>NC_134353.1:517943813-518258365 GCF_048569485.1 Anomaloglossus baeobatrachus
AACCAGAGGTTCATAGCTATGTCTGGCAGTGGTCTGCAGACAGGATGGGCATAAAAAAGGGTGTGGTGTCTTCCCATTGGTTGTAGCTGAATGATGGTATTTCATCTGTGAGATACCCACCAGCTACATTCAGCCAGAGATTCTGCATCTGTCAAGGTAATGCAGCCCAGTGGGTGAGCATAACCTGCGTCCACCTGCGCCGCTGGCATCGACTACTCTCCCATCATCAGCACTATTCATGAAAGGAACACGTTGTCACCTGGCGACCGGAGTACAAATTGACGGAGCGGACTCCGTTGGTGACTTAACAGCCGTGTGCGGCAATGATGCAAACCTGGCTGCGGGCCATCCTCAGGGCAATGTGACACACGTGCCTTTTATGGCTCACGTGTTGATCCGAATTCTCCAGCAATTTTTAAAACACCATCACGGCCTACATGTCCTTGTGCAGCGGGCACGCTCGCTATGTGCTCACTTCCATCGTGCGCACACAGCAGCTCAACAACTTTCATCACTCCGGAAGTCTTAGGGTCTGGCAGTTAAACGCCGTAAATGCGATGTTCCGACACGCAGGAATTGGAATCTGCACATGTTGCAGCGTGTGTGGCAGCAGCGCAGAGCCCTGCTGAAATACGGTAAGACATATAGCCTGGGATAAGTTGATCCAGAGGTGGTGCCGATCACGCTGCTGGAGTGGTGTCAGATCAAGGACCTATGCACCCTGCTACACAGTTTTGAAATGTCGACGAAGATGTTTAGCACTGGCAATGTCATTCTCAGCGTGACAATTCTGGTCATCTACATGATGGAGCACACTGTAATTATTATTCGGAGTCAGGTGTTGGGACAAGAGGAAGGGGAGGAAGTACAGGAGGAGTCATATGCGGAAGGGATAACAAGATCTACGAGGTCCAGATGGTCAGCGGCACCTATGCGGCAGTCATGGTGAGGGAGAGGGATTAACAAGGGCGCATAGTATCAGCAAAAAGTGTTGATGAAAGTGCAGGAGCCCATGAAGAAATGGAGGACGAACTGGCGATGGGCATGGAAGACTCAGCAGATGAGTGAGAGCTTGCTCACATTTCTGTTGTGCGAGGTTGTGGGTAGAGGGCAGAGGAAGGATGCACGATTCTCACCTCTCTGCCACCAACACACCAAGGACTTGGTCCTCCTGGATGCACAAGACACATGAGCGCCTTCTTGCTGCACTACCTACATGACCCTCGGATTGTATGAATTTGAAGTAATCCTGAATACTGGGTTGCCACACTGTTAGATCCCCGGTACAAGACAAAATTTGGCGAACTAATTCCTGCCATAGAAATAGACGCACGTATACAGGAGTATCTGCAGAATGTGGTACGCAATCTTAGATCTACTTTTCCACTAAACACCAGTGCTGCACAGAGTGAATCTCAACACTTTGTCATGGATAGGAGGAAATGGTCTTTTACTTGTCCACATCGGAGGGACCGAGGGATGGCTGCTGTGCTGAGATGGCGTTGAGTACGGTGTCCCTGCACAGTTGCACTTTTGGTCATATCCCAAAATGAGTTGAAAAAGGACAGATGCTGTTGGAAAGGGGAACAGGTGTGTTGGAAAGGGGAAAAAAATTTGGGTCCGTGGATTTGGTGGTTAAACAACTGTAACATTTGCTGAAGAAACAACATCTGTTACAGTGGGACTGGCAGATTTGGATAAAGTGGTATATAATCTGTGACCGCTATATAACAAAAATTAATAAGAAAAGAAAGAGAAAGGTATATATCACCTTCAGCAGTCAGTGTCCACCGTGCTCCCAGTTGGAAAAGGAGAGGTTGGCAACTTGAAGGTTTGGTGGAGGATACAGAGCTGTGTGGCTATGAAACTAATAGTAGCCTGAACCGAGTTAGACGCCATTCGGATCTGGAGACTGTGAGCCCTGTTAGCGTCACAGGGTCCACATGCCCACCCAGCCCAGGAACTCCCTGTTAACAACACAGGGGCCATTGAGTACGCTGACCGTGTGCGTAGGGGCCACACCTGTGGACAGCAGGCGCATCAGCAGCAGCAGGCCTGTTAATGCCACTGGGCTGCACAAGCAGGACTGTTAGGACAGGAGCTGGTCTTAACCGTTCTGCGTTACCAACTGTGGTGGTGGCCTGCATCCACCACCCTATCCCTGCCTACCTCTGGCCTAAAGCCGCAATGGGTTCAACACATGGAGGTGTGCTCTTTCGGAGCATAATAGAAGACTGCGCACCTCCTTGTTGGCTCCAGCCCCTTTTATAACCTGGGTCCGCCCCAAACCAGGGTGAACCACAATGCACCTCCTGGAGACAAAAGCAGAGTGACACGTCATGAGTGGCATAACTAGCGTCCTATTTGGAAACGCAACTTCAATGATGACCTCATGGCTGCCATGACCCAAACACCTCACCAGTCATCGTCTGACCATCAATAATGCGGTGACAAGTCATAGGTGTGGGCCTCTGCAAGCCATTTGGGAGGACACCTGATGCCCTGTGGTCTATATGGGACCCCCACATCAGGGCCAGGGCCAAAGAGTTCATTACCGGACCTAGTCTCTGATGCAGGAAGTGCCTGAGCATGCTCAGTAGCATGAAATACAGTCTCTGAAAAAAGACTATCAGCTTTAGCATGGTGTCTAGGCACAAAACAGGACTTAGACCCGGCACAGAATGCAAGCACCTGTGCAAAGAGGCTTTTCACACTTAGTGTGGGAGCATGCGCTGTATCCCGAAATGAAGACTTAGCGTCAGGAATGGCACAGTCAGGCTGAGCATACTCACTAGGCGAAACACTGTAATTATGCTGCAGCTGGGGTACATCGGCACACGCATGCGCACTAGCTGCCTCTCCACACTTAGACGTGGAGGGGAAATTTGTCTTGGAGATGCTGTCTATGAACAGAAGGAAAAGCTAAAGGAAGCCTGACTTTCTATCCCTCCGAATTATGAAATGCAGCAATGAATTCCATGAGTTTGCTATAACATTAGCGTAGCTAAATGTGCATGAGGGTGTGATGTAGAGGTGCTAGAAATAGCTTGTCACCAGTGGGGCACTAATGGAATACAACAGCCAGTTCTATGATGCCACAAAATGGCAGTATTTTGTGCTATCATTATAGCTTATTAAAAACAGAGCACGAGGTTGTCATGCAGAGGTGCTGCACATAGATTTGCAGTAGTGTGAATAGACAAAAGTACAATAGCCACGTTTAGGATACAACTAGGTACACTGAGTGTTTGCTACTATAAATGGCTGAGTTTAAAAAAGTTTGAGTGTGCAATGCAGGCAGACGTGCTGCAAATAACGTTCCAATACTGTGAATTGACAAAAGTACAATAGCCACGTTTAGGATACAACTAGGTACAGTGAGTGTTTGCTACTATAAATGGCTGAGTTTAAAAAAGTTAGAGTGTGCAATGCAGGCAGACGTGCTGCAAATATCGTTCCAATACTGTGAATAGACAAAAGTACAATAGCCACGTTTAGGATACAACTAGGTACACTGAGTGTTTGCTACTATAAATGGCTGAGTTTAAAAAAGTTTGAGTGTGCAATGCAGGCAGACGTGCTGCAAATAACGTTCCAATACTGTGAATTGACAAAAGTACAATAGCCACGTTTAGGATACAACTAGGTACACTGAGTGTTTGCTACTATAAATGGCTGAGTTTAAAAAAGTTTGAGTGTGCAATGCAGGCAGACGTGCTGCAAATAACGTTCCAATACTGTGAATTGACAAAAGTACAATAGCCACGTTTAGGATACAACTAGGTACAGTGAGTGTTTGCTAGTATAATGGCTGAGTTTAAAAAAGTTTGAGTGTGCAATGCAGGCAGACGTGCTGCAAATAACGTTCCAATACTGTGAATTGACAAAAGTACAATAGCCACGTTTAGGATACAACTAGGTACAGTGAGTGTTTGCTAGTATAATGGCTGAGTTTAAAAAAGTTAGAGTGTGCAATGCAGGCAGACGTGCTGCAAATAACGTTCCAATACTGTGAATAGACAAAAGTACAATAGCCACGTTTAGGATACAACTAGGTACACTGAGTGTTTGCTACTATAAATGGCTGAGTTTAAAAAAGTTTGAGTGTGCAATGCAGGCAGACGTGCTGCAAATAACGTTCCAATACTGTGAATTGACAAAAGTACAATAGCCACGTTTAGGATACAACTAGGTACACTGAGTGTTTGCTACTATAAATGGCTGAGTTTAAAAAAGTTTGAGTGTGCAATGCAGGCAGACGTGCTGCAAATAACGTTCCAATACTGTGAATTGACAAAAGTACAATAGCCACGTTTAGGATACAACTAGGTACACTGAGTGTTTGCTACTATAAATGGCTGAGTTTAAAAAAGTTTGAGTGTGCAATGCAGGCAGACGTGCTGCAAATAACGTTCCAATACTGTGAATTGACAAAAGTACAATAGCCACGTTTAGGATACAACTAGGTACACTGAGTGTTTGCTACTATAAATGGCTGAGTTTAAAAAAGTTAGAGTGTGCAATGCAGGCAGACGTGCTGCAAATATCGTTCCAATACTGTGAATAGACAAAAGTACAATAGCCACGTTTAGGATACAACTAGGTACACTGAGTGTTTGCTACTATAAATGGCTGAGTTTAAAAAAGTTTGAGTGTGCAATGCAGGCAGACGTGCTGCAAATAACGTTCAAATACTGTGAATTGACAAAAGTACAATAGCCACGTTTAGGATACAACTAGGTACACTGAGTGTTTGCTACTATAAATGGCTGAGTTTAAAAAAGTTTGAGTGTGCAATGCAGGCAGACGTGCTGCAAATAACGTTCCAATACTGTGAATTGACAAAAGTACAATAGCCACGTTTAGGATACAACTAGGTACACTGAGTGTTTGCTACTATAAATGGCTGAGTTTAAAAAAGTTAGAGTGTGCAATGCAGGCAGACGTGCTGCAAATATCGTTCCAATACTGTGAATAGACAAAAGTACAATAGCCACGTTTAGGATACAACTAGGTACACTGAGTGTTTGCTACTATAAATGGCTGAGTTTAAAAAAGTTTGAGTGTGCAATGCAGGCAGACGTGCTGCAAATAACGTTCCAATACTGTGAATTGACAAAAGTACAATAGCCACGTTTAGGATACAACTAGGTACACTGAGTGTTTGCTACTATAAATGGCTGAGTTTAAAAAAGTTAGAGTGTGCAATGCAGGCAGACGTGCTGCAAATAACGTTCCAATACTGTGAATTGACAAAAGTACAATAGCCACGTTTAGGATACAACTAGGTACACTGAGTGTTTGCTACTATAAATGGCTGAGTTTAAAAAAGTTTGAGTGTGCAATGCAGGCAGACGTGCTGCAAATAACGTTCCAATACTGTGAATTGACAAAAGTACAATAGCCACGTTTAGGATACAACTAGGTACACTGAGTGTTTGCTACTATAAATGGCTGAGTTTAAAAAAGTTTGAGTGTGCAATGCAGGCAGACGTGCTGCAAATAACGTTCCAATACTGTGAATTGACAAAAGTACAATAGCCACGTTTAGGATACAACTAGGTACAGTGAGTGTTTGCTAGTATAATGGCTGAGTTTAAAAAAGTTTGAGTGTGCAATGCAGGCAGACGTGCTGCAAATAACGTTCCAATACTGTGAATTGACAAAAGTACAATAGCCACGTTTAGGATACAACTAGGTACAGTGAGTGTTTGCTAGTATAATGGCTGAGTTTAAAAAAGTTAGAGTGTGCAATGCAGGCAGACGTGCTGCAAATAACGTTCCAATACTGTGAATAGACAAAAGTACAATAGCCACGTTTAAGATACAACTAGGTACACTGAGTGTTTGCTACTATAAATGGCTGAGTTTAAAAAAGTTTGAGTGTGCAATGCAGGCAGACGTGCTGCAAATAACGTTCCAATACTGTGAATTGACAAAAGTACAATAGCCACGTTTAGGATACAACTAGGTACACTGAGTGTTTGCTACTATAAATGGCTGAGTTTAAAAAAGTTTGAGTGTGCAATGCAGGCAGACGTGCTGCAAATAACGTTCCAATACTGTGAATTGACAAAAGTACAATAGCCACGTTTAGGATACAACTAGGTACACTGAGTGTTTGCTACTATAAATGGCTGAGTTTAAAAAAGTTTGAGTGTGCAATGCAGGCAGACGTGCTGCAAATAACGTTCCAATACTGTGAATTGACAAAAGTACAATAGCCACGTTTAGGATACAACTAGGTACACTGAGTGTTTGCTACTATAAATGGCTGAGTTTAAAAAAGTTAGAGTGTGCAATGCAGGCAGACGTGCTGCAAATATCGTTCCAATACTGTGAATAGACAAAAGTACAATAGCCACGTTTAGGATACAACTAGGTACACTGAGTGTTTGCTACTATAAATGGCTGAGTTTAAAAAAGTTAGAGTGTGCAATGCAGGCAGATGTGCTGCAAATAACGTTCCAATACTGTGAATTGACAAAAGTACAATAGCCACGTTTAGGATACAACTAGGTACACTGAGTGTTTGCTACTATAAATGGCTGAGTTTAAAAAAGTTTGAGTGTGCAATGCAGGCAGACGTGCTGCAAATAACGTTCCAATACTGTGAATTGACAAAAGTACAATAGCCACGTTTAGGATACAACTAGGTACACTGAGTGTTTGCTACTATAAATGGCTGAGTTTAAAAAAGTTAGAGTGTGCAATGCAGGCAGACGTGCTGCAAATATCGTTCCAATACTGTGAATAGACAAAAGTACAATAGCCACGTTTAGGATACAACTAGGTACACTGAGTGTTTGCTACTATAAATGGCTGAGTTTAAAAAAGTTTGAGTGTGCAATGCAGGCAGACGTGCTGCAAATAACGTTCCAATACTGTGAATTGACAAAAGTACAATAGCCACGTTTAGGATACAACTAGGTACACTGAGTGTTTGCTACTATAAATGGCTGAGTTTAAAAAAGTTTGAGTGTGCAATGCAGGCAGACGTGCTGCAAATAACGTTCCAATACTGTGAATTGACAAAAGTACAATAGCCACGTTTAGGATACAACTAGGTACAGTGAGTGTTTGCTAGTATAATGGCTGAGTTTAAAAAAGTTTGAGTGTGCAATGCAGGCAGACGTGCTGCAAATAACGTTCCAATACTGTGAATTGACAAAAGTACAATAGCCACGTTTAGGATACAACTAGGTACACTGAGTGTTTGCTACTATAAATGGCTGAGTTTAAAAAAGTTTGAGTGTGCAATGCAGGCAGACGTGCTGCAAATAACGTTCCAATACTGTGAATTGACAAAAGTACAATAGCCACGTTTAGGATACAACTAGGTACACTGAGTGTTTGCTACTATAAATGGCTGAGTTTAAAAAAGTTTGAGTGTGCAATGCAGGCAGACGTGCTGCAAATAACGTTCCAATACTGTGAATTGACAAAAGTACAATAGCCACGTTTAGGATACAACTAGGTACACTGAGTGTTTGCTACTATAAATGGCTGAGTTTAAAAAAGTTAGAGTGTGCAATGCAGGCAGACGTGCTGCAAATATCGTTCCAATACTGTGAATAGACAAAAGTACAATAGCCACGTTTAGGATACAACTAGGTACACTGAGTGTTTGCTACTATAAATGGCTGAGTTTAAAAAAGTTTGAGTGTGCAATGCAGGCAGACGTGCTGCAAATAACGTTCCAATACTGTGAATTGACAAAAGTACAATAGCCACGTTTAGGATACAACTAGGTACAGTGAGTGTTTGCTAGTATAATGGCTTAGTTAAAATGAGTTTGAGTGTGCAATGCAGGCAGACGCGCTATGCAAATGTCTTTGCACTAGTGGGACTATAGCAAAGTCCAATAGCCACGTATAGGATGCCACTAGGTACACTGAGTGTTTGCTAGTATAATGGCTTGGTTTTAATGAGTTGGAGTGTGCAATGCAGGCAGACGCGCTCTGCAAATGTCTTTGCACTAGTGGGACTATAGCAAAGTCCAATAGCCACGTATAGGATGCCACTAGGTACACTGAGTGTTTGCTAGTATAATGGCTTGGTTAGAATGAGTTGTAGTGTGCAATGCAGGCAGATGTGCTCTGCTAATGTCTTTGCACTAGTGGGACTATAGCAAAGTCCAATAGCCACGTATAGGATGCCACTAGGTACACTGAGTGTTTGCTAGTATAATGGCTTAGTTAAAATGAGTTTGAGTGTGCAATGCAGGCAGACGCGCTATGCAAATGTCTTTGCACTAGTGGGACTATAGCAAAGTCCAATAGCCACGTATAGGATGCCACTAGGTACACTGAGTGTTTGCTAGTCTAATGGCTTGGTTAGAATGAGTTGTAGTGTGCAATGCAGGCAGATGTGCTCTGCTAATGTCTTTGCACTAGTGGGACTATAGCAAAGTCCAATAGCCACGTATAGGATGCCACTAGGTACACTGAGTGTTTGCTAGTATAATGGCTTAGTTAAAATGAGTTTGAGTGTGCAATGCCGGCAGACGCGCTATGCAAATGTCTTTGCACTAGTGGGACTATAGCAAAGTCCAATAGCCACGTATAGGATGCCACTAGGTACACTGAGTGTTTGCTAGTATAATGGCTTGGTTTTAATGAGTTGGAGTGTGCAATGCAGGCAGACGCGCTCTGCAAATGTCTTTGCACTAGTGGGACTATAGCAAAGTCCAATAGCCACGTATAGGATGCCACTAGGTACACTGAGTGTTTGCTAGTATAATGGCTTGGTTAGAATGAGTTGTAGTGTGCAATGCAGGCAGACGCGCTCTGCAAATGTCTTTGCACTAGTGGGACTATAGCAAAGTCCAATAGCCACGTATAGGATGCCACTAGGTACACTGAGTGTTTGCTAGTATAATGGCTTGTTTAGAATGAGTTGTAGTGTGCAATGCAGGCAGACGCGCTCTGCAAATGTCTTTGCACTAGTGGGACTATAGCAAAGTCCAATAGCCACGTATAGGATGCCACTAGGTACACTGAGTGTTTGCTAGTATAATGGCTTGTTTAGAATGAGTTGTAGTGTGCAATGCAGGCAGACGCGCTCTGCAAATGTCTTGGCACTAGTGGGACTATAGCAAAGTCCAATAGCCACGTATAGGATGCCACTAGGTACACTGAGTGTTTGCTAGTATAATGGCTTAGTTATCAGTTGGAGTGTGCAGAGGACAAGAGGGTACAGTGGCAGGATTGTGGTGCTCTGGGTAGAGGAATGGAAGCCTGCCTTTCTATTCCCTCCTAATGGTGAAATGCAGGTAGGAAATCCCTGACCTGGGCTACACAGACGCTGTTGCTGTTTGCAGGACCTGTCACCTATGGCTCTCTGACCCTGCCGGTTGGAGCCCTTAAAAGGACTGCTATAAAGTGCTCTCCCTAAGCTGTCTAACGCTGTGTATGCAGCGCATACAGCTGTATCGGCTATAGGACTCAGGAAGACGGAGCTGCGACAGTGATGTCTGACACCAAAGACGCAGAAGGCAGATAATGGCGTCCGTGAAGAAAATGTCCGGTTTTATAATGCAGGGACATGTGACATGCAGATCCTATCACACATGCCGTTGCTTCTCTGGCTCAAAGTCCACTTAGCTGTGTGTGTGTCTGTGATTGGCTGACATGCTGGCCCGCCCCACAAGACGCGCGCACTTAGGGAAGGAAGACAAGAAAAAAAAAAAATGGCGATCGCCATTATAGAAACAGCAGTGATCTGAAGGCGCTGTTCACGCACACTATACACTGAAATGTGATAATAGTTTGATTCACAGAGTGACTTACACTATTACAGCAGAAACCAAGCTATGATTTAGCTGTTTTTTGGCTGCTAGAACCGTTCTCGAACGTTTCTAGAACTACCGAGCTTTTGCAAAAAGCTCGAGTTCTAGTTCGATCTAGAACATGCCCCAAAATCACTCGAGCCGCGAACTGGAGAACCACGAACCACGAACCGCGCTCAACTCTAGTGGAAATGGCAGCTGTGTGAGACTAAAACCAACTGACTGCACCTAAACACTGACTTTAATTTGAGAGTAATCAATCAAAGTAATCAACAGAAAAGCACGATGTTCCCATCTGCAACAGTGTGTAAGAACACATCATTCAAGTAAATAAAACTGTGACAATATTCATTCATGATTAGTCTTCTGGGAGAGTTTGATACAAGAAAATAAATATTCTCTTACTTGATGAATAAATTGTAACATTGTGTTGAAAACAAGCACCAGACCCTTGCCATCAAAATCAATTAATCAACCTCACTTTGCAAAATTTACAGCATAGCCATCTGCAAGCTTCTTGCTTGGATTTATCAGCACTTTTCACACCTGTTGCTGCTTAGAATCCCCAGTGAGAAAATGTCAACTAGCATATTTCACAGCAAATGTGTGTTTATGAATGTTGCGAAATATATTGGAATTTAAATCATGTGGCAAATAAATTATATCTATGTATTTAAAAAAAAAACCTATTTTTTTATTGTAATAGATAAAATATAATTTAGGTTTTTGCTGTGCTTGGGTTCTTCTACCCATCAAGCACCAGAAACATCAAATTGTTACAGGGGTTATCCAGATGTAGCTTTCTGGATCTAGTGGCCTGCAATGGTAAACTAATAAAATCCAATCCTCGAGTTTATTGTGGCCTCTACGTCCCCATTATTACAACCGCTAAGCTCAGTGATTGGCTGCAGCAGTTATGAAATTGGCTGCAGCGATTATTAGAGAAGAGGTGATAAAGCAATTCTGGACCCAGAAAAATTCAATTAAATTTCATGTTAATCCTTCAAACCCTTAACCCATTTCCATTTTAAAAAAAAAAAAATCTCCCCAGATTCCATGAGCCATAACGTTTCTATTATTCCTTTAATACAGCCCTAAAAAAAAATGCAAATTCATTATCTCTGTTTTTGATTTTTTTATTTACCATATTTAGTATATAGTAAAACTGTTATTTCAATATGATTCTCCAGGGCTGTAGAAGTTTGTAGATACCACTCGTATAGTTTTTTTTTTTATGTAAGTGATGAAAAATTCAGAAATTTGTCAAAAAATATTTTTAAGTTTGGCACCATTGTCCAAGAACCATAACATTTTTATTTTTTGGGATCTGGGGCTAAGTAATGTATTATCTTTTGTGCCCTGAGCTCAAGATTTTACTGATACAATTTTTAGGTAGATATAATGTTTCTTTGTCTCCTGTTATATTGTATTATAATGTTGAAGTGGCCCAAAAATGCAATTCTGGAGTTTATTTTTTATTTTGTTACACTGTTTATATAGCAGACTAATTTATCTTACATTTTGATGGGTTTCCCCAGCCTGAGAATACCAGCCCCCAGCTGTCAGATTTATCATGGCTGAGTATCAAAATTGGGTTGGACTGCACAATGTTTTTTTTATTTTTTTGTTTTTTGTTTTTTTTTTTATTTATTTAAATAATTTAATTTATATTGATACACAACTAAGGTGAGTACATGGGTGGGGACTGCAGCCTGTAGCCGTATGCTTTATTATTGTGCTGGGTATCACAATATGGAGGGACCCTATGCCAATTTTTTCATTTATTTATTTATTTTTACACCACTATAGATACTCAGACAGTGTGTGTGTGATTGCAAACAGTCACACATGCTATCACACATGGTGGGGGCGCAGTCTGACTGCAGCCAATCGGAGACGTCAGGACTATCAGTGGGCAGGGGAAGCAGTGTATAAGTACAAGGGCAATGAGCGGCATCGCAAGTAGTGTTACTGCCACTCAGGAGACTAGTTAAGTATAACGCTCCTGCTTTATTGCCTATTTTCTTTCTTTTTCCTTTGTTTTTTTTTTTCAATTGTTCGGGGGACTGACTCTAGATAGTTACAGAGTTCCCTGAGAATTTTGGTTGGGAACGGATACTAGGTATCCCTACAGATCCCAAATGTTATAGTTCTGGTTCACCTAATATTATAAGTAATGACTGATTAAATCAGCCGTCATGTACAGGGAAAGATGCAGTTAATTCTGCAAGCTCGCAACAAAGGCAGGGACATGACATATGACGTAAATATTTGTCATGCTATGAAGGGGGGTTAAGGACTAGAGATGAGCGAACCGGCCGAGGTTCGGCTCGAGTTCGGTTCGTCGAACGGAGGTCCTGTTCGAGTTCGGTTCGGCGAACGTTCGACGAACCACTCGAACCGCATAGGAAACAATGGAAGGCAATCACAAACACATAAAAACTCCTAGAAAACACCCTCAAAGGTGTCCAAAAGGTGACACACAACTCACAACACAACACAAACACATGGGAAAGTGACAAGGACATATACTCATGTGAAAACAAAGGAGCTGGACAAGGAAAAAGAGGAGGAGACACAGATATGAGTATATGCAAGGGAACGTTGATGCCATTACTGTGCAACTTGAGCCCTGCTCATTTTAGGCTTCCAATCTGGATAAATTGCCTGAGCTCACCACGTACGCCTTGGGGATCTTGCTGTGTCCCGCAGCCAGCGTTTTCTCGGAACGTGCCCTCAGTGCTGCTGGGGGTGTGCTGACAGCTAAGCACACACATCTGTCCACTGACAATGTGGACAGACTAACGTTCACCAAGATGAACAAGTCATGGCTCTCAGAGGACTCAGAGAGTGCTTCATGCAAAGGATCTTTTTCATCTTGAAAATGGGGGTCAACTGATGCCAGTCAAGTGGGGTGTGTGTGGCCCAATTAGTGGAAATGAGGGAGACTGTGGTTGGAGTCCCCTCGCTTTTGAAAAAAGAACCAAGATGAACAAGTCATGGCTCTCAGAGGACTTTTCTTCCCCTGGGTCATCCAGGGGAGGCGAAAGGCACGTGTATTTTTGAGAGTGCTTCATGCAAAGCATCTTTTTCATCTTCAAAATGGGGGTCAACTGATGCCAGTCAAGTGGGGTGTGTGTGGCCCAATTAGTGGAAACGAGGGAGACTGTGGTTGGAGTCCCCTCGCTTTTGAAAAAAGAACCAAGATGAACAAGTCATGCCTTTCAGAGGACTTTTCTTCCCATGGCTCAGCCAGGGGAGGTGAAAGGCATGCGTATTTTTGAGAGTGCTTCATGCAAAGGATCTTTTTCATCTTGAAAATGGGGGTCAACTGATGCCAGTCAAGTGGGGTGTGTGGCCCAATTTGTGGAAACGAGGGAGACTGTGGTTAGAGTCCCCTCGCTTTTGAAAAAAGAACCAAGATGAACAAGTCATGGCTCTCAGAGGACTTTTCTTCCCCTAGGTCATCCAGGGGAGGTGAAAGGCAAGCGTATTTTTGAGAGTGCTTCAAGCAAAGCATCTTTTTCATCTTGAAAATGGGGGTCAACTGATGCCAATCAAGTGGGGTGTGTGTGGCCCAATTAGTGGAAACGAGGTAGACTGTGGTTGGAGTCCCCTCGCTTTTGAAAAAAGAACCAAGATGAACAAGTCATGGCTCTCAGAGGACTTTTCTTCCCCTAGGTCATCCAGGGGAGGTGAAAGGCAAGCGTATTTTTGAGAGTGCTTCATGCAAAGCATCTTTTTCATCTTGAAAATGGGGGTCAACTGATGCCAGTCAAGTGGGGTGTGTATGGCCCAATTAGTGAAAACGAGGTGGACTGTGGTTGGAGTCTACTCGCTTTTGAAAAAAGAACTAAGATGAACAAGTCATGGCTCTCAGAGGACTTTTCTTCCCCTGGCTCAGCAAGGGGAGGTGAAAGGCACGTGTATTTTTGAGAGTGCTTCATGCAAAGCATCTTTTTCATCTTGAAAGTGGGGGTCAACTGATGCCAGTCAAGTGGGGTGTGTGTGGCCCAATTAGTGGAAACGAGGGAGACTGTGGTTGGAGTCCCCTCGCTTTTGAAAAAAGAACCAAGATGAACAAGTCATGGCTCTCAGAGGACTTTTCTTCCCCTGGCTCAGCCAGGGGAGGTGAAAGGCGCGCGTATTTTTGAGAGTGCTTCATGCAAAGGATCTTTTTTATCTTGAAAATGGGGGTCAACTGATGCCAGTCAAGTGGGGTGTGTGTGGCCTAATTAGTGGAAACGAGGGAGACTGTGGTTGGAGTCCCCTCGCTTTTGAAAAAAGAACCAAGATGAACAAGTCATGGCTCTCAGAGGACCTTTCCTCCCCTGGCTCAGCCAGGGGAGGCGAAAGGCACGCGTATTTTTGAGAGTGCTTCATGCAAAGGATCTTTTTCATCTTGAAAATGCGGGTCAACTAATGTCAGTCAAGTGGGGTGTGTGTGGCCCAATTGGTGGAAACGAGGGAGACTGTGGTTGGAGTCCCCTTGCTGTGTTTTACATGCTTTTAGAAGGGCATGACATGGCTTAGAGCTTGACTTTCAGCATCTGCAAACTGTTGGCTACCAAACTGCTTCCTTTCCAATCTTTTTATCCGAGGATTTTCGAGACCTTATGCCCATCGCAGTGCCCCAAGAGCCGATGCCCAGGCACCACTCCTTCTCCAACAAAGGCGTGCACGCGCTACACCAGCATGTCACACCAAACATCACCGCTTCTTTGAGAAACTGTTTGACAGGGTACATTTCACCACAGATACTTGGCCCAGTAAGCATGGACAGGGGCGCTACATGTTGCTGACTGGGCAATGGGTTACTATGACGAGAGATGGAGAAGGGTCTGCTGTACAAGTCTTGCTGTCCCCACGAGTTGTATCAATCCTTCCTCTGTATGTATAAGTTAATACACTGCTTCTGCCTCCTCAACCTCGTGTGGGTCCTTCACCTTGGCCCAAACCCTGTGTGGTCAGGGCACCCTTCCTTGTAACTGCGCACAAGGAAAACCACACACCTCCTTACTATGCTGGCAGCAGAGCTCAATGCCATCATGCGGTCAAATGTTTACTTTGAAATGTATGGGAAATGTGAGTCACACCGCTGAGAAGTTGTGGACGGTTAGCTCTGGAGACCAAGTTTCATCAATGGTTGTCTTCACTCAACCAGCAGCCAGGGAAGGCCGGGTATGACAATGATGCAAACATGGGTGCGGCCCTTCGCGTGACAATGTGACACACGTGCCTTGTGTGGCTCACGTGTTGAATCTAATTCTCCAGCATTTTTTAAAACACCATCCCGGCCTACATGGCCTTGTGCAGCAGGTACGCTCGCTATGTGCTCACTTCCATCGTTCGCACACAGCAGCTCCACAACTTTCGTCGCTACAGAGGTCTTTAGGTCTGGTGGTTAAACGCCTGAAATGCGATGTGCCGACACGCAGGAATTTTAATCTGCACATGTTGTAGCGTTTGTGGCAGCACCGCCGAACCCTGCTGCAATACGTTATGACATATAGCCTGGCCTAACTTTATCCAGAGGTGGTGCAGATCACGCTGCTGGAGTGGTGTCAGATCAAGGACCTATGCACCCTTCTACACAGTTTACAAATGTCGACGGAGATGTTTAGCACTGGCAATGCCATTCTCAGTGTGACAATTCTGGTCATCTACATGATGGAGCACACTGTAAGCATTATTCAGAGTCAGGTTTTGGGACAAGAGGAAGGGGAGGAAGTACAGGAGGAGTCATATGCGGAAGGGATAACAAGATCTACGGGGTCCAGATGGTCAGCGGCACCTAGGCGGCAGTCATGGTGGGGCAGAGGGATTAACAAGGGTGCATAGTATCAGCAAAAAGTGTTGAGGAGGGTGCAGGAGCCCATGAAGAAATGGAGGACGAACTGGCGATGGGCATGGAAGACTCAGCAGATGAGTGAGAGCTTGCTTACATTTTGGTTGTGCGAGGTTGGGGGGAGAGGGCAGAGGAAGGAGGCACGATTCTCACCTCTCTGCCACCAACACACCAAGGACTTGGTCCTCCTGGATGCACAAGACACATGAGCGCTTTCTTGCTGCACTACCTACAACATGACCCTCGGATTGTACGAATTCGAAGTAATGCTAACTTCTGGGTTGCCACACTGTTAGATCCCCGGTACAAGACAAAATTTGGCGAAATAATTCCTGCTATAGAAAGGGACGCACGTATACAGGAGTATCTGCAGAAGGTGGTATGAAATCTTAGATCTGCTTTTCCACTAAACACCAGTGCTGCACAGAGTGAATCTCAACGCTTTGTCATGGATAGGAGGAAATGGTCTTTTACTTGTCCACATCTGAGGGACCGAGGGCTGGCTGCTGTGCTGAAATGGCATTGAGTACGGTGTCCCTGCAGAGTTGCACTTTTGGTCATATACAAAATGAGTTGAAAAAGGACAGATGCGGGTGGAAAGGGGAACAGGTGTGTTGGAAAGGGGAAAAAAATTTTTGTCCGTGGGTTTGGTGGTTAAGCAAAAGTAACATTTGCTGAAGAAACACCATCTGTTACGGTGGGACTGGCAGATTTGGATAAGGTGGTATATACTATGTTACCGCTATATAACGAAAATTAATAAGAAAAGAAAGAGAAAGGTATATATCCCCATCAGCAGTCAGTGTCCTCCGTGCTCCCAGATGGAAAAGGAGAGGTTGGCAACTGGAAGGTTAGGTGGAGGATACAGAGCTGTGTGGCTATGAAACTAATAGTAGCCTGAACCGAGTTAGACGCCACTCGGATCTGGAGACTGGGAGCCCTGTTAGCGTCACAGGGTCCACACGCCCACCCAGCCCAGGAACTCCCTGTTAACATCACAGGGGCCAATGAGTACACTGACCGTGTGCATTGGGGCCACACCTGTGGACAGCAAGCGCATCAGCAGCAGCAGGCCTGCTAATGCCACTGGGCTGCAGAAGCAGGACTGGTAGGACAGGAGCTGGTCTTAACCGTTCTGCGTTACCAACTGTGGTGGTGGCCTGCATCGACGCCCTATCCCTGCCTACCTCTGGCCTAAAGCCGCAATGGGTTCAACACATGGAGGTGTGCTCTTTTGGAGCATAATAGAAGACTGCGCACCTCCTTGCTGGCTCCAGCCCGTTTTATAACCTGGGTCCGCCCCAAACCAGGGTGGACCACAATGCACCTCCTGGAGACAAAAGCAGAGTGACACGTCATGAGTGGCATAACTAGCGTCCTATTTGGAACCGCAACTTCAATAATGACCTCATTGCTGCCACGACACAAACACCTCACCAGTCATCGTCTGACCATCAATAATGAGGTGACAAGTCATAGGGGCGGGCCTCTGCAAGCCATTTGGGAGTGGCCTGGCCACATCGTCAGGACACCTGATGCCCTGTGGTCTATATGGGCGCCCCACATCAGGGGCAGGGCCAAAGAGTTGTTTACCGGACCTACTCTCTGATGCAGTAAGTGCCTGAGCATGCTCAGTAGCATGAAATACAGTATCTGAAAAAAGACTATCAGCTTTAGCATGGTGTCTAGGCACAAAACAGGACTTAGACCCGGTACGGAGTGCAAGTACCTGTGCAAAGAGGCTTTTCGCACTAAGTGTGAGAGTATGCGCTGTATCCCGAAATGAAGACTTAGCCTCAGGAATGGCACAGTCAGGCTGAGCATACTCACTAGGCGAAACACTGTAGTTGAGCTGCGGCTGGGGAAAATCGGCACACGCATGCGCACTAGCTGCCTCTCCACACTTAGACGTGGAGGAGAAATTGCTCTTCGGGTGTGGACTTGGAGATGCTGTCTATGAACAGAAGGAAAAGCTAAAGGTGTGTGTTACAGCAAGGAGCCACCGCGGAAACACTTCGTTCAATTGTGAGGGGAGTCATTTTGGAGTTTAGTGAGGAATACCGTAACGGCAGTGAGCAGCATCCTGTGCCACAGACCAACATTCTTACGGTGCTGTCTATACTGCTTACTGTGAGAGGAGCGTAAAGTCTGTATTTCTGGCAACTGGACACCACAGTACCCGGGTACGGTAGGCTGTGCCCAGACTATCATGCGGGCACGCAACAATTTGTTTTATTAGCAAAACACATATCTGTTCTGGGTAGGCCGACTATTTATAGACAATAAGACTTGCTGCCTCTGCACTGTCAAATTGTCACGTACAGTTTAAATCATAGAGGGACAGCGACACATGTTTGCATTGACTGTTGCTTTTTAAGATTTCCATGACTGTGTTGCAGAGCTGTGTGGTTTGCATTCACACTGTTATCATCTGCCTTATCTGTGAGGCTTCAGCTAACAAGGGTATTCAGGGGGGGTAATGTGTTTTGTCTTTGTTTAGGGAGACTTCGGATGGCCCCCGAAGAAGATTCATCTCGAAATGGACGTTACGTTGGGCGAGGGAGGGGACCTGGTACGTGAGCCTCACAACATACTGACATGGGTAAGCTTGGAGTACTTTGCTGCAATTAAATATTCAACGCCGGGACACATTAACGTGTTATTTATGCTTGAGCGCCATCTAGTGTCCACTCGCTGAATAGCTCTGATTTTCTCTTGATATGCACATAGTCACCTTAGCTTGCACTCCAGCAACGATATTATACGTGGATATTTGCCTGCCCATTATTTGATTGGGTCAGTGATTGCTCTATCGTCCCGTGTCCTCTCCCATTCCTGGGCTTTTTATTCGTGTCCACACTTCTTGCCCTGGTTTCTCTTTTGGATTTTTACCTTAATATGTTTTGCTGAATTTTTGTTCAGGATTAATTATAATGCTATAAACTGTTTTTGTACTATTGTGACAATAAAATAAATTTATTTATAAAACGGTTGGAGCACTTTTGATAATTGTTCTATGTATATGTATGGGTCATAAAAACTCCCAGAGGTTTCTGTTTCAGGTTTTCAGTGGTTATTGGGGAGTGACCCGATGAATAAATAATGAGGTCCAGTTTTTCCCCTTTTTTTGTGACTAAGTTTACTCAGTGTTTGCTAGTATAATGGCTTAGTAACAATGAGTCTGAGTGTGCTATGCAGAGGTGCTGCAAAAAGATTTGCAATAGTGGGACACTAATGGAAGTCCAACAGACACTTTTTGTATGCCACTAAATGGCAGCATTTTTTGTTATTATTATAGCGTATTAAAAACAGAGCAGGAGGGTGTCATGCAGAGGTGCTAGAAATAGCTTGGCACCAGTGGAACACTAATGGAGTACAACAGCCACTTCTTGTATGCCACTAAATGGCAGCATTTTTTTGCTATTATTATAGCTTATTAAAAACAGAGCAGGAGGGTGTCATGCAGAGGTGCTAGAAATAGCTTGGCACCAGTGGGACACTAATGGAAGTCTAATGGAGTACAACAGCCACTTCTTGTATGCCACTAAATGGAAGCATTTTTTTGCTATTAGTATAGCTTATTAAAAACAGAGCAGGAGGGTGTCATGCAGAGGTTCTAGAAATAGCTTGGCACCAGTGGGGCACTAATGGAAGTCCCACAGCCACTTCTTGTATGCCACTAAATGGCAGCATTTGTTCCTATTATTATAGCTTATTAAAAACAGAGCAGGAGGGTGTCATGCAGAGGTGCTACAAATAGCTTGGCACCAGTGGGACACTAATGGAGTACAATAGCCACTTCTTGTATGCCACTAAATTGCAGCATTTTTGCTATTATTATAGCTTATTAAAAACAGAGCAGGAGGGTGTCAAGCAGAGATGCTAGAAATAGCTTGGTACCAGTAGGGCACTAATGGAAGTCTAACAGCCACTTCTTGTATGCCACTAAATGGCAGCATTTTTTGCTATTATTATAGCTTATTAAAAACAGAGCAGGAGGGTGTCATGCAGAGGTGCTAGAAATAGCTTGGTACCAGTGGGACACTAATGGAGTACAACAGCCACTTCTTGTATGCCACTAAATGGCAGCATTTTTTGCTATTATTATAGCTTATTAAAAACAGAGCAGGAGGGTGTCATGCAGAGGTGCTAGAAATAGCTTGGCACCAGTGGGACACTAATGGAGTACAACAGCCACTTCTTGAATGCCACTAAATGGCAGCATTTTTTGCTATTATTATAGCTTATTAAAAACAGAGCAGGAGGGTGTCATGCAGAGGTGCTAGAAATAGCTTGGCACCAGTGGGACACTAACGGAGTACAACAGCCACTTGTATGCCACTAAATAGCAGCATTTTTTTGCTATTATTATAGCTTATTAAAAACAGAGCTGGAGGGTGTCATGCAGAGGTGCTAGAAATAGCTTGGCACTAGTTGGACACTAATGGAGTACAACATCCACTTCTTGTATGCCACTAAATGGCAGCATTTTTTGCTATTATTATAGCTTATTAAAAACAGAGCAGGAGGGTGTCATGCAGAGGTGCTAGAAATAGCTTGGCACCAGTGGGACACTAATGGAGTACAACAGCCACTTCTTGTATGCCACTAAATGGCAGCATTTTTTGCTATTATTATAGCTTATTAAAAACAGAGCAGGAGGGTGACATGCAGAGGTGTTAGAAATAGCTTGGCACCAGTGGGACACTAATGGAGTACAACAGCCACTTCTTGAATGCCACTAAATGGCAGCATTTTTTTGCTATTATTATAGCTTATTAAAAACAGAGCAGGAGGGTGTCATGCAGAGGTGCTAGAAATAGCTTGGCACCAGTGGGACATCAATGGAGTACAACAGCCACTTCTTGTATGCCACTAAATGGCAGCATTTTTTTGCTATTATTATAGCTTATTAAAAACAGAGCAGGAGGGTGTCATGCAGAGGTGCTAGAAATAGCTTGGCACCAGTGGGACATCAATGGAGTACAACAGCCACTTCTTGTATGCCACTAAATGGCAGCATTTTTTGCTATTATTATAGCTTATTAAAAACAGAGCAGGAGGGTGTCATGCAGAGGTGCTAGAAATAGCTTGGCACCAGTGGGACACTAATGGAGTGCAACATCCACTTCTTTTTTGCCACTAAATGGCAGCATTTTTTGCTATTATTATAGCTTATTAAAAACAGAGCAGGAGGGTGTCATGCAGAGGTGCTAGAAATAGCTTGGCACCAGTGGGACACTAACGGAATACAACAGCCACTTGTATGCCACTAAATAGCAGCATTTTTTTGCTATTATTATAGCTTATTAAAAACAGAGCTGGAGGGTGTCATGCAGAGGTGCTAGAAATAGCTTGGCACCAGTTGGACACTAATGGAGTACAACATCCACTTCTTGTATGCCACTAAATGGCAGCATTTTTTGCTATTATTATAGCTTATTAAAAACAGAGCAGGAGGGTGTCATGCAGAGGTGCTAGAAATAGCTTGGCACCAGTTGGACACTAATGGAGTACAACATCCACTTCTTGTATGCCACTAAATGGCAGCATTTTTTGCTATTATTATAGCTTATTAAAAACAGAGCAGGAGGGTGTCATGCAGAGCTGATAGAAATAGCTTGGCACCAGTGGGACATCAATGGAGTACAACAGCCACTTCTTGTATGCCACTAAATGGCAGCATTTTTTGCTATTATTATAGCTTATTAAAAACAGAGCAGGAGGGTGTCATGCAGAGGTGCTAGAAATAGCTTGGCACCAGTGGGACACTAATGGAGTGCAACATCCACTTCTTTTTTGCCACTAAATGGCAGCATTTTTTGCTATTATTATAGCTTATTAAAAACAGAGCAGGAGGGTGTCATGCAGAGGTGCTAGAAATAGCTTGGCACCAGTGGGACACTAACGGAATACAACAGCCACTTATATGCCACTAAATAGCAGCATTTTTTTGCTATTATTATAGCTTATTAAAAACAGAGCTGGAGGGTGTCATGCAGAGGTGCTAGAAATAGCTTGGCACCAGTTGGACACTAATGGAGTACAACATCCACTTCTTGTATGCCACTAAATGGCAGCATTTTTTGCTATTATTATAGCTTATTAAAAACAGAGCAGGAGGGTGTCATGCAGAGGTGCTAGAAATAGCTTGGCACCAGTGGGACACTAATGGAGTACAACAGCCACTTCTTGTATGCCACTAAATGGCAGCATTTTTTGCTATTATTATAGCTTATTAAAAACAGAGCAGGAGGGTGTCATGCAGAGGTGCTAGAAATAGCTTGGCACTAGTGGGGCACTAAGGGAAGTCTAACAGCCACTTCTTGTATGCCACTAAATGGCAGAATTTTTTGCTATTATTATAGCTTATTAAAAACAGAGCAGGAGGGTGTCATGCAGAGGTGCTAGAAATAGCTTGGCACCAGTGGAACACTAACGGAGTACAACAGCCACTTCTTGTATGCCACTAAATAGCAGCATTTTTTTGCTATTATTATAGCTTATTAAAAACAGAGCTGGAGGGTGTCATGCAGAGGTGCTAGAAATAGCTTGGCACCAGTGGGACATCAATGGAGTACAACAGCCACTTCTTGTATGCCACTAAATGGCAGCATTTTTTTGCTATTATTATAGCTTATTAAAAACAGAGCAGGAGGGTGTCATGCAGAGGTGCTAGAAATAGCTTGGCACCAGTGGGACATCAATGGAGTACAACAGCCACTTCTTGTATGCCACTAAATGGCAGCATTTTTTGCTATTATTATAGTTTATTAAAAACAGAGCAGGAGGGTGTCATGCAGAGGTGCTAGAAATAGCTTGGCACCAGTGGGACACTAATGGAGTGCAACATCCACTTCTTTTTTGCCACTAAATGGCAGCATTTTTTGCTATTATTATAGCTTATTAAAAACAGAGCAGGAGGGTGTCATGCAGAGGTGCTAGAAATAGCTTGGCACCAGTGGGACACTAACGGAATACAACAGCCACTTGTATGCCACTAAATAGCAGCATTTTTTTGCTATTATTATAGCTTATTAAAAACAGAGCTGGAGGGTGTCATGCAGAGGTGCTAGAAATAGCTTGGCACCAGTTGGACACTAATGGAGTACAACATCCACTTCTTGTATGCCACTAAATGGCAGCATTTTTTGCTATTATTATAGCTTATTAAAAACAGAGCAGGAGGGTGTCATGCAGAGGTGCTAGAAATAGCTTGGCACCAGTGGGACACTAATGGAGTACAACAGCCACTTCTGGTATGCCACTAAATGGCAGTATTTTTTCCAATTATTATAGCTTATTAAAAACAGAGCAGGAGGGTGTCATGCAGAGGTGCTAGAAATAGCTTGGCACCAGTGGGACACTAATGGAGTACAACAGCCACTTCTTGTATGCCACTAAATGGCAGCATTTTTTGCTATTATTATAGCTTATTAAAAACAGAGCAGGAGGGTGACATGCAGAGGTGTTAGAAATAGCTTGGCACCAGTGGGACACTAATGGAGTACAACATCCACTTCTTGTATGCCACTAAATGGCAGCATTTTTTGCTATTATTATAGCTTATTAAAAACAGAGCAGGAGGGTGTCATGCAGAGGTGCTAGAAATAGCTTGGCACCAGTGGGACACTAATGGAGTACAACAGCCACTTCTGGTATGCCACTAAATGGCAGTATTTTTTCCAATTATTATAGCTTATTAAAAACAGAGCAGGAGGGTGTCATGCAGAGGTGCTAGAAATAGCTTGGCACCAGTGGGACACTAATGGAGTACAACAGCCACTTCTTGTATGCCACTAAATGGCAGCATTTTTTGCTATTATTATAGCTTATTAAAAACAGAGCAGGAGGGTGACATGCAGAGGTGTTAGAAATAGCTTGGCACCAGTGGGACACTAATGGAGTACAACAGCCACTTCTTGTATGCCACTAAATGGCAGCATTTTTTTGCTATTATTATAGCTTATTAAAAACAGAGCAGGAGGGTGTCATGCAGAGGTGCTAGAAATAGCTTGGCACCAGTGGGGCACTAAGGGAAGTCTAACAGCCACTTCTTGTATGCCACTAAATGGCAGCATTTTTTGCTATTATTATAGCTTATTAAAAACAGAGCAGGAGGGTGTCATGCAGAGGTGCTAGAAATAGCTTGGCACCAGTGGGACACTAACGGAGTACAACATCCACTTCTTGTATGCCACTAAATGGCAGCATTTTTTGCTATTATTATAGCTTATTAAAAACAGAGCAGGAGGGTGTTATGCAGAGGTGCTAGAAATAGCTTGGCACCAGTGGGCACTAAGGGAAGTCTAACAGCCACTTCTTGTATGCCACTAAATGGCAGCATTTTTTGCTATTATTATAGCTTATTAAAAACAGAGCAGGAGGGTGTCATGCAGAGGTGCTAGAAATAGCTTGGCATCAGTGGGACACTAACGGAGTACAACAGCCACTTCTTGTATGCCACTAAATAGCAGCATTTTTTTGCTATTATTATAGCTTATTAAAAACAGAGCTGGAGGGTGTCATGCAGAGGTGCTAGAAATAGCTTGGCACCAGTGGGACACTAATGGAGTACAACATCCACTTCTTGTATGCCACTAAATGGCAGCATTTTTTGCTATTATTATAGCTTATTAAAAACAGAGCAGGAGGGTGTCATGCAGGGGTGCTAGAAATAGCTTGGCACCAGTGGGACACTAATGGAGTACAACAGCCACTTCTTGTATGCCACTAAATGGCAGCATTTTTTTGCTATTATTATAGCTTATTAAAAACAGAGCAGGAGGGTGTCATGCAGAGGTGCTAGAAATAGCTTGGCACCAGTGGGACATCAATGGAGTACAACAGCCACTTCTTGTATGCCACTAAATGGCAGCATTTTTTGCTATTATTATAGCTTATTAAAAACAGAGCAGGAGGGTGTCATGCAGAGGTGCTAGAAATAGCTTGGCACCAGTGGGACACTAACGGAGTAAAACATCCACTTCTTGTATGCCACTAAATGGCAGCATTTTTTGCTATTATTATAGCTTATTAAAAACAGAGCAGGAGGGTGTTATGCAGAGGTGCTAGAAATAGCTTGGCACCAGTGGGCACTAAGGGAAGTCTAACAGCCACTTCTTGTATGCCACTAAATGGCAGCATTTTTTGCTATTATTATAGCTTATTAAAAACAGAGCAGGAGGGTGTCATGCAGAGGTGCTAGAAATAGCTTGGCATCAGTGGGACACTAACGGAGTACAACAGCCACTTCTTGTATGCCACTAAATAGCAGCATTTTTTTGCTATTTTTATAGCTTATTAAAAACAGAGCTGGAGGGTGTCATGCAGAGGTGCTAGAAATAGCTTGGCACCAGTGGGACACTAATGGAGTACAACATCCACTTCTTGTATGCCACTAAATGGCAGCATTTTTTTGCTATTATTATAGCTTATTAAAAACAGAGCAGGAGGGTGTCATGCAGAGGTGCTAGAAATAGCTTGGCACCAGTGGGACATCAATGGAGTACAACAGCCACTTCTTGTATGCCACTAAATGGCAGCATTTTTTGCTATTATTATAGCTTATTAAAAACAGAGCAGGAGTGTGTCATGCAGAGGTGCTAGAAATAGCTTGGCACCAGTGGGACACTAATGGAGTGCAACATCCACTTCTTGTATGCCACTAAATGGCAGCATTTTTTGCTATTATTATAGCTTATTAAAAACAGAGCAGGAGGGTGTCATGCAGAGGTTCTAGAAATAGCTTTGCACCAGTGGGACAATAATGAAGTCCAACAGCCACTTTTAGGATGCCACTAAGTTTACTCAGTGTTTGCTAGTGTAATGGCATAGTAACAATCAGTTTGAGTGTGCAATACAGAGGTGCTGCAAATAGATTTGCACTAGTGGGACAATAATGAAGTCCAACAGCCACTTTTAGGATGCCACTAAGTTTCCTCAGTGTTTGCTAGTATAATGTCTTAGTAACAATGATTTTGAGTGTGCAATGCAGTGGTGCTGCAAATAGCTTTGCACCAGTGGGACACTAATGGAAGTCCAACAGCCACTTTTAGGATGCCACTAAGTTTACTCAGTGTTTGCTAGTATAATGGCTTAGTAACAATGAGTTTGAGTGTGCAAAGGGCAGGAGGGTACAGTGGCAATGTTGTGGGTCTGGGTAGAGGAAAGGAATCCTCCCTCTCTATCCCTCCTAATGGGGAAATGCAGCAATGAAATCCCTGACCTTAGCTACACAGACGCTGTCATCTTGTGTAGCTGTTAAAATCTGTTTTCACGGACCTGACTTTCACCTATGACTCTGACCCTGCCGGTATTAGCCCTTACAAGGGCTGAAATAAACTTCTATCCCTATTCTGTATAGCACTGTGTATAGAGCGTACACAGCAGTATCGGAGACAGGAGGTACGCCAGCGGAGACTGACACCAAGACGCAGAAGGCAGATATTGGCGTGCTGGAGGAAAATGTCTGTTTTTATAATGCAGGGACATGTGACATGGACATCCTATCACACATGCCGTTGCTTCTCTGGCTAAAAGTCCACTTAGCTGTGTGTGTGTCTGGGATTGGCTGACATGCTGGCCCGCCCCACTACACGCGCGCGCTTAGGGAAGGAAGACAAGGAAAAAAAAAAATGGTGATCGCCATTATCCAAACAGCAGTGATCTGAATGCGTTGTTCCCGCACACTATACGCTGAAATTTCATAATAGTGTGAGTCACAGAGTGACTTACACTATTACAGCGGAAAGCCAGCTAGTAATTAGCGTGTCTTTTTTGCTGCTAGAACCATTCTCGAACGTATCTAGAACTATCAAGCTTTAGCAAAAAGCTCGAGTTCTAGTTCGATCTAGAACAGCCCCCAAAATCACTCGAGCCGCGAACTGGAGAACCTCGAATCGCGAAACGTGCTCAACTCTATTAAGGATGAGATGATATTTCATTTTTCTCAACATAGCTGTGTATTGGCTTGTCTTTTGCAGATTGAGTTGTTTATTTGAACATTGTCACTCATTTTATCATTTTATGCACTGGAAATCTGGAACATATCATATGATAAAGGTTTAGCCGAAAAGTGTCTTGCCATGCGCCAGCAGCAACTTTTCCTACCTCTGTCTGTCATCATTTATGCTGCTATGGACAAAGACTTTTTTAATATGATTGAAATAAAGACGAAAGAAACTTTTTATCTACTACTACTTTGGCTCGCTGGATTCATCCCTTCTATTTGTGCTGGTAAGAGCTTCTACCATATATCCGTGCTAAGAGCCTCTATAGTCATAGCCGCTTGATCCTACAATATATTGGGTAAGCTGGAAAAACTTTTTCTTTTTTATATCAACTAAGGGTATTTTTTGTTTTTTTAATTTTATATGGAGAAAAGTGATGGTAATTTGAACTTTTATATGCATCTACAGTACAGACCAAAAGTTTGGACCTTCTCATCTCTAGAACAACTATTAAGAGGAGATTTTGTGCAGCAGGCCTTCATGGTAAAATAGCTGCTAGGAAACCACTGTCAAGGACAGGCAACAAGCAAAAGAGACTTGTTTGGGCTAAAGAACACAAGAAATGGAAATTAGACCAGTTTAAATCTGTGCTTTGGTCTGATGAGTCCAAACTTGAGATCTTTGGATCCAACCAACGTGTTTTTGTAGAAAAGGTGAACGGATGGACTCTACATGCCTGGTTCCCGCCGTGAAGCATTGAGGAGGAGGTGTAATAGTGTGGTGGTGCTTTGCTGTTGACACTGTTGAGGATTTATTCAAAACCAGCATGGCTACCACAGCATCTTTCAGCGGCATGCTATTCCATCTCATTTGTGTTTAGTTGGACCATCATTTATTTTTCAACAGGACAATGTCCCCAAACACACCTCCAGGCTGTGTAAAGCGCTATTTTACTAAGAAGGAGAGTGATGGGGTGCTACGACAGATGACCTGGCCTCCACAGTCACCAGACCTGAACCCAATCGAGATGGTTTGGGGTGAGCTGGACCGCAGAGGGCAAAAGGGCCAACTAGTGCAAAGCATTTCTGGGAACTCTTTCAAGACAGTTGGAAGACCATTTCTGGTGACTACCTCTTGAAGCTCACCAAGAGAATACCAAGAGTGTGCAAAGCAGTAATCAAAGCAAAAGGTGGCTACTTTGAAGAACCTAGAATATAAGACATATTTTCAGTTGTGTCACACTTTTTTCTTAAGTATTTCATTCCACATGTTTTCATTCATAGTTTTGATGTCTTCAATGTGAGTCATGAAAATAAAGAAAACTCTTTGAATGAGAAGATGTGTCCAAACTTTTGGTCTGTACTATATATACACTGTACAAACCAAAAGTTTGGACACACCTTCTCTTTTAAAGAGTTTTCTTTATTTTCATGACTCTGAAAATTGTAGATTCACATTGAAGACATCAAAACTATGAATCAACACATGTGGAATGAAATACTTAACAAAAATGTGTGAAACAACTGAAAATATGTCTTATATTCTAGGTTCTTCAAAGTAGACACCTTTTGCTTTGATTACTGCTTTGCATACTCTTGGCATTCTCTTGATGCGCTTCAAGAGGTAGTCACCGGAAAAAGTTCTCACTTCACAGGTGTGCCCTGTCAGGTTTAATAAGTGGGATTTCTTGTCATATAAATGGGGTTGTGACCATCAGCTGTGTTGTGCAGAAGTCTGGTGGATACACAGCTGATAGTCCTACTGAATAGACTGTTAGAATTTGTATTAAGGCAAGAAAAAAGCAGCTAAGTAAAGAAAAATAAGTGTCCATCATTACTTTAAGAAATGAAGGTCAGTCAGTCTGAAAAATTGGGAAAACTTTGAAAGTGTCCCCAAGTGTAGTAGCAAAAACCATCAAATGCTACAAAGAAACTGGCTCACATGAGGACCGCCCCAGGAAAGGAAGACCAAGTGTCACCTCTGCTGTGGAGAATAAGTTTATCTGAGTCACCAGCCTCAGAAATCGCAGGTTAACAGCAGCTCATATTAGAGACCAGGTCAATGCCTCACAGAGTTCTAGCAGCAGACACATCTCTAGAACAACTGTTAAGAGGAGACTTTGTGCAGGAGGCCTTCATGGTAAAATAGCTGCTAGGAAACCACTGCTAAGGACAGGCAACTAGCAGAAGAGACTTATTTGGGGTAAAGAACACAAGGAATGGACGTTAGACCAGTGGAAATCTGTGCTTTAGTCTGATGAGTCCAAATTTGAGATCTTTGGATCCAACCACCATGTCTTTGTGCGACGCAGAAAAGGTGAGTTGCTTTGATGGTTACACTGTTGGGGATTTATTCAAAATTTCAGGCATACTGAACCAGCATGGCTAGCACAGCATCTTGCAGTGTCATGCTATTCCATCCAGTTTGCGTTTAGTTGGACCATCATTTATTTTTAAACAGGACAATGACCCCAAATGCACCTCCAGGCTGTATAAGGGCTATTTGACTAAGAAGGAGAGTGATGGGGTGCTACGCCAGATGACCTGGCCTCCACAATCACCAGACCTGGACTTAATTGAGATGGTTTGAGGTGAGGTGGCCCTCAAGTCATTGAGGTTCTGGGGGAACGAGTTACGAGCCTTTGCATGGTGACTCAGCTAAGTCCATAGGATTTTTATTCAGGTCTAAAGAAAGTTCAGGCCACTCCCTTTGAGGTACCCAAGTCTCCAGCAGCTAATGATTCGGTCTGGATGAGCTGGAGCATTGTTGTTCACTAAGAAAAACTCAGGCCTGTGTTGTTCATCCAGAGGCACAATGACTAAATAACTGATGTTATTCAAGGAAGCGCTTGTTATTGTACAATTCAAAAATTGTAGGGCAGTTCTGTATTAACTAGACAAACCTGCCTACACTCCAACATTACCGCCAACAAGGACTTGTCTGGTAATATCTGTGGCTTATGCATAAGACTGTTCTTGACATCTCCTGTATCATTTGTGGCCATCAGTTCTACTGAGCATGAATAGACTTTCATCAGTGAACAGCAATAATCCCCACTGGTCCCTTGGTCAGAAGGACAATGATGCCTGTACCTGTAGTTGTGGTCAGTTACACTTGCAGGTCATCTAGCACACCGACCATGCTAATGTAAATGGTTTTTAAAGGCCTTACATTAAATTTGGGTGCCTCTACCTTCCATTAAGTGTGGCTGGAGTTTTACGCCAGTTCCAAAGGAATGTGGCAAAAGGACTTCCACTTCTTTGCCTTTCTGTGACTCTTCCAGTCTGTGTTGAAACCTGCTGATGACACTCTGTGACACTCTAAGCTTTCTTCCATGTGAGAACATCCTGCTTGAAGTTTCGCAATGGTGAGATATTGTTGATTATTTGTTAGGTTGTTAGGTGTCATCTTGGTCTCATGATGTAAAAATGTGAAGAGCAGGATGAGGAGGACTATTTAAATACCAATTCTAAGTGAATCCTGAAATTTATTGGGCGACTCAAGGATCAAACACCTGTTGTGAATTTTGCCGTTAAGATTCTTAGAAGAGAACAACAAGTTATGCAAAAAAGTACTGAAACATTGAACAGTTGGAAATGTGCATTCAGAAGTTTAGAGAAGGTCACATTAAGTTCTCTTGAAAAGGTTAGAGGGCATTTTAGGATCATCCAGAAATTTCACTCAAAAGCCAAATATTACTAATCTTATATGAGTAGGGTATGAAACTCTGTTACTTAAATGAAACTTACATGCAGAAATTAGCTCCTAGAATTATATAGACCATAGAATTCTACAGAAAGTTGCAATTATACAAATATAGAACTGTATTTCTTTCACATTTATGAAAAGAAGTTCTTTTTTACCTATTACCTCAGCACCAGCAGAAAATCTTTTTGTAGAATAAGGGTAAATTTTGTCCATGTAAAAAATTTATTTAAATTGTATATAATAATTATAGAAACTTATATAATTATATACTTAAATATATTTAAAAAGTAAAAAAGTTGTTAATGGCAAACCAGTACTTTAATATGTGAGGCAGCTTTAAAACACATTAACTATTTCTTAAACAATAGTACACATTGCAGATCTAGAATTCTATTAGTAATATTTTCCAAAATTTAATGTATAATTTTGCAATGCAAGGTTTAAAATGTCTATATTATACAACACTTGGAATTTATAGGACAATAGTGAAGATATTGAAATCCATTTCCAGAGAGAGGATGATTAACATTGTGTAAAATATGACTTCTAACATTTCGAACATCACACATTTTAACCTCTATACATAAATCTTTGAGACAGTGTCCTCAAATGAACTTTTTGTGACTGTTTATACATTTCCATATTGATGGCTGCATGAAAAGCTACTTATCTGTAAAAAGGTATGCTGTTTGGAAGTTGGAATAATTGTATATATTTTTTAAATGTATTTAATTTTATTATCTTTTTAAACAAACATGTCAGAATCTTGCTTTGTTTGTCCCTTAACTTTTAACAGGATAGGTTTAGACCGTAAAAATAATTCCTTAACCTTTTAATGCCCCTGGTTGCACTTTTTTGCAAAGTCATTAAAGTCCCACCAAAAAAAAATACAGTTTAACCAATAGATCTTGGAAGATAGGAAGTTTCAGCATTGGACACTGAGTAGTGATTGAGAAACACTACCATGCTCGGGTGCTCGATACTATGTAACGAGCAGTCAGATGCTTGAACGGGTTTGACTTGTAAACAGGATATAATTAAAGTCAATGGGAAATTCAAGTATTTTTCTGATTTTCCAAAAAAATACTTGTGTTTTCTATTGACTTCCATTATACTCTGTACACAAGTTGAGCCTGGCCAACTATCTTACTGCTCGTTACAAGCACCCAGCACCAAAGTATCATGTCAGGGATCGGATTAGTTCAGGATTGCCGAACCTGCCTAAGATTGCTGATTGGATGGCGATCCTAGCCGATCCGATCATCGATCCTATCCAAACTGATTAAATTCAAAGGGAGGCAAAAGTGATGTTTTCTAAAATGTGTAGGCAGGCTGTAAAAGAAAGAAAATAAAAAAGGGTTAAAGCAATACATACTTACCGAGTCTCCCTGGGGCTACAGTGCTACTTCCAGGTCCGCTCATACATATTCCCTGTTTTCTCCTTCCACTGGTGTCTCTGATTGGCTGCTGTTAAATCAATCCCCCACCTTCTGAGACAGCGTCTGTGATTGCTTGGAATCAGTAGTGTGGATTGTGGAAAAAAGGTCGAGTTTTTGCTGTGCTGACACCAAGATGCAAATTTGATTAATTCATCTCCTTTATTAATGTATATGTCTACGCATTTCAGAGATTTCAATCAGGACATCAAAGAAAAAATTAACAATCTGCAGTACCAGAGCAAAAGCACCTATTTATACACATGTGTAAATGTGTCACAGGACCGACTACTGTAGTTCAAATCTTGGCGGGATTCCCGACAGTTGCAAAAAACAACATTATAGGTTCAAAAAACAATTTACAAATTTCAATTTACAATCTCTAATATAAAAGAAATTCAAATTTCTGCTTCCAAAAAGCTGGAATTTTAAATATTCTCTGAAAATTTTAAAAAAAGAAAAATTAAAACATAAACAAAAGTTTGCAGAGGGGGGCATGAACTCTGAAGTGATAAGTATTTGTGTGTCCCAAGCTGAGGATATAACCACAGTGCTAAAGTGGACATACGATAATGAGAGGAAAATGGGGAAAGGGGTGAGAAATAAGTGTTTAGAAAGTTCAACAGAAATTGATAAACTGAGTGGAAAAGTAATGTATAAAAAATTAATGTGTATAAAAATTGCTTGGAGTCTGTATCCTTATAATATCCTTATAATAGTAATAAATAAATAAATAAAAATGTTGAAGAATCACCCTGTATTGATACCATCACAGATAAAACAATGGCTAAAGTCTGCAGCCCCAGCCGTGTATTTATATTGGCTGTGTATCAAAATAAGTGGAACCGCCTAAGGCTTTTTATTAAAAAAAAAGGAAATAAATAATTGAAAAAACATTGTGCGCTTCTCCCCCATTTTGATACCAAGCCAAGATTATAGAATCAGAATATTAGAGTTGGAATGGACCTCCTGGGTCATCTAGTCTAACCCCCTGCTCAAAGCAGGATTCACTAAATCATCTTTGTCAATGTCTCCTTGATCTATTTTCTATATTTGGAGGGCTGTGATGGTCATTTTTGGGACATTATCAAAATTCCCTTACTTTTGCCACAAAGAGAAAATGGCAGCACTCTGCGGTCGTCAAACAAATCTTGCTTTATTTTTTCTTGAAGACAGGTGAAACAGACATGAGGGTGCAGGGGGAGCCGAGCACAAGGACGACGATACCGTTTCTCACCACATGGGGTATGGACCCGTGAAAGCACCCCCTGTGGTGTGAAACGGTACCGTCGTCCTTGTGCTCCGCTCCCCCTGCACCCTCATGTCTGTTTCACCTGTCTGCAAGAAAAAATAAAGCAAGATTTGTTTGACAACCGCAGAGTGCTGCCATTTTCTCTTTGTGGCAAAATAAGTATTTATCCTGGCACTTTGGCAACAGCACCACGGTCAGTCACTTCATCCTATGCGCTCAGCTGTTTTTTCTGCAGCAAGTCCATGTGAGTAATAGCAGCTGAGGCTGCCTCTCAGAACATCCATGTGGCTGGCTCTAAACAGAACAGAGCCGAAAAGGACTTTGCTACAACAGCCTTACAGAGCAGTAAGCGGTGCAGTGCACCTTTTTCCTTTCTATTTCAAAATTTCCTTAGACGCTGGTGCATTTGACACACCCCCCCTGCTAATTGCAGTTTTAACATGTGCACGTTTTGTACTTTTTTCTGCTCAATTTTAATCCCTGTGAAATCATGTTGTTATTATGGATGAAATAAAGTGTATTTTTACTATAAAATTGACATATTTTTTTAGTTTGATTCATATGAATATTTCTATGGAGGTCTTTTGTAGGAGCATACTTGTGTTTGGTGACTCTTCATAATATATGTCTGGATATGGACCTAGGGATTCATTTTTTCTTGTACTCCTGGGTCATCTAGTCTAACCCCCTGCTCAAAGCAGGATTCACTAAATCATCCCAGACAGATCTCCGTCCAACCTCTTTTTAAAGACTTCCATTGAAGGATAACTCACAACCTCTTGTAGCAGCCTGTTCCCCTCATTGATCACCCTCACTGTCAAAAGTTTTTTTCTAATATCTAACCTGTGTCTCCTCCCCATCAGTTTCATCCTATTGCTTTCTAGCATTGAATTGTGAAAATGAGAATAAAACTTATCCCTCTACAGTGTGAAAGCCTTTAAGATATTTGTTGACAGCTATTAAGTCTCCTCTCAGTCTTCTCTTTTGCAAGATAAATAATCCTAAATCCTGTAACCGTTCCTCATAGGACATGGTTTGCAGACCAGTCACCATTCTGGTCACTCTAGTCTGAACTTGCTCCAGTTTGTTGATGTCTTTTTTAAAATGTGGTGCCCAGAACTGGACACAATATTCCAGATGAGGTCTGACAAGATAAAGCCCAACAGCCTGGTGCTGGTATTCTCAGGCTGGGAAGACCTATGGTTATTGTACCAGCAGCCTAAAAATAGGAGCCTATAGCCACCCAGGATTGTCGCATCCATTAGATGTGACGATTCCGGCACTTTACCCGACTCATCCTGATTGCCATGGTGCAGTGGCAATCGGGATAATAAGGGGTTATTGACAGCTGTAAGCTGCCACTAAGCCATGGGATAGTGATGGGTAGGGGGCTATGAGATCCCCCACCATTTGCCCTTTAAGTAAAAAGAAATAAATACAAACACAGAGAAGAATCCTTTATTTAAAAAAATAAAAAACACCCTCTTTCACCAATTTATTAACCCCCAAAACACTCAGGTCTAACATAATGTACACTACTAGCTCCCATGATGATTCCAGCTCTGTTACATCTGAAGGCACAGCGCATGGCCATAGAACATGACCGGCTGCTGTGAGCTTCAGGCATGGACTGAGCCATGCAATGAGCAGTGAATATCATTCCAAGTTCCCAGAGCTATGACCGCCAATTACAGATGCTGTCTCAGAGGGTGGGACGCGATATGGATGCAGCCAATCAGAGATGCAGATGGGCAGGGAAAGCAGTGAATATGTATGAAGGATAATTATCGGACCCGGAAGCAGCGCTGCAGCCGCGGGGAGACTTGGTAAGTATGTACTACTTTAGCAATTTTGTTTCCTTTTTTTTACAGTGGCCCTTTTGCTTCCCTTTTTTCAAGTATTAGCATGGCTGTGATGGCAGGAAGAAGATACTTTTTGCCATCCGAACATTTACCAATCCTTGGCAAGATCAACGACTTTTGCGGTAAAGTTTTGGATGTCCATTCCCGACCCGATAGTATGATTTTAACATTTTTCGATCTTTACCAATCAGGAGTGTGCCCAATTCACAGCTGTGGAAAGGCTGTGGAGACATATCAGTACAATATAGTGTTATGTATACAAAAATGTGGTGAGTAATAAGATACTGCTTATCTGATGTGGTTGTTGCTTGAGACACAACACTAGTAGAGTTTGAGGCTATGATAAACAGCTGTTGCGGCTCTCTATGTTGAAGGATCAAATACAATATTTAAGTAATAGGGGTCTAACTTTCCGTATGGTAGGATGAGGGAGATGGGGAAAGTATGCGAAAAGATAAAGGAATTAATGATGGTGAGGGGAGTCACTAAATACTCACTTATCTGGGGGAATTTGAACCTTCCAGAGCTGGACAAATTACGGGGGTTTGAATTATGGCAGAGGAAAGGAATACAGAAGGTACAACAGCTGTTTGATAAAGGGGGGCCTGAAGATGTTTGAGGTGCTCAGGTGAGAATTTGTTCAGCGCTGCTGAAGATATGACATAGATCAAGGAAAGATTGAATGAAGGTGGTTTTATTAAATGTTTCATAGTGTCATCCCATTTCTTCATCAGAAAATCCACCAATATCCATGGTGATATTGGTGGATTTCCTGATGAAGAAGTGGGATGGCACTTCAAAACGCGTTGAATAAAACCACCTTCATTCAATCTTTCCTGGATTTACGACATATCTTCAGCAGTGCCGTAATAGTTCCACATCAACTTTGTTTCTGAACTTCTTTGGCTTTTTAAACATGTGGACTCTGCAGCAGGTGATTACATGCTTTAAATCTGGTTGTATAACACACAACCTACTAAGGTGAGCACATTCCTTTATTACTTTTATCAGTATATTGGATAAGACCCCATTGAGCTGCTTTTTTTCCTTCACCTTTTGTTCAGGGGATAATTGGATGTACAAAATAGTTTTTCCAGTACCTAAAACTTATGCAAACTTGTGAGGCACAGTCTAAAACTAGGTGTTTGTTGCCGGTGGACCATACCCACTACTAGATTTATCGGTGGTGGCTGGAGACACAAAGAGGGCAATCTCATAGTATTACTTGTAGCTACAAGAAGCCAAGTGTGGGAAGTAGGCTTGTTGTCTTAGTGGCAGAGGGATGTGGGCCTATTTTCTTAGAAGTGTGCAAGGAGGTAGTTCAAAATATTCCATTATTGTCAGTTAGCAAATCACACAGGCTTTCACAACTCTATCTAGTGCATCGGTATATAGGACATCGGCTTTCTTATTTAAAATAGAGGTTAGCCCAAATTCATTGCAAGTATTTTATACCAGGCTCGGTAGACTCTTCCATCTTATCAGGAAAACAACAAAGATCCGGGTATTAGGGAACTGATTGATAATGTAAATAATATTCTCAGTTTAGAGAAGCATGTGTATCAGAAACGAAAGCAATACAAAAAATTTGAATATATCTGGGCCCCCTGATATTGACTAGAGCTTTGGTAGCTGGCTTATTCTATATATTTTAGGTAGCATATACCTCATTGATGGGATTGGCATTGGCATTTAGCTGGATCCCAAGCCGCATCATTGTCTCTCCCTCCTTCCTTTAACACCGTCAGCATGTATGCGGAATGTGCTACATACCCTGGTGAGAATGGGAATGGAAATGAGAATGCTTTTGTGTTATGCTTAATGGATCATCTTGGATGCAAGGGGGGGAGGATAGCAGTTACTTTGGTCTTTACTTTGGCCTGTTTTTGTTTGTACATTCAAAAACGTTTAATAAAATTTTATCTGATTAAAAAAAATTATTCATGTAATAGGAGATATTTAATCCTGCACTGCTGGTTGTAGAATCATGAAAATCCAATACATGGCATGTGAAGAAAGTGCAGCTTACTTTTTAAGAGCCTCAAAATACTCTAACTATTTCAACAGGAAAACCTCAAAGATTGTACATTGTAGAAGGGAACAGATTTAAATAGCTCCAGAATCCAAGAGGACGCCAACAGAAAAAACACCCATCAGAGGGTATTGACGTTTTATCCCTTGTCTGTATAAATAAAACTGAAGAAGGAGAAAAGTATTTGGAGAGAAAAGAACATTTTTTCTAGTTAAGAAAATGTGTTTGTAAAAATTATGTATAATAAAAAAAACCATAAACATAAATTGTGATGTACTGTAACATGATCACTGGCATCCCTGTATTGTCCTGTCCTCCTCCCCTGGTGGGGACACCGGAACACTCACCCTTCTGGCTGATCAAAAATACCTTCTGTGTCCCTACTCCCTGCTTCTGGATCCCAGGGAAGGTTTCTTGGGAGCACACTTAGGGCACGCGCACACCTATGGTGAACCCAAACTCAGATATGCCTTTAAGCCTATGGCAGAGAGGCCAAGGATATTTAAAACATCCTCCCCTATGGGAAAGACCTAGGCAATGAGGTGTAACTTTAAAGACTCATTGCCAGTTATCCAGATCCGTTGTCCATTTGCTGCTTTGTTACTTACTACTGTCTGTTTTGTAGTACCTGCTGTACCTTCTGCTTCACCTATTCACACTGGTCCTGCTTGCTGTACTTACCATACCTGCTGCACCAGTAAGTACTTGTTGTCCTAGCTACACCTGCTGTATCAGCCGTAACCTTTAAACATGTGGGTCCTGCCATTTCGTTCTCGGCAGCACCAGTCCTTATCAGAGACTGTCCTTATCCATACCCCCTTTTCCTGGAGCCATCTGTCACAGTACCATGTCTCCCTCAGTAACACCTAGTGGCTACTGGCAGAGTAGTCCCTCCGCACCATCAGATGCTTTGATGAAAACCTAGTGTGTGTATAGTCATGCTCCTCAGGTGAACTGGTGCTGCTGCACAGTGAGTCCACTCCCGCTCGCACAAGCGAGCATTACATGCATATATTGATGCAGAGGATTTACTAATTCATGTGAAACATTACCAATAATGTACTTATTAAAAATGATTCAGAAAAAATGAAAAGGTAATACACTGTGGAAATACAACTGAAAGAAAAACTGAGTTAAAGTGTAGGGCGATGGGGAAAAACCCTGAACTAAATGTAGGGGAGACACAGAAATGAGCGCACTGCAGAACGTGGTAATGGATATCCTCAGTAGTAGAACCTGTAGTGAAGCATTGGAAAGGGCTTCCCCATTTAATTAGTAGGGTGTTAATTTAGTTTCATGAGCCACAGGGAAAAAAATGTCATGGTTGGAAATGAAAGCAATTAGGTTAAGTGAAAAACTGGATAATTAGGGGTTAAACTACAAACATTTCAATACATGAAAGAAGAAGAGTGTGATATAATGGTGAATAAACGCAGGTAGGATGGCAAATCAATTGAAAAGCGTAATAAGAGAGAAAGCTTGAATGGGTACGAAATAAATAGACTAAATAGAACAAATAAATATTTTCCTAGTGAAAACCAATGGGGATAGTGAGAAGTGTACTGAATAAGTGTAAATGCTGAAGCGTAAGTGTATAATACCTTACTACCATGGTTGATTATCTACATACTGTATAAAAAAAATATAAATAAGCTTATCCCAAAAAATAAACCTTATTGTAACAAAAAAATTAACAGTTATTACTATCAAAGTTAAAATAAGCCCCGGTAGGGTTCAAAATAGTCTACATCCTTAAAATAGCTGTCCACTACTTAACAACTCCTCTCCAGTTCACAGTATTTCAAAAATTTGTCATGTGGACTGTCAGGGGACACATTACTTTCAATAGAAGATTGGTGGCACTTAGGTATGTTTTCAGTATTTTATAATATGTTCGGCAGTGGAGCCATTAAGACCTGCTTGATCAGAAGTGGGAAACCACTTTATGGGGAAAAAGATGGTTTATTTAATATAATTTCTAGCTTCAGAATACATATAATATCTATTCATTGTCATGTAATTGAATGAAAGAGATCAATCAAGGACATTTATTATTAAAAAAAAAATAAAAAAATCACATTTTGCAAATCCAGCCTTAAGATTTAATAACCATCATCCCCGAACATAATTCTAGAACAATTAAAATTTAATGAACAATCTGTTTTAGTGTTACTGAAGGACAAATTCATGATATGCCATAGGTTTTTTTTTGTTTAATTCTTACTTGGTCATTATCGTCATTTGCTGTTTCTTTGGTATACAAAGGGTATTTCTCACTCCTATATAAACAATTATTTTGTCATATAAACAAAACAAGGATAATGCAAATTATTACTGCTATTTTTTATGTAAATTTCTTTAGCTAAAGTTAATGAACTTTATTTTATTATTATTATTATTTTATAGTACGTTACTTTAACCTTGCATGATACCTACATTTAGTATAAAACATTTTACCATAGTTTCAATAAACCTGTCTGTAACGTTAAAGCAAATCCACCCTGAGACTAAAAAGTCACAATATGTTTCACATCTACAGTCATTCTGCTTGGTGCTTCCTGCTTCTACTCCTTCCTGCTGCCTACTCGGCCCCAATCAGCATTTATTTCCACCCGCTACCAAGTTATGGAGGAGTGCAGTGGAAAGTGTAAACTGCATCTTGCCAAGCTTCCTTATCCCACAACTGCAGGAAAGTTAGAGAAGTTGTAGTTTAGGCTTAAAACTGTAGTGGTCATCTTGTAAGCAGTATGCACAGAAAGCTAACCAATAAGGGGTTGTCCACCACTAAGACAAAACCTTCTTATTCCCCTTGTTTGCATCCATTAAAATCAAAAAAGATTATACTCATCTGCTGTTTTAACACTGATTACGTATAAGTAAGCAATCCAAAGTTAACAGCCTCCTGCCGCTCTCACATCCTGCTGATTACTTATGTGTGAAGATAAGGAGTGGGAAGCTCACTGTGGTTGGGCATGGGGAGCGCATGATGCCACAACTTCACATGAGCCCTAGGAACACAAGGACCGACACCACTGGGACAGCACTGGCACGGGAGGCAAGTATAAGCTTTTTTTTAGATAGGGGAAACATGGGGTGTGAGAAGGGGTTGTCCGAGTAGTGAACAACCCCTTTAATTGAGGACGAAGCTGGAGGCAAACAGATGGCATCATGTAGGGTGACTATATATGAGAAAACTATAGCCACTTTTCAGTCATAGAGTGGAGGATTACTTTAATTACATATCATAACGCTACATTTTATACATTTAATAGGTTCTTCTTTACTTTTTTAAAGTTAGGGTCATTTTAATGCTCCATTACAGTGAACTAGATGTTGTTGTAGATATATTTATTAGAGATTATCCTCAATGGAGAATGAACTTTCATTTGAAATCCATCAAATTTGCAGGTCTATGCAAACGTAAACACTTTACTAATCTAATTATTAGTCAAAAATAAATATCTATTACCATTTCTCAAATTGCTGAAGGCTCAGAAAGTTTGCCATTAACCTTAAGTACAGGTGTAGCACCCCTGAGCCATCAGGAGCCACAAGGAACTGCATCCTGTCAAAGATGCAGAGCCTACTCCCAGGGAATCAGAAGACCAGTGCCGGTAACACCACAATACTAATATAATCTCTGTTTTATCTCCCTTAAAACTGATGACAGGCTATTGTTGGACCCAATTGATGGCCACCTACGGGTGGGACTGATCCAGTTCACTAGACGAAAACCAGGGAAGTGGGGCAAGAACAGTCAGTAAGTGGAAGTGAAAGGAGACGGACGTAACGGTTCTGACGGGAGAGAGTAACAGTGACCTGTCAGGCTCATGCGTGTGGTTGCCGAAGGAGTATGGCGGAGTACTCTCGGAAATATAGCACCGACGGGGTGCAGAGCCCTAGGTCAGGAAAACACTCCAGGCAGACCCGATAAAATCTGCATGGTGAGGGGACCACATGGATCTCTGCCCACCACTGTTAGAGGCACATGTTAACTAATCAAATCAACGGACATGTGCAGGCAAACATGCAGGATAACCCCAGGAGCTCACATCAAAGGGAATTATCATTATCAGAATAAACTGTTCCTGTTTTAGCTCAATTAGGATTACCAAAATCCTTTATATTTGCCAAATGTCTGAATAATGAGAGAGCAAAAAGGTTTTAAGGCATTTTTATTACTTTCAAAAGTTTACATACACCAAAAGTACTATGCCTTTAAACAATATGGGACAGTCCAAATGATGATGTCACATCTTTGGAAGCTTCTGATGGGTTTGTTGGAAACATCGGAGTTAATTAAAGCAATACCTGTGGATGTATTTTATTGCACACCTTAAACATACTGCTTTTTTGTGCAGCATCATGGGAAAGCCAAAAGAAATCAGCCAAAATTTCAGGAAGAGAATTGTGGACTTGCACAAATCTGGTTTATCTTTGGGTGCAATTTCCAGATATCTGAAGGTGCCTCGTTCATCTGCAGAAAAAATTATACAAAATTACAAATAAAATGGGAATGTCCAGCCATCATACCGCTCAAGAAATGGGCTCTGTGTACTGAAGTGTATATCAACCCAAAAACAAAAGCAAAAGACCTTGTGAAGGTGCTAGCAGAAGCTGGTAAGATTGTGTCATTATCCACAGTGAAACAAGTACTGCATCAGCATGGGCTGAAAGGCCAATCTGCCAGGAAGAAGCCATTAGTCCAAAAGGAACATAAAAATGCCAGATTAATGTTTGCAAATGCAGACAGGAATAAAGACCTTAATTTTTGGAGACATGTCCTGTGGTCTGACGAAAATAAAATTTAACTGTTTGCCCATAATAACCATCATTTCATTTGGAGGAAAAAGGAAGAAGCTTTAAAGCCTAAGAACACCATCCCAATTGTGAAACATGTGGGTGGCAGCATCATGTTTGGGGGTTGTTTTGCTGCTGGAGAGACTGGTGTACTTCACAAAATAGATGGAATCTTGAGGAAAGATGATTATATGGCAATAATAAAGCAGCATCTCAAGACATCAGCCAGGAACTTAAAAATTGGGCAGAAATGGGTCTTCCAAATGGACAATAATATTTATTCACTTATATAGAGCCATTAATCCTATAGCGCTGTACATGCATAAACACCACTGTCACCATTGGGGCTCACAATCTAAATTCCTTATCAGTATGTCTTTGGTGTATGGCAGGAAAGTGGAGAACCCGGAGGAAACCCACGCAAACACAGGGAGAGCATACAAACTCCTCTCAGATGTTGTTCTTGGTGGGATTTGAACACAGGACCCCAGGGCTGCAAAACTGCAAAGCTAACCACTGAGCCACTCTGCCCCACAATAACCCAAAGGATACTCCCAAACTGGTTACAAAGTAGCTTAAGGATAACAAAGTCAGTCTTTTGCAGTTTCCATCACAAATTCCTGATCTTAATGCTAGTGAAAATTTATGGGCAAAGCTGAAAAGGCAGGTGTGATCAAGGCAACCTACAAATATGGCTTAGTAACACCATTTCTGTCAGGAAATTCCTACCAACTATTGTGAGAAGCTTGTGAAAGGATATCCAAAACGTTTGACCTAAAGCGGGCGTCACACGGTACGATCTATCGTGCGATTGCACGAGCGATCGTACCCGCCCCCGTCGTTTGTGCGTCACGGGCAAATCGCTGCCCGTGTCGCACAAAGTCAATAAACTGCCATCACACGTACTTACCTGCTGAGCGACCTCACTGTGGGCGGCAAACATCCTCTTCCTGAAGGGGAAGGGATGTTTGGCGTCACAGCGACGTCACACAGCCGCCGGCCAATAGAAGCGGAGGGGCGGAGATGAGCGGGACGTAAACATCCCGCCCACCTCCTTCCTTCCGCATTGCCGGCGAGTGCCGCGGGACGCAGGTAAGCTGTGTTCATCATTCCCGGGGTGTCACACGGAGCGATGTGTGCTGCCCCGGGTACGATTAACAACCAGCGCCATGAAAAATAAACGATTTTTTAAAAATAAGTGACGTGTACATGACTCGATTTGTGACAGATTCAGCATCGCTCAGAGGTGTCACACGAAACGATGTCGCAAACGATGCCGGATGAGCATCACGAAAACCGTGACCCCAACGATGCATCGTCTCGTGTGACGCCCGCATCAGTCATACAGTTTAACGGCAATGGTACCAAATACTAATGAAATGTATATAAACTTTTGACTTTGCCAAAAGTAATTAAAATGCCTTAAAACATTCTCTCCCTCTCTCTCTCTCTCTCTCTCTCTCTCTCTCTTTCTCTCTCATTATTCTGGCATTTGACAAATATAGATCACCTTGGTAATCCTAATTCACCTGAAACGGGAAAGTTTTACTCTGATTTCATGTCAGATAGTGAGAAAAACATGTGTCATCTTAGATACTGTATGTAAACTTCTGGTTTTAACTGTATATATATATATATATATATATATATATATATATATATATATGTATATATATATATATATATATATATATATATATATATATATATATATATATATATATACATACAGAGAGAGAGAGAGAGTGATGCAGTAAAGAATGTTAGATAGGAGATATGTTCCTCCTTGCAAGTCCCTTTTGCACTGTTGAGCTGCAGGGGAGAGGTGAAACCCTGGCTTGGACCTTCTCTGTTATTCTGGGTTTTTGAGGCATACCCGTCTTGCATATCTGCAGGATTAGGACAGCGTAAATAGATAGCCCTACCTCATCAGTATTGTAGATAGTTGGGCTGGAAAGTTGAAGCAGGTTTTGTGTGAAAACTGTACATGAATGGTTTGGCATATCATGGACATTGCTATGCTGGTTGACAAGCTGGACTTTTCCTTTTCATACGTGAGCTAAAGCTATGTTCCTATGTCCTTAAAAACTAAAAAAAAAAAAAAAAGATTATACTAGGGTACCAAAAAAACTAGAAAGTACAGAAAATACCCAAAAGTTCAAATATAAAACAGTCTTTATTTTGTTTGCTAATCCATGTACTTGACAAACTACTTAAGTATAGAACTATTACAGTGTTTATAATCCATGGGTAGGTAGGGCTGAGTAGGGATCTTTTTATCCTACTGTAACATTGTTTTTTTTTTTTTGGTCTGGCATTTGGTAAGTGTGTTTATAGTTTTATATTTAAGTGTTTTGTCAGTTACATAGATTGGCAAATACAATATCTGATGGATTGCATTCTTTAGCCATCCATTGTTAAAGACGAAGAGATAGATAAAACACATAGAATAGATAGATATAATACATGAATAGATAGAATAGATCAATGGAGAGAGAAATAGCTAGATAGCTTGGACAGCTGTTTAGCTGAATTAAAAATCAATTTTAGAAAATAAATTACATGAGTTCCCCCCAACTTTCATATCCAGCATAGGTACAGCAAAAGCTGCGGGCTTCAAACCTCACCTGTCAGCTTTACCTTTGCTGGTTATCCAAAATAGAGGAGATCTCACGCTTATTTATTTAATCATTTGAATAAATAATTTAAAAAAATAGCGTGAAGTCCATCACATTTTTCCATAACCAACCAAGGGACAGCAGACATCTGTTACCTAGTCTCCCTGTACCTACCTGCACGCAACCTCAGATCCTCACAAGATCTCCTTCTTTACTCCTCTCTTATCTCCTCTTCCCACAATCGCGTACAAGATTTCTCCCATGCCTCCCCCATACTCTGGAACGCTCTACCTCAGCATATCAGACTCTCCTCTACCGTGAAAAGCTTCAAGAGGAACCTGAAGACCCATCTCTTCCAACAAGCCTACAACCTACAATAACCCTAAATCCAGTACACCATTGCGCAACCAGCTGTGTCCTCACCTATTGTATCATCACCCATTCCCTGTAGACTGTGAGCCCTCGCGGGCAGGGTCCTGTCTCCTCCTATACCAGTCTGTTTTGTATTGTTAATAATTGCTGTACGTGTGCCCTCTTTCACTTGTAAAGCGCCATGGAATAAATGGCGCTATAATAATAAATATTAATAATAATAATAATAATAATAATAATAATGATAATTAATGTTTGAAGGGCCATAGTTATTTGGCCTTTCCCATCCTAACAATAGCAGTCTGCAGCCGCCCCAAAAGTGGTGCATCCATCAGATGTTCAAATTCTGGCTATGTACTCAGCTCTTCCAGGTGCAGTGGCAAAAAGGGTTATATATGGAGCTGAAGCCATTTGTGAATTGTCATCTGGCATCAAGCTTTAGTATTAATAGTGTGTGCAGACACCCCTATTACTAATTCCAGTTGTAGTAACAAGCAAATTAAATTTGTTTGAACAAAATAACCCAGTAGCAATCGGGGTAATATAAGGGGTTAATGCCAGTTGTGATTTGTCAGCTGTCATCAAGGCTTGAACTAGTAATAGGGAGGGGTCTATGAGACACCACCCATTAGTAATCATGTAAGTCAAAAGAAATAAACACAAACCATAGAGAAAAATCCTTTATTTAAAAAAAAAACCAAACAAACACCCTCTTTCCCCAATTTATTAACCCCCAAATCACCCTTGCAGGTAATCCATATGAGTTCCAACTATGATCCTGGCTCTGATACCTCTGAGCTTGCAGAGTGAGGTCAAATTAGAAAAAGTGATCACTCACTGCGGCTATCAGGGACACACTGACTGAACTGCAGTTGTGAGAGGTGACATCACTGGGTTCCTACTGTACCACAGCTGTAACCTCAGGTGAACTGACCTCTGAAGATATGGCTAAAGGGCTGAAAATGTCACATCTAATGGTTGCAACAACTTTGGATGGCTGAGGGCTGCTATTTTTAGACTGGGGGGGACCCATGGGCCTCCCCAGCCTGAGAATACCAGCTCCCAGCTGTCTGCTTTATCTTGGCTGATTATTAAATTTGGGGGAACCACACAATTTTTTTAAATTATTTAGTTAAATAATTTAAAAAACCCTGCATTTGTCCCTGGTATTTTGATACACAGCCAAGATAAGGCGCACAGTTGGGGTCTGCAGCCTGCAGCCTTCTGCTTTATCTGTGCTGGGTATCAATATACAGGGGACCGCGCGCTATAGTTACATAGGTTGAAAAAAGACCTAGGTCCATCTAGTTCAGCCTTCCTCCCCCAAATCTACATTTTGTCACTAAGTCACTTATAACCAACAATGTTATGCGTACTGAGGAAATCATCCAGCCCTTTTTTAAAAGCTGTTGTAGTATCTGCCATTACTACCTCTTGTGGTAGGGCATTCCACAGTCTGACTGCTCAAACTGTAAAGAACCCTTTCCTATTTAGCTGCCGGAATCTCTTTTCTTCCACTCACAGTGTATGCCTTGTCCTTAGTATTGTCTTTGGAAGAAATAAGTCATGTGCCAGTCCTTTATATATTGACCACACATGTATTTATACATATAAATGAGATCTCCTCTGAGACGTCTTTTTTCTAAGCTAAACTTATCTAACTGTTGCAACCTCTCATCATATGGGAGGCCTTCCATTCCTTGTAGTAGTCTAGTTAGCCGCATTTGAACTGACTCTAACTTCTGAATATCCTTTTTAAAATGTGGAGCCCAAAACCGGATCCCATATTCTAGATTTGGCCTTACAAGTGATTTATAGAGGGGTAACAATACATTGGGATCATGGGATCTAAGCTCTCTTTTTATACACCCTAAATTCTTATTTGCTTTAGCAGCTGCTTCTTGACATTGAGTGCTACTGCTCAGCTTATTTGTAACCAGAATACCCAAGTTCTTCTCCTGTTCTGTAGTCTCGAGTTTACTTCCTTTTAATGTATATGCAGCTGTAGGATTATTCCATCCTAGATGTATTACTTTACATTTATCAACATTAAATCTCATTTGCCAATATCTGCCCATTCTGACATCTTATCCAGATCGTTTTGTATTGTACTATCAAGGTCAGTTTTTAATATCCTACATAGTTTGGTGTCATCAGCAAAGACTGACACTTTACTATCAATCCCATTCACAAGGTTATTAATAAAGAGATTTAAAAGAATCGGTCCTAGCACAGATCCCTGCGGTACCCCACTGCTGACTATAGCCCATTTACAGAATGTACCATTTATGACTACTCTTTGTATACAGCGGTCTGTTGACTACAGAGCTCAATTCCCTCAATATTCGTGGATGCATGCCATCTGGCCCGGGGTATATGCCAATATTTTTAATTTACTCAGACGCAGGAGTACTTCTTGTGTTAAATTAATTATATCGTGTGGTAAACTTTGATTTTTCACTTGTTGAATGATCCCTGGAACAGTCAGTTCATTGGTGAACACGGATGAGAAGTGCCTGTTTAATATCTCAGTCTTTTGTTTGTCCTCTATAACTAACTTGTTATTATATTTTAATGGTCCGATACTATCCTTTGTTTTCCTTTTGGCATCAATGTAATTTTTTAAAAAAATTGGGATTTATTTTAATATCCTTGGCGATTTTTGTTTCAGTAGCTAATTTTGCTTGCTTGATTTCTTTTTTACATTTCCTATTGATATCTTTATACTTCAGATATGCTATTTCTGTATTCTCAGCCTTCAATATTTTAAATGCCCTTTGTTTTTGTGTTATTGTACTTTGCACAGTCTTATTTATCCTTATTAGTATCTTTTTATTACTGGACATTTTATTACCAGAGGGAATAAGTTTTTTACAGGACTCTAGAAGTATATCCTTAAATTTACCACATTTATGTTTGGTATCGCCAGTTACCATAACATTGTCCCAATTCACACAATTAAGTTCTTCCCTTAATTTGTTGAAATCAGCTTTCCTAAAATTCTAGGTTTTACCATTTCCCCTTTTAAATGTTCTATTCAATATTACTTTGAAGCTTACCATATTATGATCGCTGGTGCCCAAGTGCTCCTGGACCTGTAGATCTGAAATTGTATCTGGTCTATTTGATAGGACCAGATCTAGAAAATTATCTCCCCTCATCGGTTTATCTACCATCTGAGAGAGGAAATATTTTTGAATAGTAGATAAGAACTTACAGCTTTTAGCACAACTAGAAGATTCTATGTCCCACTGAATGTCTGGATAGTTGAAATCCCCCATAATAAGAACCCGATTATTATTAGCTGCCTTTTCAATTTGTTCCAACAATTCACCCTCCATCTGTTCAGGTATGTTAGGAGGCTTATAGCAAACTCCAAATAGCATATTTCTATTATTCCCCTCCCTATATATATTTACCTATATTGACTCTACATTGTTGCAGTTCCCCCCCAAAGTCATTATTCAACACAGGTTTTAGGTTACATTTGATAAATACACACACCCCACCACCTTAATTGTCTTTCCTGTCCTTTCTGAATGTAGTATGACCCTCTACATTTGTCACCCAGGCATGGCTTTTATTCAGCCAGGTTTCCATAATGCCCATCACATCGTAATCCATGGTTCACATTATAGTCTCCAATTTATTAATTTTGTTTGCAAGACTTCTTGCATTTACCAGTTGACTTTAAATACTATTAACACATTCCTTACTCCAAGCCGCCTTACGTTCCTTGCATGTCCCAGCCCCCCATTCCTTCATTGACCCCTACTGTCTCACAGTCTCTATATGCTCTATTTATCCCCTTGTTTGTTCCACTACCCTCCCCCAAGATCCTAGTTTAAAAGCTCCTCCATCCGTCTGACCATTTTCTCCCCAGCACAGCTGCACCCTCCCCATTGAGGTGCAGCCCGTCCCTACCATAGACCCTGTAGCCGACTGAGAAATCAGCCCAGTTCTCCATGAACCCAAACCCTTCCTTCCTACACCAATTTCTAAGTTACGTATTTATCTCCCTAAGCTCCCATTGTCTTTCTAGTGACTCTCATGGCATCGGTAGTATTTCTGAAAACATCACCTTTGAGGTCCTGGACTTCAGCTTCTCTCCTAGTTCCCTGTAATCATTTTTAAGAACCTTCCACCTGCCTCTAACTTTGTCATTAGTACCAATGTGCACCATGACCGCTGAGTTGTCCCCAGCCCCACCCAGCAATCTATCTATCAGATCCGCAATATGCCGGACCCAAGCACCCGGCAGACAACACACTGTTCGGCATTCACGGTATTGGCCACAGATGACCCTGTCTGTCTGCCTAATTATAATTTCCCCTACCACCAACATCTGTCTGACCTTTGCTGCACTCCTATTTCCCTCCTTCCTACAGCAGTCATTTTCTTGGTTGCTAGGAGCAACGTCCTGCTGTAGTGATCCCAGTCCTGTGCCTGCATTCCTAATATCCTCCAAACAGATATATTTACTAGGTTGTGCCAGATTAGGACTAGGCTCCCTGACACTTTTCCCCCTACCACTTCTTCTAACTATTACCCAGCTACCTATCTCTGGGTCCTGACCTTCCCCACCTACACTGTTATGATCCGGAACCATGGAAGACCACCACAAATCAATGGCAAAAGGTGACAAGAGCATTGGCAACTAATCTGGTCGCTATCCCCTTACTAACCATAACAACTAGGAGTAGCCGAGGGGTGAACTAACATCCTGTGCACCGCGAACCCAGCCGGAGAACTAGCTAACCTAAAGGAAGGAAAGATGAATAACTCTCTGCCTCAGAAAATAGACAAGAATAGCAAGCCCGCCTCATTCAAAGACTGCGGTGATATAGGAAAAACACAATACACAGATAGATGACAGGATTAGCAAAAGGTGAGGCCCCCGCTGACTAAAATAGGAAAGGACAGGAAAGGGACTGATGGTGGCCAGAGAAAAACCCTGCAAAATACCAACTTCCTGATAGTACAAAAAGGCCCTCAGATCGCACGATCTGAACTCCGTCCTATACCAGGTGCCCTTGTGATACCAATGAACAGAAAACAAGAATCATAACAAATTCAACAAGCCACAAACACATGGACTCAAAGGAAATATACTCCAAACATAACTGCAGGGAGTTTTCCAACAAACCACTGAGGGGGAAAATCCCTGCATGCAAATAAACTGAAAACAACCACAGCAAAAGACAAACCCAGATAAGCAAAAGAACCAGACAATAAATAAAGAGCAAGCACTTATCTGGGATAGCTGTGGTGTAGAGCAGAATGAAGCAGGCTGGAGATACAAAGAACAACTGACATCCGGCAACAGCCTGCAATCAGACCAGGATTTAAATAAGCATAGAGTTAGCAAAGGAAACACCCATTGCACAACACACCTGGTCCAAGTCCAAACCATTCCTGGCCACCAGAGGGAGCCTCCCAGCAGCCAAAACATAACTAACATTCACAACAGTACCCCCCCCTTGAGGAGGGGTCACCGAACCCTCACCCACGCCACCGGGTCACTCGGGATGAGCATGATGGAAGGCGCGAACCAACCTGTCCGCATGAATGTCAGAAGCCACAACCCAAGAGTTATCCTCCTGCCCATAACCCTTCCATTTAACAAGGTACTGAAGCTGACGCCTACTGCGATGGGAATCCAGAATTTTTTCAACCTCATACTCCAGATCCCCTTGTACCAAAACAGGGTCAGGAGGCGCTGCTGCAGGAACTGCTGGCTCCACATGTTTCTTCAACAAGGACTTATGGAAGACATTGTGAATCTTAAATGACGCAGGCAGAGTCAAACGGAAAGATACAGGGTTAATAATCTCCGAAATCTTATAAGGTCCAATAAATCTGGGCTTAAATTTAGGAGATGGAACTCTCATAGGAATATTTTTAGAGGACAACCACACCATGTCCCCTACTTTAAACCGGGGACCAACAGTCTGACGCCGGTTGGCAAACCTTTGGCCAGTTTCTTGGGACTGAAACAATTTATCCACTACCTGCCCCCAAATCTGCTGCATTCTGTTGACCACCGAATCCACTCCCGGACAGTCAGACGCCTCAAGCTGCCCTGAGAGGAACCTAGGGTGATACCCAAAATTGCAGAAAAAGGGGGACACCAATGTGGTAGAGCTAGCTCTATTGTTAAGAGGAAATTCAGCCAAAGGCAAAAACGAAACCCAGTCATCCTGATCTGCAGAAACAAAACACCGTAAATAGGTCTCCAGGGTCTGGTTAGCCTTTTCAGTCTGACCGTTGGTCTGAGGATGAAACGTCGAGGAGAAAGACAGCTGAACACCCAATTTGGAGCAAAAAATCCTCCAAAACCTGGATACAAACTGCACCCCTCTGTCAGAAACAATGTTTTCGGGAATACCATGCAAACGAACAACATGTTGTAAAAATAAAGGCACCAACTCTGATGAAGATGGCAACTTAGATAGGGGAACCAAGTGGACCATCTTGGAGAATCTGTCACAGATCACCCAAATCACAGTCATTTTCTGAGAGACGGGAAACTCTGGAAAAAAAAACATAGAGATGTGCGTCCAAGGTTTCTTAGGTACAGGCAAAGGCAATAATGGCCCACTAGAACGTGAACAACAGGGCTTGGATCTAGAACAAACTCCACACGACTGCACAAAACGACGGACATCTCATGACAGGAAAGGCCACCAAAAAGAGCGTCTGACAAGATCCCGAGTACCAAAAATGCCAGGATGACCCGCCAAAACAGAGCAATGAACCTCAGAGACAACTCGGTCTCTCCATTGGTCTGGGACAAACAGTTTCCCTGTAGGACATCTCTCAGGTTTATCCCCCTGAAATTCCGCCAGTGCCAACCACAGATCAGGCGAAATAGCCGAGAAAACTACACCATCATTCAGGATAGTAGATGGTTCGACAACCTCCAAAGAGTCACCGCAGAAACTCCTGGAAAAGGCATCGGCCTGAACATTCTTGGTGCCCGGCAAAAAAGAGACCACAAAATTAAACCGGGTAAAAAACAAAGCCCACCTGGCCTGCCGAGGATTCAACCTCTTGGCCGATTCCAGATAGATGAGATTCTTGTGGTCCGTAAGCACCACAACTTGATGCCTAGCCCCCTCCAACCAATGCCTCCACTCTTCAAATGCCCACTTCATAGCCAATAATTCCTGGTTCCCCACATCATAATTCCATTCAGAAGGAGCAAACTTCCAAGAGAAAAAGGCACAGGGCTTAAGTTTACCCGAAGTAGCGTCTCGTTGAGACAGAACAGCACCTGCTCCGATCTCTTAGGCATCGATCTCAACTTGAAATGGGCGAGACACATCAGGTTGCTGCAGAACTTGGACAGAAGTGAATCACCTTTTAAGCTCCTGGAAGGCCACAACGAACCATCTTTCTTAGCAACAAAGAAGAAACCGGCACCCAAAGGAGAAGATGAGGGCCGAATGTGCCCTTTCTCCAATGATTCCCTGATGTATGACCGCATGGCATCATGTTCAGGCACAGACAAGTTGAAAATCCACCCCTTGGGAAATTTACAACTGGGCACCAACTCAATGGCACAGTCACAGTCCCGGTGTGGGGGCAGAGAATCAGATTCCTGGTCATTAAAAACATCACGGAAATCAGACAAGAAGGCCGGAACATCAACTGCCTGAGCAGACGTGGATGACACGGAAAGGTCCTGATGCACACCTTGACAACCCCAACTAGCTACCTACAAGGATCTCCAGTCAAGAACCGGATTATGGCTCTGCAACCATGGAAATTCCAGTACCAAGGTATCCTGTAGATTATGCAATACTAAAAATGTACACGTTTCCTGATGCGCTGGTGCAACTCTCATAGGCACCTGGGTCCAAAATTGGGGTTTATGTTCTGCCAAATGGGTAGCATCAATGCCCCTTAAAGGAATAGGAGTTTGCAAAGGAACCATGGGGAAACCACAATCCCTAGCAAACCCAAAATCCATCAAATTGAGCGCAGCCTCTGAGTCCACAAAGGCAAATGCAGAAAAGGAAGACAATGAGCAAATCAATGTGACAGACAAAAGAAACTTTGGTTGCAAAGAACCCACAGTAACAGAAGTAGCCAATCTCCTTTCACATTTAGGGCAGACAGAGATGTTATGAGAAGCGTCTCCACAATAGAAACACAGTCTATTCTTCCGTCTGCACCCCTGCCGACTAGCATTAGAAAGGACCCTATCACACTTCATAGGCTCCAAAGGCTGTTCCACAGGCACATAACCAGCAGGTATCTTCCTGTGCTCACGTAAACGCCTATCAATCTGAATGGCCAAGGTCATAGAGGCATCAAGACCAGAAGGGACAGGAAATCCTACCATTACATCCTTCACAGAATCAGCAACACCCTTCCGAAAAAGAGCCACAAGCGCATCATCATTCCATTTGGTAAGAACCACCCACTTTCGAATTTTCTGACAAAACGTTTCTGCAGAATCCAAACCCTGAGTTAAGGACAACAAGAATTTTTCTGCTTGGTCCACAATATTGGGTTCATCATATAATAAACCCAAGGCCAGAAAAAAGGAGTCCACATCACTGAGAATCGGGTCATCAGACACTAAAGAGAAGGCCCAGTCCTGAGGGTCACCACGCAGCAAGGAGATGACAATCTTAACCTGCTGTATGGGATTCCCTGAGGACTTAGGGCGCAGGTCAAAAAATAATTTACAATTATTTTTGAAGCTCAAAAATCTCGACCTATCTCCCGAAAAAAATTCAGGAACAGGAATCTTAGGCTCTGCAAGGGGAGTCTGAGCAAGATAAGACTCTATACGACGAACCTTAGCATCCAGATGAGCAACACGCTCATCTAATTCATCCATGCTAGACAAAAGAAATCTTCCACAGAACCCAAAGAAGAGGAAAAACACCAAAAAAAAAGAAAAAAATTTTTCTCAGCAGCTTCTTTTTTTTTTTCCCTTCTTAAGAGTACCCTTTAAATTTGTTGGCCGGATGTACTGTTATGATCCGGAACCATGGAAGACCACCACAAATCATTGGCAAAAGGTGACAAGAGCATTGGCAACTAATCTGGCCGCCATCCCCTTACTAACCATCACAACTAGAAGTAGCCGAGGGATGAACTAACATCCTGTGCACCGCGAACCCAGACGGAGAACTAGCTATCCTAAAGGAAGGAAAGATGAATAACTCTCTGCCTCAGAAAACAGACAAGAATAGCAAGCCCGCCACATTCAAAGACTGCGGTGATATAGGAAAAACACAATACACAGATAGATGACAGGATTCGCAAAAGGTGAGGCCCCCGCTGACTAAAATAGGAAAAGACAGGAAAGGGACTGATGGTGGCCAGAGAAAAACCCTGCAAAATAAGAACTTCATGATAGTACAAAAAGGCCCTCAGATCGCACGATCTGAACTCCATCCTATACCAGGTGCCCTTGTCATACCAATGAACAGAAAACAAGAATCATAACAAATTCAACAAGCCACAAACACATGGACTCAAAGGAGCTATACTCCAAACATAACTGCAGGGAGTTCCCCAACAAACCACTGAGGGGGAAAATCCCTGCATGCAAATAAACTGAAAACAACCACAGCAAAAGGCAAACCCAGATAAGCAAAAGAACCAGACAATAAATAAAGAGCAAGCACTTATCTGGGATAGCTGTGGTGTAGAGCAGAATGAAGCAGGCTGGAGATACAAAGAACAACTGATATCCGGCAACAGCCTGCAATCAGACCAGGATTTAAATAAGCAGAGAGTTAGCAAAGGAAACACCCATTGCACAACACACCTGGTCCAAGTCCAAACCATTCCTGGCCACCAGAGGGAGCCTCCCAGCAGCCAAAACATAACTAACATTCACAACACTACGCCCTCCTCCATAGCACTGGCCCCAGCCAGAGACAGCTCAGTGAGCTCTAAGCTCATCTCCAGGTTTGCAATGCTCCTGAGTGTTGCAAGGTGCATATTTAGATCAGTTGCCTGGGCTTCCAAATATGTAACATGCTGGCATCAAGTGCAGATATATTCACTCTCGAATGGCTGTTCAAGGCATCCATACATCTGACAAAACACACACTTGGTAGCATTGTCCATGGCGCACCTATTAAATGGATATAAACAGTACAGCTAAAAGTAAAAATACAAAGAAAAAACAATAGGAAACTTGTAAGGATAACTTCAAACTATGCTCTTGTATCAAACTGATATTGTGCTTAAACTATGCACTTCACTGCACGTCCGCAAGCTCAATGCAACCCTCGCTTGCTGGCTGGGAAATGTAGTTCCAGAAGATTCTGGAAACAGGTGTGGCTACTACTAATTAAATCACAAGGCACACTTTTTTTCCTTTTTGTTTTATTTCACAGTATCACAGACAAACAGACACACAAATCCCTAATGAAATTAAACAATTACACAGTTATCACAACTATGATATTGTGCTTAAACTATGCACTTAACTACAACCCCGCACAACACTGTACCCCCACAAGCTCAGTGCTACCCTTGCTTGCTGGCTGGTTTTATTTCCTTTTACATTTCACAAGGGCAGACAAACAGCTACTTTGAGGGCAATGCCAGCGGTCTGACTGCAGCCAATCATATATGCTGTCACCAATGATGGGAAGTGGAAGCAGTGAATTTCCATGAGTGATAATAAGTGGACCTGGAAGTAGTGTTACAGCTATACAGAGACTGGTAAGTATGGCACTTTAACCATTTTTCTTCTTTTATTTACAGTTATTTCCCTGGCTAATCACAGTCATGCCAATTATTTACATGGCTGTGACTGGGCCGAAATGGATGGTTTCTGTTGTTACATCTCGTGGCTCTCCTGAGGCAAGGACTGAGGCAGTCTCCCATTCCTTGCCTGCCACGAGCACTCCTGCTCAGCAGCGCCGAAGGTCTGCCAGACTGCGCAGTGTGCAGGAGATACCTTCTCAGAGAGGCAGCAGAAGGGTGACACCTAGTGGTTCTCCTGTTACAAGGAGTGAAGCGGTCTCCCATTCCTGGCCTGCCGCAGACTCTCCTGCTCAGCGGTCCCGAAGGTCTGCGAGGCTGCGCAATGTGCAGAGGTTTACTGCTCAGGGAAGCAGTGAGATTCCCGTTATCTCTCCACATTGTGAGACCGAGGATCCCGCCTCTATTTCCCAGAGGCAGGAGAGTGAGCATTTGCAATGCGTGGTGGGTCCTGATTCGCTCACTGACGTCACACGGCTTGATGACAAGGCTGGTGACGTGGTGAATCCTGATTGGCCAGGCTGGGACGTTGTGGACCCTGATTGGGTCAAGTCCGTCATCTCCGCCTCGCGCCCGCCCTCGGGTGGAGCTGCACCTCTTTAAAAGCTCCCCCTGCCATCATGGCGGCGTGCGACCGTCCTTCTATGTTTGGATGTCTGGCAGCGTGCTGCCACGCCACTGCTCAGGCATTATCGTCTCTTGTGGGCTTGGCCCTTGCTGCTCTGGCAGTACCTCGTTTGCAGGCCGTGTTCCTGCCTTGCTGCTCCGGCAGTACCCCCGTCAACAGGCCGTGTTCCTGTCCCAGGTGAGCTCCTCAAGTCTCCATTGGACTCACCTGGTTATTGAAAGCACACGTGCGTGGGCACCTCTGTGCTACCCTCGTGCCATATTCTCGTGACTTCCACTGGCACACGTGCGTGGGCACCTCTGTGCTTCCCCGTGCAACAGGTATACCGAGCCGTGAGATCTGTGCAATACAACCCTCACGGGTTAGGGCAGATCGGTGTACATAGATCGTCTGTGACATTCCAGACGATCGCTAGTAGCAACCCGCTCACTCTTCACCCACCATAGCGGCGGTCCCTTATACCGCACAGTGGACCTTGACCGGCGGAAGCAGTCCATTTCCCATCTTGGCACGCTTCCCCGGGTCCCCCTCGTAACATTCTGTAATAGTGTAATCATGAACAGTTACTGAACAAAGGCCGAATTTTACCTATTTTAAAAAATGTGCTAGTGAATCTAAACCCGAACTCTAATGGGAAAGACTGGTGACGAATTTGAGATTAGCGAACTTTTTTTAAGTAAGTTCTCTCATCTGTAATCTTGATCTCTTTAGACCACAAGACATTGTTCCAGTAATCCATGTCCTTAGTTTGCTTGTCTTCAGCAAATTGTTTTCGGGATTTCTTGTGCATCATCTTTTGAAGAGGCTTCCTACTGTGACGAGAGCTATGCTGACCAATTTGAAGCATTGTGCGTCAAATTCACTGAGCAAAGACAGGCTGACTCCCCATCCTTTTAACCTCTGCAGCAATGCTGGAAGCACTCATTTATCTAATTTGAAAAGTCAACCTCTGGGTATGACGCTAAGCATGTGCACTCAACTTCTTTGGTCGACCATTGCGATGCCTGTTTGTGAGTCGAACCTGTCTTGTTAAACAGCTGTATGGTCTTGGCCACCGTACTGCAGTTTAATTCCAGGTTGTTGACAATCATCTTATAGACTTTCCATCTTTACCTGGAGCAACAATTCTTTTTTTCAGATCCTCAGAAAATTTCTTGCTATGAGGTGCCAAGTTGAACTTTCAGTTACCAGTATGAGAAAGAGTTAACACACCTATCCCCCATTCATACCTGAGACCTTGTAACATTATTGACACCAGGAAGGGAAAATGGCCACTTAGGAACAAATGGGCAATTTTTACTTAGTGGTGTATACTCCCTGGCAGAAGGTCTGTCGCTTATCCATGTTATGTAAATAAAAGCTTATAAACTGACTTTAAAATACATTCATTGGTTTTATAAATTACTCTTCTGAAAGCTGAAATCCTCCCAAATTTGGTTTAGTTTATGAAATAAAGTTGCTGAAATATTGATCATTTAATGAGCACAGAAAGGTCAGATTTTGGCAAGACAAAAGTTTTGTCGCCTTGTCATATAATGCACCCAATCCTAGTTTACATCCTCACCTGTGCTCACTAAATGATTGGTTAATTAGTGGGTGTGTATAAAAAGAAACCCAGCACCCCATACCTTCACTTAAACTGCAACTTGACCTCTGACAACATGAGAAAAATCCACCCTGCGACCAAAGCCTTGATTATCAAGAAGCTGAAGACCAGATCCACTGCAGAGGTGGCTGGCACCTTTAATGTGTCTCAGTGTCAAGTACAAATAATTAAAAAAAGATTTCAAGAGACTGGAGTTTTTGACAAGCCCAGGTCCAGCAGACCCCACAAGTCAACTGCTCAGGAGGAACGTTTGTTGGTTAGAAAATCCAAAGCCGGCCCCTCTTCCACTGCAGCAGAGCTCCAACAGGCCTGGTCACCTAGAGTCCCTGTGTCAACTAAAACAGTTTGCAAGATTCTGTCTGGAAATTGCCTCCATGGTCAAATCAGTGCCTAGAAGCCAGCACTAAACAAAAAGCAATTAAGAAACCGTGTGGCATTTGCCAAGTCCCAAAGCCTGCTAAACAGATAGACGCTGGAAAAAGGGCAGAATGTGGATTTCTCTGATGAATCTTTAGTTGAATTACACCACAGCTGCAGCATATACTACAGGAGACCTACTGGAGCCCATATGAATCCAAAATAAACCCAGAAAAGAGCTAAGTTTTGTGGTAGAAAGATCATGGTCTGGGGTTACATTCAGTATGGGGGTGTGCAAAACATTTGCAAGGTGGAAGGCAATATCAATGGCCTAAAATATCAAGAAGTATTAGCTACCTCTTAAATTCCCAATCATAAAAGGCGTCAAATTCTGCAGCAGGATGGTGCTTCAGCTCATACATCCATTTCTACAACAAAGTTCCTCCTGGCAAAGAAGATCAAGGTGCTCAAGGACTGGCCAGCCCAGTCACCAGACATGAATATCATTGAGCATGTTTGGGGTAGGATGAAAGAGGAAGCTTGGAAGACAAAACCAAAGAATCTAGATGAACTCTGGGAGGCATGTAAAACTGCATTCTTTGCTATTCCTGATAGCTTCATCAATAAATTGTATGAATTATTGTTGAACCACATGGATGCAGTCCTCCAAGCTCATTGAAGTCACACAAAATATTAAATATGGCTCTAATAGCACCACAACTTCATTCACCAATGTTATCTAACATATCTTTGTATTAGAAGTTAATTATTTGTTTGAATTTCACATTACTTTCTGTGGGCGACAAAACTTTTGTCTTGCCAAAATCTGACCTTTCTGTGTTCATTAAATGATCAATATTTCAGCTTTGCAGAAACTTTATTTTCATAACCTAAACCAAATTTCGGAGGGTTTCAGCTTTTAAAAGAGTAATTTATAAAACCAATGGATGAATTTAAAGTCAGGTAATAAGCTTTTATTTACATAACATAGATAAGTGACAGAACTTCTGTCAGGGAGTGTATTCACTTTTGCTGCCAACAGTTTAGACATTAATGAATGTGTGCTGAGTTATTTAGAGGGCCCACCAAATTTACACTGTTATACAAGCTGTAGACTGATTTCTTTATATTGTATCATAGTGTCATATTTTCAGGGTTGACCCATGAAAAGATATAATATACTTTATTATTTACAAAAATGTGAGATGTGTACTCACTTTTGTGATATACTGTAAATAATTGTGAGTCTGTTTTTTTTTAATACGGGAATTATTTAGACTTTTGGATATTAATGGTGATAACTATCACTGAGTATACAATTGATGTAAGTGAGTATATTTATTTATGGCAAAACAGGTAAAAAAACAATACCATTTAACTGTAGAGGAATGTATTTTTTAAAGTGTATTAACTTCTCATATACTTGTCTACATATATTCTTTAACAAAACAGAAAACAAACTTGACTGTAAACTTATTTCCTTTCAGAAAGCAATTAACTGCTGAAAACTTTGCCTTATAGGACTGTCACTGTACATTATTACAAAATTCATTAAATGCACATTGCTATATTCCATACCATAGACATGTTATTAGACTTAAAGGACTCTTGGACAATAAAAATAATGTAAGTGAATGTGCAAACATAACAAGTATTGTATAAGATTGCATTTTATTACTAAATTAAAAATATAAAGATTGAAAGACAGGAAAGTTTCAAAGAATAAAAAAAAATACTTTTTGTTACTTTGCCAACAATAAAAGTGGATTAATGACCCAACTTTCCGTTTCATTTTTCTTTTCAAATAAAACTGTCATTTGACCTTTGTAGATCTTTTGGACACACATCACAAGCAAAGAGATATAGCTTTGCTACTGTAACAAAATTTAAAGCATCATAAAGTGAAGTGATGCCAAGTTCTAACACTAAAATAGCACGTTTCTTATGGACTATCAAGTATCTAGAATAGAAAGCGAAAGGCATATATGTGAAACAGTCAAAATGGTCAAAAAATGCAAATTTTAAAGAGATAATGAAAATGAAAAAATCAAATGAAAAAGTAAATAGAAAAAAAGTAATTGAAGTAGCAGATTGCATGGTGTTTTTTCATTTTCATCCATTGAAAGTATGATTAAATATTTTGTCCATTAAAAAAAAAAAAAAAGAAAACTTTTCTGATGTATTTTTTTTTAAATTCTATTAAGGCCCCCTTCACACGCACGTGTCTCCTGTACGTGCTAGGTCCGTGCCCGCATGTACCGGAGACACGGGCACACGTAAACCTATTAAAATCAATGGATTTATTTGCACGCACGTGTGCAGCCATTGGCCCGTGCCTCCGTGTGGAGCAGACGTGAGCCCGTGTGCTCCACATGGATTCATGTCCATTTTTCTCCGGCAGCACGGGTGTCAAGCGGTCCGCACACGTACCACACAGATGTAGTGTGGATGCGGGTCCACGTGACATGCACTGGAGAAACACACGTGTCATTTTAAAAATAAAAAAAAACACAAACTCACCTCCATGAGTCCTGCAGTGTCTGCCGCAGTTTTCACCTGCATCCGTCCCCCAGTGAATTTGAACAACGCATCTTCTTCATTGGGGGCCGGAGGCAGCATCAGCGGGGCGTGGCCTGTGCCGGACACTGTCATTCAGCACCACAGACAGCTCCGGAAGAAACAGGTAAGGCAGGACTATCCGTTCTCCATGTGTTATTACATATAACACACGGAGAACACGAATGGGCCACAAACACGGCACACAGGGAGCAAACCACCCCTTTAATACGTATGTGTAAAAATGCTTCGTTTTTTACACATGCGTGTCAAGGGGGCCTAACATGGAGACATACATCAGTTAAATTGTCAATTTAGCTTATCTATTAGATGAGTTTCACACATCCATTTAAAAAAATCATGTGTGGAATGTCCTGCTTTGACCATCAGTGCGTTCGTATGTGACATCCGTGTGCTATCTGTGTGCAGTCCATGTGACCTGTCTTGGAAAAAAAATCACATACACATAAATTAATGCTTTTTATGTGTTAAAAATTTGCAAAGATAGATAGATGATACAAAGATAGATACATGACTGCCCTACTGCAGAGGCTTTCTTCATATTGTCAGCAGAATCCCCCACCCCAAACCCCCCTTTTTCCCAACCGCTAATAAAAACACAACACCCTTCTTTGGATAAATTGGCCAAATCGGCCCGGTTTATTAACAAACATTATAACAGATAATAAATAACCATTTTGCCAATGCAAGGGCGGTTCTTGGAGCCCCAAAACCTGGCGGACACCAAATATTGTTACCAGACCATCCGGCATATTTTGCCCCCAGCCGCGCCTACAAGCTCGGGGGCACCACCTTTGCCGGAAAACAGTGTCCCTAACCGACTCTCAGGGGACCCCACCCCTGGAGAGCCCCCCCAAGTCCGCCAGGCAATTACCATACCAGAATAAACAAAGGGGGGTGGTCCCCCATCTATCCGATGTACCACCCCCCACCCCGAATTTCCACCGACTCCAAGAACCCCCCTCGCCACCGCTCGCCGAAATGACTCGAACCCCAATATAAAATTAAATGAACCTCGACTCCACCGTCTTCTCCGACAAAGATTAAACATATATGTATAGGGCGGGAGGGCGGGACCTTCTCTAATGGTACCTCGCGCCGAAGTAGTGCCCCCCCCCTTTCTCCCTGGACATATATACAGCCCCCACCCTGTCCCCTCCCCTGGCCCTATAGATCCACCCCCCCTAAACTCTTGACCCCGCAAAAGCCCGCTCTTTCTACAGAAAAACATTAACCCCTTGCTGCCCTGCAAAGGTGAGTCATGGGTCACTACGCCCATGGCTCTGCCCTGGCTCCGTTCAGCCTTGACTGCCCTACTGCAGAGGCTTTCTTCATATTGTCAGCAGAATCCCCCACCCCAAACCCCCCTTTTTCCCAACCGCTAATAAAAACACAACACCCTTCTTTGGATAAATTGGCCAAATCGGCCCGGTTTATTAACAAACATTATAACAGATAATAAATAACCATTTTGCCAATGCAAGGGCGGTTCTTGGAGCCCCAAAACCTGGCGGACACCAAATATTGTTACCAGACCATCCGGCATATTTTGCCCCCAGCCGCGCCTACAAGCTCGGGGGCACCACCTTTGCCGGAAAACAGTGTCCCTAACCGACTCTCAGGGGACCCCACCCCTGGAGAGCCCCCCCAAGTCCGCCAGGCAATTACCATACCAGAATAAACAAAGGGGGGTGGTCCCCCATCTATCCGATGTACCACCCCCCACCCCGAATTTCCACCGACTCCAAGAACCCCCCTCGCCACCGCCACCACGAGCATTACCTGACACCTCATAATGCGAGTCACCCCACCAAAATGAGTGCCCGCTCCACACCTTCCTGAATGCCCAAGGCCCACAAATCAATACCCACGGCAGTCAGGTGCACACCATCTGATCGCCAAAAATTCCCCTCCCCCGACTCCAAGTCCCTGTGCCGAACCACAACTCCTCCATTCCTGACCACAAAATTCCCAACCACCCTGTTGACCTTTATTCTGGTCTTGTCGATCCCCTCCAGGGACCGAGCCCCCCGCCAAACCTTTCTGGGAACAATGTCCGACCAAACCACCCTCAGCTTAGGACAAACTGACCAAAGGCGGAGCAGGTCATACCGTATATCCCGAATCAACTCCCGACAGGGGCGGGCCCCTAAATCGTTTCCCCCAATGTGCAACACCAGCACATCCGGGGTGCGATCCAATCGAGCGAACCGGTGAAAATCAACCAACACCTGCCGCCAGCGCATGCCCCTCACCCCGATCCAACGTACGATTACCTCGTCTCTGGACCAACCCAACTGCCGACCATTGCGCCGCACATCAGCTCTCAGTGCCCCCCAATAAACAAATGAATGGCCGAAAATCCAGACCAGGGGCGCACCACCTATAAAAGGAAACAAAACCAGAAAAGAGGGGGGGGGGAGGATACAACAACCACATCTCAGACACACTCCAGGAACTGCCATTAACTTGAGAACAACATTACAAATTTTTTTTTTTTTTTTTTTTTTTTTATAAATACACCACTACACCAGACTAGCCACGACTTTTACAACAAATGGGGGCGGACGTACAGCCTGAACCTCCTCGACTCCCACCTGCCTATCCTCTTCACTGTCTCCGCTGGAAGCCCCCACCTATCTGCCTCCGTCGCCGCCCCAATGCGAAAAGAGTGGGCTGAAAACTTGTCCGCCTCCAACCCCAACCTCTCCAGGCATTTCCGAAAGACTGCCACAAACTGGTACTTGGACAAAAACGATCCGTCCTGATGCTTCAACAACGGGCCCGTACGGCCAGGCCCCAATTCTAAGTACTGTTTAAAACAAGAGACAGGGCACATCAAGGCCCCCGCCAATGCCCATAAAGTGACCCTTCTTCCCCGACCAAGTTGATCCGTCTTAGACCGCCGGATCCAAAATTCCACAGAGTCTCCCAAATCAACTGTGTCTTCTCCCAAAACACCCCCCCCACGGGATGACGCTGGGGACACCAATTCGCCTATCCTCGTAGCTCCGAAGAAAGCCCAGGAAAACGCCAACCGAAACAAAACCAATTCAAAATAGGAAACACACACTCGCTCCAGCTGCGCACCCAGCTCTTCCAGCAGCTGGAATGACACCGGCCTCCGACTGTCCAGTCTATGAAGCCCCTTCCTCAAGCCCCTCACAGCTTGTCGAACCAAAAAATTCTTTGTTATGTCAACCATCCCCCGCAATTTACAACCAAACGCAACCCCTGCCATAAACCGATTAACCCTGGAAAAAGACCACTTACCGGAAGCCATCCGGCACATCCAACAAAGCAAAGCGCCTACAGAATCCTCGGCAGACTCCCCCGCCCCAAATTCCTGCCTCCAATTTGTCCATTCCATCCAAGCTGCTTCATACGCAGCCCACGTGCCAGGGGCCAATGATGCTCTGATCAACGAACTCGCCTCTCGAACACCAATTCCAAGAGCTCCGCCGGCCAGATGCTGCCAGCGGACTCCGCTTCCGGTGCCAGGCTCCAAAAACGATCCCACTGCAAGCGAGAAAGGGAATCAGCAATGGCGTTCACAACCCCCGGTACATGCACTGCCACAACCCACGCATTAAGACAAAGGCACCGCAACACAAAGTACCGCAACAAGCGGACCACCGGAGGAGACGCGCCCGACAGGTTATTAATTGCCATGACTACTGACATATTGTCACAGTGAAAACGAATTTTTCTGTTGCTGAAATGCTCTCCCCAAACGGACACCGCCACCACAATTGGAAAAAATTCCAACAAAGTCAAATTCCGTGTAAACCCTGCTTCATGCCAAGCCGCGGGCCACTCTCCCACGCACCATCTGCCGCCGAAGTAAGCTCCAAAGCCCTTACCCCCCGCGGCATCGGTGAAGAGCTCACTATCAAAATCATCTAAGACTTCCGCAATCATTAGCGACCGGCCATTGTACTTCTCTAAAAAACTGCCCCATACCGCCAAATCCTCCCTAAGGTCCCGAGTCAACCTTATGTAATGCCTTGGGGAGCGCACTCCAGCGGTCGCCGACGCCAACCTTCTTGAGAAAACGCGGCCCATGGGCATGATGCGGCAAGCAAAATTAAGCTTACCCAACAAAGACTGGAGGTCCCTCAACTGGATTTTTCTAAGACGCGCAGCCGATCCCACCTCTGCCCGCAAAGCTGAGATCTTTTCTTCAGGCAGCCTGCACTCCATCAACACAGTATCAATAGTGATACCCAAAAAATTCAGACAAGTACACAGGCCTTCCGTCTTATCCTGAGCCAAGGGGACCCCGAACCGGCCAGACAACCACTCCATAGTCCCCAACAACGTCTGACACACTGCCGACCCAGCGGGGCCGATAAACAAAAAATCGTCAAGATAATGGATCGCCGACGAGAGCTGCGCCACATCACACACTGCCCATTCTAAAAAGGAACTAAACGCTTCAAAATAAGCGCAAGAAATGGAACACCCCATTGGTAAGCAACGATCAACAAAATAGGAACCGTCCCAAAAACAACCCAACAGTCGCATACTCTCAGGATGCACCGGCAGCAAGCGGAATGCCGACTCGATGTCCGTCTTCGCTAACAATGCTCCCCGACCACATTTCCGAACCCAGCTGACGGCTGCGTCAAACGAGGTATAAACCACCGCACAGAGGTCTGGGTCAATACCATCATTCACCGACAAACCCTTGGGGAACGACAAATGCTGAATGAGCCGAAATTTGTTCGGCTCCTTCTTTGGGACGACCCCTAACGGAGATACTACCAAATTGGGGATGGGGGGGGATGCAAACGGACCCGCCATCCGCCCACAAGCAACCTCCCCAAAAAGCTTTTTAGCCACAACCTCTGGGTGTCGCCGCGCCGACAACAAATTCTTTAACTGAAACGGAACAACATGAGGAGGGGGGGGATCCTGAAACCAACACGAAAACCATCCTCCAACAATACCGCCTTATCCCGCTTGGGGTATCTATCTAGATAAGGGGCCATCTCGTGAAGCCTCACCGGGCTCACCCCCTTTTCCCAAATCTCCCCCTGCCTTGGGCCTACCCTTCTTAAAGCAACGAGCTGCTCCATGGGAGGACCCTCCACAACCTGAGCACTGATGCTTAAACTTGCAGGAGGTTCCAAACTTGCACTGGCTGTCGTTAAACTGCCAGCACACACCTGCCTTTGCTCCAACACCCCCTGCCTGGGTCCCCGCACCCCCAGCAGTAGTGTGGCCGGCCGACCCGGCCCCCCCGTGAAAGGGCTGACCATAACGAGCCGGAGCCATGACTTTTAACCATAAACCAATATCCTTCTGATCCCAACGGATACTGGGTCGCACGGCTTTCCGCTGCCTAAATTGTTCATCGTACCGCAACCATGTCTGCCCACCATAAATCCTATGAGCTTCCGCTATAGCATCCATGTAGCAGAATAGCCCAGAACAATTATCCGGCGCCTTTTCGCCAATGACGCTAGCTAGGATCGCAAAAGCCTGCAACCAGTTAACAAACGTTTGAGGGATCAGCCGCCACCTCCGCTTTTCTTCCTCCTCCTTCTTGCTATCATCCTTCTTTTTCTTATCCAAATTAAACTTCTCCAAAGGAAGGAGGGAAAAAATTTCCACGTATTCATCCTTCCAAATCTTTTCCTTCACTTCCTTCTTTAAATGCGCCCCCAGGGGGCCCTCAAAACAAACGTACACCTCCCCTCTGGCCCTATCATCCAAAATAATCCTATCTCCCTCCTTATCCTTCTCCTTTTGCCCGGGATCCGCCACACTATCCCCAGCAACCACCTCGCTTCCCGTCGGTACCACAACCACGGCCGATGCTGCCGCCCCAGAATCCGGCACCCACGCTGGGACAGGAGACCCGGACGCCCCCTGACTCGTCCTATCCAACTGCGCCAACAAATCACGCACACCCTTCAAAACATTGGTCAGACTACCGACATCAAACCCCGCCGCGCTCGGCCCCGCGACCCCCAGACCCCCTATGACGCCCTGCGCCTGGCCCCTGCTCACTCCCGGGGAAACTAAACTAGGTGAGGACGCACACAACATAGAGGAGTACTAACCAAGCTGCGTCGGTACATGAGACCCACCAGCCGAAAATCCTGACTCCAGACGACGCTCTCCTCCAGAATGGACCAGCACGGAAACGTCTTCGGCAGCTCGACCAGGGGGGACCTGGGAACCCGCCGCGCTCGACCTTGGTCGGATGACCCGGGAGCGAACCGGATAATGAGATGCAGGATGACTCCCCTCAGATGCCGACCGTGAAGGCGACCTCCTCCTGGATCGCGACCTCGACCGGGATGGCGCAGGCCCCTGCCGTGCGGGCGAATTTCTCCCCGTCGCTGACCTCCCTGATGGCGATCCGCTCCTCCGCGTCGAAGGGGAGCGGAACCTGGACCGCGACCTCCTCTCTGGCGATGATCTCCGCAGCTGCGATGCCCCACTCCTGGCAGGATCCTCGAACCCAGCGCGCGCTGTCATCCTGGAAGCTGCATCCATCCTGGGTTCGGCCGGTGATGTTCCTTGCAGAGTCGTATTCCACACTCCCAGCCCCGGAGGCCCCGCAGAAACTCCATCTCCATGCTGTCTAGCAGTCCCCCCGACAGGAGCATCGCCAGGGAGGACCGCCGCCATTTTGGTGTAGCTCAAAGCAGTAGAGGCAGCTGAGCCGGTCACATGACCCCTGGAGGGACCGCCCACCGCCGCAGGTCCTGAACGCCGAGCAGGATTCCTCCCTCGCCTGCTCCTGCCAGCTGCTGCAGGTGGATTCTTGTGGTGAGGAGGGTCCCCGGAGGGGCTCCTACGGCGCCGCTGAGGACCAGGAGCAGCATCAGGCGAGAACCTCTCCGGTGCCCTCGTCCTGCGCCCACTCCGGAGCGGTGGGGGGTCAGCTTCAGACACCGCATCCGGACCTCCCAGGATCTCCCTCAACGCTGTCCTGATCGCTGCTCCATCTGCGCCGCCGGCAGCAGCCCGAAGCTGCTCCAGGAGTCCTGCAGCCGATGCCATCAGATCAGGGGGAGACAAGGTGAGGTGACACGGGGACCTTCTCTAATGGTACCTCGCGCCGAAGTAGTGCCCCCCCCTTTCTCCCTGGACATATATACAGCCCCCACCCTGTCCCCTCCCCTGGCCCTATAGATCCACCCCCCCTAAACTCTTGACCCCGCAAAAGCCCGCTCTTTCTACAGAAAAACATTAACCCCTTGCTGCCCTGCAAAGGTGAGTCATGGGTCACTACGCCCATGGCTCTGCCCTGGCTCCGTTCAGCCTTTATAGGTAGATGAATAAATGTTGCATCCATTGCTAAATAAATGAAAAATTAATGGAAAAAAATATGTGGGATTCCCTTATTTTTATAACCAGCAAAGGTAAAGCAGACAACTGAGAGCTTTAATTATCAGGCTGGGAAGGTCTATTGTTTTTGGTCCCTTCCTAACCTAAAACTACCAGACCTCAGCCTCCCCAGAAGTGGAGCATGAAATTTATAAATTTTGGTGCTTTGCTTTGCCTCTTCTAGATTGCCCTGGTTCATTGGTAATGTAGTAATGGTTTATGGAGTTGATTTCAGTTGTGCAGAATCAGCTGGTATCAAGCCCTGGTGTTAGTAATAAAGAGGTGTCTATCAGACACCCCATTACTAACCCAGTAAGTAAAAAAGAAAAACACACACACACATAAAAGAGCAATTTCAATAAACACTCCACAAAACTTTGCCTTGTTTACCATTTTATAAAAAAAAAGACTCATGCAGCCCTACCATAGTCTGGAGAATCCGTCATAGACCACCAAATTTGAGTAGTCCAAAAAAGGATGTCTGAAAGAAAAAAAACAGAAATGTAGAAACAAAAAGAAACCATGGACCTTCCCAGCCTTATTATGCCAGCTCACAGCTATTTGCCTAACCTTTGATTGTTATCAAAAATGGCGGGAGCCCACATAGTTTTTTTATTAATTAGTTATTCATTTATTTAGCTATTAGCTGTAAAAACTATCTATCTATCTATCTATCTATCTATCTATCTATCTCTCTGTCTATCTATCTCTCTGTCTATCTATCTATCTATCTATCTGTCTGTCTACCATCCTTGCAAATCTTTAATAGTGATGTGATAATCAAGTTCTCTGAAACAGCACGGTAAAACAAACTGGGATCTGCGAGCGAACTTAATGCTGAACTTAGCCCCGAACAATGAACCCCAAAAAAGTCAATGGGGACAAGACATTTGAGGCTGTAAATGGCCATAGTAAGCAGAATGGGGCTGCAAATGGAAGTTAAATGGTAGTAAGAGCAGGTTAGTAATATGTAATACATACTGTGTTTCACAGAGGATTATGCTACAGTAATAATCTCTTCTGGGCCTGCTAATTAAGATTCATGAATATTCAGTGCTTCCCCCGCCTACCATCTGTACAAGTGTCTGTGATTGGTTGCAGTCAGTTTTCTGTATAGTACTGTAAAAATAAATAAATTTAAAAAAATTACATAGGCTTCCGCCATATTTTGATAGCCAGCACAGGTAAAACTACAGCAGCTTGCTTAAGCCCCAACCTGTGAGCTTTACCGTGGCTGTATATCAAAATAGAGGAGAAAAAAAAGATGTAGGATTCCCCCCATTTTTGATATTCAGCCACAGTAAAGCAGGAAGGTGTGGCTGGTATTATCAGGATGGGAGGCGCATGGACCTGTTCACAGCCGGGTCCCTTGTTGGCTGGTAACATTACTCAGTTCAACGGCGGTCAAATCCGAGCTCCCCCACTGGTCTCAGTGAAACTGAGTCTGGATGGTCAGATTTGGGGGTCACATTATGCATTATTGTATTGAGGAGAGCCCACTTAATTTTCAGAGTACGTGTCTCTAGAAGCACAAGCTGGGCACAATATATGAGTGCTGCAAAGTATGGGTACTAATGGGGCAGATTTAATATTACTCTAAAACAAACATAAAAAAACCCAGAATAATGTTTGCAAATGCACACAGGAACTTCATGTTTGGAGACATGTCCTGTGATCTGACATAAATAGAATTTAACTGTTTGGCCATAATGACCATCATTATGTTTGGAAGAAAAATGGAGAAGATTTGAATCCTAAGGACACCATCCTAACTGTGAAACATGGGGTGGCAGCCTCATGTTGTGGGGTTGTTTTGCTGCAGGAGGGACTGGTGCACTTCACAGAATAGATGGCATCATGAGAAAAGAAGATTATGTGACAATACGAAAGCAACATCTCCCAACATCAGCAGACAACTTAAAGGTTGGGAGGAAATGGGTCTTCCAAATAAACAATGACCCAATGAATACTGCCAAACTGCTTACAAAGTGGCTTAAGGATGACAAAGTCAATGTTTTGGAATAGCCCTTATCTCCATCCTATTGAAAATTTATGAGCAAGACCCCTGTGTCTATGAAATACAACTCTTTAGTAATCCTCTAAGTCAAAACAAATAAACACAAAATATAGAGAAAAAACCTTTATTAAAAATAAAAACACATAAAAAACACCCTCTGTCACCAAATTTATTAACCCCAAAAACACTCTCGCAGGTCTAATGTAATCTACACTAGGTCCCACGACGATCCTGGCTGTGCTACATATGAGGTTGCAGTGTGCGGTCACATTGGAAAAAGTGACCACTCACTGCGGCCATCAGGGACACACTGACTAAATTGCAGCTGTGAGAGGTGACATTACTAGGTTCAAACTGTACCCCAGCTGTAACCTCAGGTGAACTGACCTCTGATGAACTCTGTGAACTTAGTGACTTCACCTCAGGGGAAGTCATTCTGTTCAATGAGATTCAATGAGACCTGCATCTATCTGGAAGAAAATGGGTTTTTTTACCAAGAGATGTAGATATGGTGCTGAAATTTATAACCCAAATTCTTGCACTAATACTGCATCTTCTGGCAAAAAATGCAGTATTGGTTCAGGAATTTGGTGTATAAACTGGATTAGGCAATGTATGCACATTGAGTATTTAGTTGCAGAGATTTCTGCATCAAATCTCCATCACGTGGCAAAAAATCGTATCAATATTGCATCAAAACCACATTGCGTTTAGATGCACTTTTTGCCAGAAGATGCACATTCGGTGCAGGAATTTGGTGAATAAATTTCAGCACCAAATCTCCTGGCAAAAAAAAATTCATCAATATCGCATCAAAACTGCAATGCATTTAGATGCGCTTTTTGCCAGAAGATGCAGATTGCAGATTTGGTGCAGGAATTTGGTGTATAAATGTTAGCACCAAATCTGCATCTCTTAACAAAAAAACACGGTTTTCTGCCAGGAGCTGCAGGTCTCATTGAAGTCAATGAGTTCACCTGAGGTAAGGTCATTGAGTTAAATGAGTTCACCTGAGTTGAGTTTACCTGCAGTCACAGGTGGGGTACCGTGGGAACCTCCAGCTGTGACCACAGGTAAACTCAGTGAATTCACCACTCTCAGCTGTGGCTCAGTGAGTGCCTGCCTTAAGATGCAAGAGGTGGCCAGGTTTTTAATGTGCCTGCACGCTGCGACTTAATTATGTATAGATCAAAAATACAAGCAAACATTATTATTATTATTATTGTCAATATTAAATGGAGCATCACGGTTACGTCAGACTACTGGCATTATACTCAAGTCTATAAAACTAACAGAGAGGTCTTAATTTAGTACTCCCAAAGACTTGAATAGAGCACCAGCGGCCTAAATTAGTTATCTAGAAAGACAGCTCTAGTGATCTGTGGAAATCCATCAACACAGCTCTCAGTGCTCATACATTTACCTGCTCTTCTTGGAAAAATTGAATTGGGATTTTTATCATGGCCTTTAAGAAATCAATATTTACATTTACAAATTTATATGAATAATGTTCCTTTAAACTTGCATGCTCCATTTAAACATTTGAATACAATAACATAAAATAAATAACAAAATACCTGCATTAAATTAATTACAATTATAAGTTTAATCAATTTTAATAAAAAAGCCCGTAAATGTGCACATTCTTAAGGGGCCATAGTGTGGTATATTAAAATAGAGGATTTTGTCACGTGAAGACGAAGTGTAGATAAATATCTATTTGCAAGCTCTACTGTTTTACTGACAAGTCTTAAACCAGGAATGTTTCTAGTTCAGTACAAAGTTAATGCTTAATTGAGCACAATAGAAGTTTTGCCTGAGATGGGTATTAGCTGGGCAAGCACCCTTTCAACTCTAATTAGACTACACTTCCACTGAAGCATATATTAATAATGCTGGTGAATGGCTGAGCTAGGAATATAAAGTTGATTGATTCTTGAAATTCCAGTAAATGTAAATTGACCATAAACAATATATACTGTAATTAATCCAATATATATACATACATACATACAGTACAGACCAAACGTTTGGACACACCTTCTCATTCAAAGGGTTTTCTTTATTTTCATGACTCTGAAAATTGTAGATTCACATTGAAGGCATCAAAACCATGAATTACCACACATGTGGAATGAAATACTTAACAAAAAATTGTGAAACAACTGAAAATATATCTTATATTCTAGGTTCTTCAAAGTAGTCACCTTTTGCTTTGATTACTGCTTTGCACACTCTTGGCATTCTCTTGATGAGCTTCAAGAGGTAGTCACCGGAAATGGTTTTCACTTCACAGATGTGCCCTATCAGGTTTAATAAGTGGGATTTCTTGCCTTATAAATGGGGTTGGAACTATCAGTTGTGTTGTGCAGAAGTCTGGTGGATACAGAGCTTATAGTCCTACTGAATAGACTTAGAATTTGTATTATGGCAAGAAAAAGCAGCTCAGTAAAGAAAAACGAGTGGCCATTATTACTTTAAGAAATGAAGGTCAGTCACTCCAAAAAAGTGGGAAAACTTTGAAAGTGTCCCCAAGTGTCGTGGCAAAAACCATCAAATGCTACAAAGAAACTGGCTCACATGAGGACCGCCCCAGGAAAGGAAGACCAAGAGTCACCTCTGCTGTGGAGGATATGTTTATCCGAGTCACCAGCCTCAGAAAACCCAGGTTAACAGCAGCTCAGATTAGAGACCAGGTCAATGCGACACAGAGTTCTAGCAGCAGACACATCTCAAGAACAACTGTTAAGATGAGACTTTGTGCAGCAGGCCTTCATGGTAAAAAAGCTGCTAGGAAACTTCTGCTAAGGAAAGGCAACAAGCAGAATAGACTAGTTTGGGCTAAAGAACACAAGGAATGGACATTAGACCAGTGGAAATCTGTGCTTTGGTCTGATGAGTCCAAATTTGAGATCTTTGGATCCAACCACCGTGTCTTTGTGCGACGCAGAAAAGGTGAATGGGTGGATTCTACATGTCTGGTTCCCATCGTGAAGCATGGAGGAGGAGGTGTGATGGTGGGGAGAAGGCTTTGCTGCTGACACTGTTGGGGATTTATTCAAAATTGAAAGCATACTGAACCAGCATGGCTACCACAGCATCTTGCAGCGGCATGCTATTTTATCCGATTTGCGTTTAGTTGGACCATCATTTATTTATCAACAGGACAATGACCTTAAAGACACCTCCAGGCTGTGTACGGGCTATTTGACTAAGAAGGAGAGTGATGAGGTGCTACGCCAGATGACGTGGCCTCCACAGTCACCAGACCTGAACCCAATCGAGATGGTTTGGTGTGAGCTGGACCGCAGAGTGAAGGCAAAAGGGCCAACAAGTGCTAAGCATCTCTGGAAACTCCTTCAAGACTGTTGGAAGATTATTTCCAGTGACTACCTCTTAAAGTTGTACAAGAGAATGCCAAGAGTGTGCAAAGCAGTAATTAAAGCAAAAGGTGGCTACTCTGAAGAACCTATAATATAATGAATATGCAAATTACCATGTAGGCCTCATTCAGACATCAGTGATTCTGGTGCATATGTTACTGTTTCTTCACGTACCAGAATCACGGACATACTGTACATTAAAATCAGTGCGTCTGTGCACATATCAGTAATTTTTCACTGACCGTGTCTCTGTATAGCATACAAGCGTATCTGTGTGCTCCGCACGGAGACAAGTCCATTTTTTTCTGGCATCACTGATGTCTCACCGACCACACTATGGTGTGATCCATGAAACACATACCAGAAAAGTCATGTACATTTAAATAAAAAGCTTTTTAAACTCACCTTCTCCAGTGCTGCTTTCTCCAACCACTGCTGCCTCTTGCTTCCAGGCTGGCTAATTATTCTCATGCATATGCAGTTATGCACTGCACAGCCAACCTGGAAGTAGCTGCAGAGGGGAGACAGTGGCGGCCGGACAGAGCAAAATCACGGTACACGAAGGGACATACGAACCTTTATCACGTCAGTGAAAAATGTCTGTTTTTTTCACTGACGTGTGAAAAAGGCCTTAGACACAGAGAAAAGGGCCTCTGGTCAAGAACATTATATGTACGCTTTGGAATCCAATAGCTCATAATTATACACAAATCCACCTGCTTTATTGCTGAAAGTGGCTCCCTTACCTCTTTAGACCATGTGTAGCTGCACCAATGGAAACCTCCACTGTGTATATCAGGCCAAATATAGTCACTGTTAGGGCTCGCTGGCACCACTGTATAATCAAATGAGTGCTTTTTGATTTTTAATTGCCCCATTGAATATCAATGGCATGAATGCTATCCAGTGCTGATCAATGTTTATTTTTCTCATACCAATTTAGCATGAAAAAAAGGGAATCAGATACCACTCAACCATTCAAATCTAGGGGTATATAGAAAACATTGGGCTGCACCCGGATGACATCCAAGAGCAGTAGAATTTCTGCAGCCTTACATAATGGAGAAGATGGAGCAAATTTGTTCTCCATCTTTTCCTCACTGTGTCCTCAAATTCTCTCATCCTAGAATTGGATCACATTCTGCAAACACTGTGATCAAACTCAAATCAGATTTTAATAAGAGTGTTATTTGCATAATCTACCTGGTTTTCTCTGGTGAGAAAATCTACGGTCATTTTATCCTAGCCTTAGATCTCATTCTCCCATTTGTTTTCTACATTTTAAAATCCATATTTAAAACATTATTGACACTGTATTTTGTTTTGTGATATGATGTACAACTATCTTTTTTATAGAGAAGCTAATAGAGGAAAACATGAGAGTAAAATGTCTTACCTAGAGCATGCTTCATTTTGCCCCCCCCAAATATTGTAAAGAAACAGACAAGAAGTTTTATTTGCACATTTTAAAATACTTTACTCCAAACTTGAAAGTAGCATCTTAATCCTTTTATTTAAATAAAAATAATCTATATCATTGCTATATTAAATAAAAGAAAAGAGAATTAAAATCATTACTGATACTTAGAAAACTGAAAAATATGTTCAATAGTTTGGCACTACGATTTCTTGCCCAAAGCCTTGAATATTTATACTAAAGCATTAAGTTGATCATTGAGCTGTAGAATTTCACATTTACCTCCAGCTATGTATACTCATTTATCTTAGATTCATTAATTAAATCATTCATGCCACCTACTAAAATGCTATGCAAGAAAGGCAGTACATTTTCTCTGAAAGACCAAAATAGTGCAGCCTGTTAGCTCAATTTAATTAAATATTTGGTGTAAATTTACTTACTATGGATTATTTCACACCCTCTCTAATTTATAATCCAACCACTGAGTATATATGTTTAATTCTCAATTTTAAAAACGCTCATTTTTCCCTCTACTCCTACAGCCTCCATCCAGGCCTTTGCTTCATTAAGCATTTCTTCCCTCCCAGCAAACAATGTTCTATTCAGGGATTTTCCCTCTGGAGGTATCTTACTATACATTGCTCTAGCCCTGGCCTGAGCCTTGGGTGGCAAATATCGTGCCATTATGACATGTATAGAGATGTCGGAGCCCCACTTAACTTGAGGCTGAAGATCCCTGAAATGAATACATTTTCAAATTTATTGAGGCGACTGTGAAGTCATTCAACGTTTCGACCCCGCCTGGATTAGAATACACCATATCACCAGCCACAGCGCTGCTGCGCTGTCTAAACCCAGGACCTTTATCCTCAAGGTATTTTCTACCAACACTATTAATCCCCTCAAATATCCATATCCCAGGCACCTATTTTTAAGCGACTCTTCACTAAGACCCAGGCGGGGTCGAAACGTCGAATTACTTCACAGTCACCTCAATCAATTTGAACATTTTTTTGCATCACAATCTATGAGTGCAGTGAATTTATTTATTATCTTGGATTGGACCCATTTTTCACTTGCACCACCACCCACTTGTCTGAGTGCAGACCAATTTTTTTGATCGATCCCTGAAATGGAGCAGAGAACAATAGCATCAGGACTAGTAAGGAATGCATTGATTTTTTTGTAACACTTTCTAGCCCCTACTGTTTAAGTATTTTATAGGATTACAAATAAAAATCAGATTTAGGGGTATCAGATTTTTTGTAAATTTCAAGGAAAATTAATTTTGTTGTGAATCAATTTACTCATCTTTATTTAGTGGTTCTTATTTAGCTTATGAAAGTTTAGTGAATAGTTTAGAATAAATTTAACCATTATGCATTTTAAAAATCTTTTGATTCAGATCTGTTCCTTGTAAATTGGTATGTACCTAAAAACATTCCAGTTAGATAAGAATCTAAAAGGATCACACATATCAAAACCTCTAAGCAAAAAGTCCTGTAAAATGTGCCTTTAATTATTATGTTTTAAAAAAATGTTCATTAAGGGTACAGAAATTTTTCAATTAATTTATGCCTCTTAGGAAATGAGGGACATATATATATATATATATATATATATATATATATATATATATATTTGCATCTAGAATGCCAGTCCTTAACTAATACCAATGCAAAAATAGGAGAAATTAGCAGACCAAAATAGGAGAAACTAGAACCGTATATTTTGCTAAACAATATATTGGAAAGGGATACACAAATGCCAGAGATATTGATAATCTGTACATAATAAAAAATAATATTTTTGGCCCTAATCAATCCCTATTTCACAAGAGGAAAATGTCCTTACCTGACCAAAGTGGTTTTCACCCTAAAGAAGATATGTAGTGGCAACCCACTCCACGTTATCTGCCCTAAAAAGTCCTCGTATTAGAGTACATGCTGGACAGCATTCTAAAATTAAGAAAGTTGCTGCTTTCCATCCCTGAAGAAGCCATTTGAAGTGAGGATCATCCACCCTGGCGAAATGCGTGTTAGGTGGTCTGGGGGCTTTTTCTTCATGGGGAGAAACTGATTACTAGAGATGAGCGGTGTTCGAATCAAACTGTTCGCCAATCTCAAATTCGATCTGTTTTAAGCGATGTTCAAGTCGTTCGACGAATGCGAACAATTAGCTTCAAGTTCGACAGTTCGAGGTTATGTTCGATAACGGTTCGATCACCAAAAGCGTAACTGACTTTTCACAGTAACACTGTCATTCAATGTTAATACAGTGGAACCTTGGTTAAAGAGAACAATCCGTTCTGGGAGTGTGCTTGTTAACCAAGTTACTCGTTCAGCAAAGCAAGATTTCCCATAGGAAATCATTGCAATGCAGACAATTCGTTCCACAACTTGTTAAATGTCCCATGCTGGTCCCTTATTGTGCCATTCCACACATGCACAAAAACTCACAAACACACAGAAACACACACAAACACACACAAACATACACAAACATACACGCACACACACATATTATACTCACCTTACCTTCTGTTCCATCACCGGCCACCTGGGACTTGCAGTTCGCCGGTACAGGATGTGTATCAGGTAACCATGCGACCGATGCCTGGGAGCTTCCGCAGCCAGCGCGCTGACGTCAAAGGCAGGAGCTGCTTGCCTTTGATTGGCTAGTGCGCTGCCTTTGAGTAACGTCTGAAAGAGGAAGTTCCTCGAACACTAGGGTGGTGGCTTATCTCTGCTGATTACTCTGAGCTAATCTGCGACACTTTTTGCACTGGGCACTTTATAACCTTGGTATGTATTGGGGAGTTTCAATAGGGTGTATCACCATGTATTCCAGTGTGTATGGCGTTTTTCAGCCATACATGCAGCTGGCCACTGACTTAGGCATGATGCCTTAATTAAAATATATTTTAGTACTTGTCCCAGTCATACAAGGCAATTATACCTGTAATCAGTGATATTACAGGGGATAATACTATTATGTATATGCATGCTACTAACTTTTCTACTAATGTATATTATTTGAAGTGATTCCCTTACCATACTGATTGTATGTAGCTGCCCATTTGCACTTTATGCTGTAACAGTTTTTGTACACACACAATGATTTTGTACTCAGGTATTTCGTCCACTTCATGCATGTTTTTATTTCTATGTTAACATGTTCACCAACTATTTTCTGTAGTTAATAAACTTTGATTAATTTTTGACACACTTTAGACTCAGTCTTCCCACTGTTCTTCATTTCTATTCATATGGAGTTTGTGTTGGGAATGGATTGACCTCACATCGGCATCCATTTGCAGTTATGCTTAACACGGTTATGAGAAGTTTTCCTTTCAGTAAGCATTATAGTATGCCATCTGAGACCAGTTATTATGGACAATTAGTAGTACTAGTTCATTGCCATACCTAAATAAAATGTGTAAAGACTGACTGTAAGCAGTGATGTTTCATCACCGTATCAATAATTATGGCTACATGAACATTAACGGTTCCTTTGTTTCCTTGTATACATATCTGAAATTCTGATAATACTGTTTCATCCAAAGCATTTCCCTTATTCATGTTTACAGGTTCAACAGTGGATTCTGTTAAGAACTTCTTTCAAAGAATGTAGAGGGGTGGGGATCAAAAATTACATAATTCCCACCTACATTTCCTACAAACTAGGTATTCAAATGATGACACTTGTCTCATGTTAGCACCCTTGTTTTGGAAAGTCATAGGGAGTGTGGCAATCATGTTACTTCAATCAAGTGTGTTCCACTAAAAGGAAGTGACGTCTTTTCTTGTTAACATGGTCCACAGACAATGGATATTAGACCTTGTATTTTACTGAGAACTTCTAAATATGTAGAGGAGAAATGTGTTAGCATGAAATATTATTCGGAACCCCTGTTAATCAGAATATCAAATGAATATACTGAGGGATATGGATTAATCTGCAAATAATGTTTATGCAGCTGTTGCTATTAATTGAGTAATGGAACATTACTATTTACTGTCAGTTTTTATACATTTTTTGTTTAGTGTTAATAAACTACTGCCTATCTGTTTATAATAACAGGTCATAAACAGCATACTATCCTGTGTACCTTCTTTCCTTTTTGAAAACTGTCCTGCATGCATTTTAATATGAGGGCTTATTAAGGAAAAGTTAGGGACAGATGACATGGAATGGGGGCACCATTGTGTATCTTCTATAGGGTATAAACCATTCCATTAAAGTAGGAACATTTTCCACTTGGGAAATAGAGATTCAATACCACCAGTAAAGCATTTTCTTCTTGTTATATTTGGGTTATCAACATCTCTGGAATTTAGAATTTAGGTTGTAAATTGGATACATAGGCCTCATTTGTTTAGAGGTAGTAATTAAATGGATGATTTTGGTACCCGTGATGAAGGTTTTTTAAAAATACATAAGAATGAAACATAATCCTAAGGTTTTTTTTCACACAGGTTTTGAGGTTACTTTATAGAAAGCTGAAAACACAAACATATTCATTCAAAGGAATTGCTTGAACTTGAACGTTTGTATATGAAATATGGGATTTAAATTTAAATCTCAAGAGGTTCTGTGTGTCACTGACACTTCTGCACGCCTTTTGCTATGTTACTAATTGCCATAGTCTATCATCTCTTTAGTCTGCAGTAAGTACTATACTCCCCCTCTCACTATCAGCATAAGACGCTTTATCTTCTAATTGGGTATTTTCTTTCTGATGTGACTCCATTATTGTACATTCTATATTTTACTATATTCATTATATTTTATATACATCTGTTTGCCTACCTACAAAGAGAAAAAAGGGGAAAATCTGGATCTTGAATAAAATCACATTTTATTTTTGAACATTAAAATCCATTTTAGCTGAAAAAAATTATAATTTCCAAAACGTGTTTCAGGCTTAAACCCTTGGTCACTATTCAAGATCTATATTCTCCCCTTTTTTCACTTTGCCTATTTTCCGCAGTCCAACAGTTCCAAGGAGTTTTTCTGGCCGGAATATATACCACGGGTGCTGGATATTCAGTATTTTGCTGATCATACAAACACTGCAAAATTACAGATTAGTAATTAGGGGGGGTCTCATAGATGCCTGCTGTTACTAATCCAGTGCTAAGTGGCAGCTGTGAGCTGTTATTAACCCCTTATTACCCCGATTGCCACCACACCAGGGCAACTGGGATGAGCCAGGTAAAGTTCGGGGATTGTCACATCTAATGGATGCAACAATCCTAGGTAGCTGTAGACTGCTTTTCTTAGGCTGGGGGCCCAATAAGCATGGGCCTCTCCAGCCTGAGAATACCAGCTTTCGGCTGTCGGCATCATCATGGTTGGTTATCAAAATTGGGGTTAACCGCATGCCTTTTTTAAAATTGTTTATTTAAATACATTTCTGAAAAAGCCGCATTTGGTTCCCCTTATTTTAATGCACAGCCAAGATAAGCACACAGCTGGGGGCTGCAGCCTGTTGCTGTATGCTTTATCTGTGCTGGGTATCATAATGTGGGGGACCCTATGCCAATCTTTCTATTTTTTTATTTATTTTTACATCAATCTAGACACACATAGCGCTTCTGATTGGTTGCAGTCAGACACGCTGTTACACAGGCTGGGGGCGCTGTCTGACTGCAATAAATCAAAATAACCACCGAAAAAAGGAAATTGCAGGCCATATTATATAACAATTCATCTTTATTACCAACAATAATTATTAAAACCACATAACGATTAATAGATCAGCCCAGGAGGGACGGATGGAATAATGTGGACACCGGGCACTTGTTATATTATCATCAATGGAATCCATACATATGGATGGTATGAAATGTTATTCTATTCATAAATAGCTGCAACCTTTTCCTAGTAATAAATATCAAATAGTATATAGAAAATAACAGAGGTATGGTTTACAGTACAATAGGTAGATAAATATAACACAACATTACCAAAGTCCAAAAGTGAGATTGCCACGGCCCCCAACAGCCACACTGATGCGCGTTTCGCACCTAAACGTGCTTCGTCCAGGAGCATGTTTAGGTGCGAAACGCGCGTCAGTGTGGCTGGATCCAGTGACAGCAGGTAACCTCAGTGACAGCTCAGCTGATCGCGCGGCTGTCTTCATTTGCCACGTGGAGGTGACCGGAGCGGCGGTGTCTTCTGCAGCTCCTTTCTCCTCCATGCAGCAGAGCTGGAAGCGACGCTGGACCATCCTGGATGACGCCGGACATGGAGGGCTTTTTCGGGCTGATTAAATTGTTGAACCAGGGTATATGTGTGTGTTTTTTATTTCTAATAAAGGATTTTTTCTGGTGTGTGTGTTTATTTACTGTAATTTACAGATTAATCATGAAAGGAATCTCATAGACGCCTGACATGATTAATCTAGGACTTAGTGGCAGCTATGGGCTGCAATTAACTCCTTATTACCCCGATTTGCCAAAGCACCAGGGCAAATCGGGAAGAGCCGGGTACAGCCCCAGAACTGTCGCATATAATGTATGCGACAATTCTGGGCGGCTGCTGACTGATATTGTTAGGGTGGGGGGCTCCCCATAACGTGGAGCTCCCCATCCTGAGAATACCAGCCTTCAGCCGTATGGCTTTATCTGGCTGGCATTAAAATTGGGGGGGACCGCACGCCGTTTTATTTTAATTATTTATTTATTTATTTTACTGCACAGTATAGACACGCCCACCGGCTGCTGTGATTGGGTGCAGTGTGACACCTGTCACTCAGCGTGGGGGCGTGTCTCACTGCAACCAATCATAGGCGCCGGTGGGCTGGGAAAGCAGGGAATAGGAGATTGTTTAATGAGCGGCCGGCTTTTTCAAAATAGTAAAAGCCGCCGCAGCAGTGTGAATGCCATGCAGCGCTGCGCCGGGGATCGAGGAACGGTGAGCATGAGAGAGGGGGGGAAACTTCAGTCACTCGGGGGATTAGCGGTCACCAGTGAATCCTTCACAGGTGACCGCTAATCAGTACTCGACACAGACAGAGCCGCGGTATGAGGATGAAGTCGGGTGAAGTTCACCCGAGTTCATTCTCATCGCGCAACTCTGTCTGCTGTCAGCCGACATTTATAAACGACATTGTGCATCACACACACGGACATTACACACGGACATTACACGTACACATACACGTTAATTCCACACGCACACACGGACGTTCTACACACAAACACGGCTAGCATACGCAATTCACACAGGTGCCACACGGACCATAAAAACGGACACAAAAACGGGACACGGACCCAAAAAACGGCCCGTAACACACGTGCGTGTTTTTCACGGACGTGTGAAGGGGGCCTTATACAGTGTGTCCACCCATATCCTGTCCACCACAATTAATTTGAGAATGGTGGCAGCTATAGGCATAGAAGTAGTGTCTAGGTATAGTAAAGTATCTATGCACTATCCAATGAAACTACCTATAGCACCACCTGGTGGAAAACCACGGAGTTAGCATTTTTATCTCAAAAACGGAATGAGATAGAGAAAAAAAAGTGAATTACAAAGTTGTAGGACATCATCAATTCAATACAAATCGACACCTTGCATACAGAAATGCTATGATTAGAACGTGTAAAACTCACAATGCTGCAGACGTGAAGTGATACCTCATGGAGACCTTTCTACAAGTCATTGGGTATGGTGGCTGCGTGGAGTGGCCTCCACGTTCACCTGACTTGACCCCATTGGACTTCTTTCTGTGAGGTCACTTCAAATAGCAGGTGTATGCGACTCCTCCATCAACATTGCAGGACCTACGATGACATATTACAGATGATTATGCAAGCGTGTAACCTACAATATTGCACAACGTGCCTCAAGATACAGTATGCTGTCCAGAGTCCAGATCTGCATTGCAGCTGACGGTGGCTACTTTGTGCATCAAAGTTAAATGAGCGCCATATGCGTGACTAGCATTCAATGTTTTGGGGGGGGGTCATGGGTTTCATATCATAGCATGTGTGTATGCAAGGTGTTGATTCGTATTGAATTGATGATGCTCTACAACTTTTTAATTCACTTTTTTCTCTATCTCGTTCCCTTTTCGAGATAAAAATGCTAACTCCCTTGTTTTCCACCAGGTGGCGCTATAGGTGGTTTCATTGCGTAGTGCATGGCTACTTTACTATACCTAGACACCACTTCTATGCCTATAGCTGCCGCCATTCTCAAGTTAATGGCGGTGGACAGAATATGGGTGGACACACTGTATATTGTGTCAGTGAATCACTGAAAGGTCTTATGTGCTGCTGTACATGAAAACTACAGTACATCAGATCAGCAATCAGAGTAAAAAATATTCATGGCTCCGACAGTGGGACTAAGTAAAATTGTAAAAAAATTAAATAAAATGTGTATAAAAGTAAAAAAAGAAACACAAAAAAGCACACACAAATCACAAAACTGTTTTGCCAGTGAAACTACAGAATTTTTGTTACAGCAAAAAATAAACAAAGAAATGTACACGTAATTAGTATCGCAGCATCTATAAAAATCTCAATTTACTTTTTCCGTATGGCGAATTACATAAAAAAAATAAGTAAGCATGGCATTTTTTTCATCATACAGACATACAAAAAAATGAATAAAAAGCAATCAGAAAATTATATGTAAAAAAATGGTAGAAATGAAAATGTCATACTGTTCCACAAAAACAAGCTTTAATATGGCTCATTCGGAAAAAAAACTAAAAAGCTCTAACAAATTGGCAATATAAAAACAAATTAATTTTTGTAAAATATAGATTTTAGTATGAAAGCATACCATAAAAAAGTGATATAAATATGGTATTACTGTAACTGTACTGACACGTAGATTTAATTGGTCTTATCACCTTTACAGCACTGTGAATAGCACAAAAAAATACAATAAAAAAAACGAATTGCTGTTTTTTGTTCATAGTTCATCTGAAAAATCTGAATAAAATGTGATAAAAAAAGTTACCTTCCCCAAAATCATACAATAAAAATCTCCAACTTGTCACCCAATAATTAAGCTCTAAAACAGCCCTCTTTGCCAAGAAATAAGTTAAATCTCTCAGAATATGTGATGGAAAAAGTGTCTATTAAAATGCAATTTTTACTGTGTAAAAGAAGCAAAACTTGTACAAAAAACTGTACAAATATGGCACAATGTATGAGGGCACTACATATTATGGAGGCATAATGTATGGACACTCAACTGGCATATTTTTAATTCTCCAGAAAAAGAGTATGGCATGGATGCTGCAAAATTGTCACTGCAGCCAATTATTTGAGAGGTGCAATTTCTACAATGGGGTCACTTTTGTTTTTCTTTCCAATATTTTGGCACCTTAGGAGCTCGCCATATGTCGCCCACAAATTATTGTAGAAAATCAATGCTCTAAAAGCCAAAAAACGCTAATTCCAGTTAAGCCATGCCATGAGGCCGAACAGTCATTTCTGATGGCATATAGGGCATCCCCACTTTAGGGAGAAATTGTGCAACAAATTGTGTGGTCCATTTTAACCTTTTAACCCTTTTGTATCTAGCAAATTTATAACTAATTTAAAAATTTACAGTTTTAAAACTAAAATGTTATATTTCCATGCCCCAATGTTATGAAACTAATTGCAGCTATAGATTAATTCTTTTTGACATATCCAATATGGGGTCACTTGTTAGGTTTCTGCTTATCTGGCACCTGAGTGGCTCATCTAATGGAGACCACCATCTATTCAAATGGAATCTGCATTCTAAATACCAAGTTGTACTCCTTCCCATCTGATCTCAACCATGTACTCAAATAGTAGTGTACAACCACATATGGGCTACTTGCAGTGTTTGGTAAAAATTGCATAACAAATTGTCCTGTCAATTTTCTCCTGTTAAGCCTGCTTTACACGTTGCAATTAGTTGTACAATCGCATTTGCGATGTGACACGCCCAGGTTGCATACGGGATCTTATGAGATTGCACGTAGATCGTTCATTTGCTGTCACACGAGCGTTAGTAGTCTATGTTAAATTGATAAATTTTGTGTGCGATCCTTTAGATCATGTGTTCTGTGACGTATGCATTGGGCACCCTTTTATTTTTTTATTTATTGACTTGCCAAGCGTGTGTAATGTGTAGGGATGCGTTTTTACTATGTCATCTGCCATTCAGCTCTGCTACATGGCCGCTGAAAGCAGACACAGACAGCCATGTAGCAGAGCTGAATGGCAGATGACAGCAGACACAGACAGAGCCGCACTGTCAGAATGAACTCGGGTGAACCTCACCCGACTTCATGGTCATGCTGCGGCTCTGTCTGTGTCGCGCCCTGATTAGCGGTCACCTGTGAAGGGCTCACCGGTGACCGCTAAACTCCTGAGTAACTGAATTGAGCAGCCCTCTCTCATATACTCACCAATCCCCGATCCCCGGCGCTGCACGGCATTCACACTGATCCGGCGGCTTTTACTATTTTGAAAAAGCCGGCCGCCCATTAAACAATCTCGTATTCCCTGCTTTCCCCGCCCACCGGCACCTCTGATTGGTTACAGTGAGACACGCCCCCACGCTGAGTGACAGGTGTCACACTGCACCCAATCACAGCAGCCGGTGGGCGTGTCTATACTGTGCAGTGAAATAAATAATTAATTAAAAAAAACGGCGTGCGGTCCCCCCCCAATTTTAAAACCAGCCAGATAAAGTCATACGGCTGAAGGCTGGTATTCTCAGGATGGGGAGCTCCACGTTATGGGGAGCCCCCCAGCCTAACAATATCAGCCAACAGCCGCCCAGAATTGCCGCATACATTAGATGCGACAGTTCTTGGACTGTACCCGGCTCTTCCTGATTTGCCCTGGTGCATTGGCAAATCGGGGTAATAAGGAGTTATTGGCAGCCCATAGCTGCCAATAAGTTCTAGATTAATCATGTCAGGCGTCTATGAGATACCTTCCATGATTAATCTGTAAATCACTGTAAATAAACACACACACCTGAAAAAATCCTTTATTAGAAATAAAAAACACAAACATATATCCTGGTTAACCACTTTAATCAGGCCAAAAAAGCCCTCCATGTCCGGCGTAATCCAGGATGGTCCAGCGTCGCTTCCAGCGCTGCTGCATGGAGGTGACCGGAGCTGCAGCAGACACAGCCGCTCCTGTCACCTCCACACAGAAACCGAAGACAGCCGCGCGATCAGCTGAGCTGTCACTGAGGTTACCCGCTGTCACTGGATCCAGCGGTGCCCGCGGGTAACCTCAGTGTGGGGGCATGTCTCACTGTAATAATCATAGGCGCCAGTGGGCGGGGAAAGCAGGCAATACGAGATTGTTTAATGGGCGGCCGGCTTTTTCAAAATAGTAAAAGCCACCGGAGCAGTGTGAATTCTGTGCAGCGCCGCGCCGGGGATGAGGGATCAGTGAGTATGAGAGAGGGGGCGAGAGGGATAGACTGACATGGACAGAGAGTGAGGGACAGAGATAGTGACCGACTGACAGAGATTACTGAATGACAGACATTGTGAGGCGCTTCAGAACGCAGCTTTTCAGCTGCGCTCTAAAGCGGACCTTTTTTAAGCTGCGGTGCAGAGCGCACACCTGCGCACATAGCATCAGACACCAAAATTGTATGAGGGATGTCACATGTAATAATTGACTAGGTTCGTGCAACAAAACGCTCAATTCTAGACAAAGATACGATGTGTTTGCGATCAATGGTTTTGCGTTCTCACAAACGATGCCGGATGTGCGTCACTTACAACTTGACCCCAACGACGGATTGTGAGATATATTGAAGCGTGTGTAGCGGGATTTAGGCTTTGTGTGAATTAAAACTTTGAGGCTGAATTAAAATTTTAGTGGAATAACCCTATGTTTCTAATTTTCAAAACCCAATCTATTAACATTCTAAGTTATTTGCCAGATGTTGTCCAAATTTGTGTTTCAAATATGAAATAGTACTGTTTGCTCTCCAGTCCCTGCCATGTACCCAAACATTACTTTTTGACCATGGAAGAGTGTCACTGTGTTTAGAAGAAATTGCATAACAAATTATTGTGTCTGTTTTCTCCTGTTATAAAGTGTCAAAATTATAAATTTTTGGCTAAAATAAAATTTTAGCAGAAGAAAACCTAACCATCATTTTCATAACCACATTTAAAAAAAAAAACCTCTGTGAAGCAACCATAGATTCAAAATGCTAAATAAAACCTTTAATAAATTCCTTGATTGGTGTAGTTTCCAAAATGGGGTCACTTGTGGGGATTTCTGATGTTTTGCTACCTTAGCGGCTCTGCAAAATTTGACATGGTGCAACAATCTATTTCTGCCAAATTTGATTTCTAAAATTCAAATATTGCTCCTTTTTTTCTGAGCATTCTCATTTGTCCAAACAGATTTTTTTTCTATACATGTGGGGTATCCCTGTGCTCATAAAAAAGTGGGTATAAAAATGTAGTTTCCACTTTTTGGTGCCTCTTGTAAAAGTGAGAAATTCGGTGCTAAAGCAACATTTTTGAAAAATTAAGATTTTCAATATGATGAACTAATGTTATCAAATTCTGTGAAGTACCTGTGGGTTCAAAATATTCACTATACCCTTGATAAAATCCTTGAGGTGTCTAATTTAAAAATTGAGGTCATCTGTGGGATGTTTCTGCTGTTTAGGTACCTTAGGGTCCCTGCAAATGTGAGATGGTGCCCTCAATCTATTTCAAACAAATTTGCGTATCAAAATTAAAATATTGTTACTTCCTTTTCAAGCCCTCCCATCTGGCTAAACAGAGGTTTCTGACCACATGTGGCATATCAACAGGCTCAGAAGAAACTGGGTAACATATTTTGTGCTGCTATTTCTTGTAAAAGTGAACAAATTGGGACTAAAACAAAAAATTTAGGTAAAATGGAGATTTTTTTTTTTATTGAACTTTTCATTAATTCCTGTGAGGCACCTGAAGGTTTAATAAACGTTTTGGATGTGGTTTTCAGTACTTTGAGGGCTGCTGATTTAGAATGGTGCCACTTTTGGGTATTTTCTGTCACTTATACTTCTCAAAGTCACTTCAAATGGGATATGGTCCCTAAACAAATGGTTTCTTAAATTTTGTTGGAAAAATCAGAAATTGCTGATAGACTTTTAGGCGGGCTTTGCACGCTGCGACATCAGTAACAATGTGTTACCGATGCTGCAGCGATAGTCCCGCCCCCGTCGCACGTTCGATATATAGTGAAAGCTGCCGTAGCGATTATTATCGCTACGGCAGCTTTACACGCACATACCTGCCATGCGACGTCCCTCTGGCCGGCGACCCGCCTCCTTCCTTAGGGGATGGGTCGTGCGGCGTCACAGTGACGTCACACGGCAGGCGGCCAATTGAAGCGGAGGGGCGGAGATGAGCAGGATGTAAACATCCCGCCCACCTCCGTCCTTCTCATTGCAGCCGGCGGCAGGTAAGGTGAAGTTCCTCGCTCCTGCGGCTTCATACACAGCGATGTGTGCTGCCGCAGGAGCGAGGAACAACATCGCACCTGTCGCTGCACCGGCATTATGGAAATGTCGGAGGCTGCAGCGATGATACGATAACGACGCTTTTGCGCTCGTTCATCGTATCAAAAAGGATTTGCACGTTGCGATATCGACTGCGACGCCGGATGTGCGTCACTTTCGATTTGACCCCACCGACATTGCACGTGCAATGTCGCAACGTGCAAAGCCGCCCTTAGCCCTTCTAACTTCCTAACCAAAAAATAGGTTTCAAAAATAGTGCTGATGTAAAGTAGACATGTGGGAAATGTTATTTATTAACTATTTTGTGTGACATACGTCTCTGGTTTAAGGGCATAAAAATTAAAGTTTGAAAATTGCAAAATTTTCTAAATTTTATCCATATTTACAATGTTTCCCAAATAAACAACCTAAATATCATCCTAAATTTACCAATATTACAATATGTCATGAAAAGAAACAATCTGAGAATCACTGAGATCAATTGAAACGTTCCAGAGTTATTACATCATAAACTGACACTGGTCAGATTTCTAAAATTTGGCCTTGTCACTGAAAAGGTATTCCAGGTATTCAAGATCCTATTCCAATATGATAAAGAGGTAATAATCATAATATTTGGAAATATCTTCAAATAGAAATGTAGATTTGTTCCCCTGATATGACCATGTCTCTTACCTCATGTGAAGGCATTTTAGCTCCATAGTTATGACCACAAGCAGCTAACTAACTAACTTTCACTATATGAGTGGACATAACCAAGGATACCTAAGCTAATATGCCCTGCACATGAGGTAAGAGACATGGCTATATCAGGAGAACTGTACCACATTTGTAATTGGAAATATTTGGTATTATTATTATTAGCATTATTATTATAATACCTACTACATATTGAGATAAGACCTTGGAGAATGGGAATACCCTTTTAAGATCAAAATTACCTCATTGATTAGTCATTGTGCTGTTTCATGCATGTAGTAGTCAAATTATTTGAATTTTTGCCCCTAGAGAGTCGTAGCTTAAAGCGTGGGCAGATAACGAAAGTTGGGTCATCCTTTGCTGTCTCAAAAAAGGCCCAGGCTAAGAAATCCTTCCTTTGAACTGCAGATCTGTGACTGCTGCTGGCCACAGCCAGAGTTGTGGCTGAGGATACAGTGCTTATCATGGTTGCATCACTATGTTTTTGTGCCACCGTAACCTCCACATCTTTCTCCTCCCCCTCCTCCTCATCTGTTGAGGTACACAGCTGCGTGCCTCTAAGTTCACACCAAGTGGGATCTACAACTTCATTATCAAGCTTTATGTTGTCCAACTCCTCCTCTTCCTGACCTCACATCACATAAAAGTACACATATCTGAGTCTATTCATCATCAACTCCACCCATGGGGGTTATTGTCAGTTGATGAGGGTCAGTATCCTGCTCGGATTATTATTCATCCAGGCCAGGATCCAACTCACAAAGATTTATGGCATAGGTGCAGATGCTTTCCTCCTCCTAAGTATGTGAATCTTTTAGCAGACCTCTGCTTCCCTTGGTTGATATACTCTTCCCCTTACAAACAAATTTTTTGAAACCCTATGCCCAAACCTGTCACATACCTGGCACAAAGGATAAATTCTTTATTTCTTGTCTGAGATGCCAATATTGTGAAGGCACTAAAAAGTACCAATAACTTGAAATTTGGGTCAATGTGTAATTAGAATCAGGCACTAAAAAGTGCTAACACAAATTTAATTTAATTTTCAGCAGGCACTGCTAACTAACAATACCTGGAAATGTGGTTCACTGTGTAATGTTGAGCAGGTAACGAAATTGCCAAGACGTATTTAGCTAGTTCACCAGCAAATTTACAGCAGGTACTACTAACTAACAGTGCCTAAAAATGTGCGTCAATTGCGACAATTGCGAAATTTGTATCAGGCACTTAAACGTGCCAGGCCATATTTAGCTAGTTCACTAGCAAATTTACAGCAGGCAGTATTAACTAACAATACCTGGAAATGTGGGTCAATGTGTAAGGTGTATCAGGCACACAAAAGTGCCAAGACCTATTTATCTAGTTCTCTAGCATATATACAGCAGGCACTTCTAACTAACAATACCTAGAAATTGTTTCACTGCCTAATTTGGAGCAGGCAGTAATAAGTAGCAATATCTATATACAGTACATTGTTCACTGACAACTCATTAGCAGGCACTCGCAAGTAGCAATCCCTATTTCTATCATGAAATTCTGATTTGTCGCATACACCTTTCCCTACACTGCAAGTTCCTCTTCTACACTATAGCTCTCCTACCTATCTCAACTACCTACTCTTAAACTCCTATCTAAGCTATGTGTCTTGTAGCACCGGCGGCAGCAGCACCTTCCCTAATGTTTAATATTTACAAAATATTGCTGATGCCACATGTTCACATTTTGTATGCAGACGGACTGGTGACTTAGGCAGCAAATGACACAAGCCTTGTGTTTAATGCTGGTTGCAGGATTATCCGCAAATAAAGTTAAGAAAAAAAAATGTTTCTCATAAAACTCATCCCCCATTCATGATACAGCCCTACATTCCTATCCAAAAGCATAACATGTTATTAGAAGAGCATTTTTGGAAAATGTAATCAGTGATCGAACAAAACCAAACATTGCTGAACTTTGGGGAAAGGGCTCGGCTTACAGAGCTCGAGCCGAACAGGCTAAAGGCTACTTTACACACTGCGATATCGGTCCCGATATCGCTAGTGTGGGTACCCGCCCCCATCTGTTGCGCGACACGGGCAAATCGCTGCCCGTGCCGCACAACATCGCCCAGAGCCGTCACACATACTTACCTGTCCGGCGACGTCGCTGTGACGAGCGAACCGCCTCCTTTCTAAGGGGGCGGTCCGTGCGGTGTCACAGTGACGTCACTGAAGCGTCACTAAACCGCCGCCCAATAGCAGCGGAGGGGCGGAGATGAGCGGGACGTAACATCCCGCCCACCTCCTTCCTTCCTCATAGCGGCCGGGAGGCAGGTAGGGAGAGCTTCCTCCCTCCTGCGGCGTCACACGCAGCGATGTGTGCTGCCGCAGGAACGAGGAACAACTTCGTTACTGCTGCAGTAACGATAATTGAGAATGGACCCCCGTGTCGCCGATTAGCGATTTTGCACGGTTTTGCAACGATGCAAAATCGCTTATCGGTGTCACACGCAACGGCATCGCTAATGCGGCCGGATGTGCGTCACAAAATCCGTGACCCCAACGACTCCACATTAGCGATGTCGCAGCGTTTAAAGCCCGCTTAAGGCTCATATCAAATTTGAAATTTGTGAACCTTTATCAAACAGGTTTGCGCATGTTTAGTGAGAAGTAAAAAGACAAGTGTGTCATGGTTACAGTCAAGCATGGCTGTGGGAGAGTCATGGTTTAGAGCTGCATGAGTGCTACTACAGCACCCTTGGGTAACAGGTGCTGCAGAGGACTGCATTACCCTGGGTTCCTGGAAGACCAATGCAGGTAACTGCACTACACACACATAAACTGCCCTTTTCCCAGGCTGAGTAACAGGCTAGCAACGGGTTTAGAAATGTAGCTGCCCATTGGCTGGGACCTGCCCAATCTGATAGCCAGAAGCTCAGGGGAGGGGTGTGGTCAGTTTTGACAGTTGAGAGTAGTCTGAGAGGATGGTAGGGAGTGAAGGAAGTGGGGGTTGGAGAAGAGGGTCAGTGTGTGTGGGGACAGAAGGAGACCCCCAGTGAACTAAAGATGAGACTGATCGCCTGAAGGGGAATAGAGCCAGTTCCCTAAGGGACTGAGCATGGTGGGGTACAGGACCCTAGTTTGTATGGAAGCTCCAGGCCCATCCGATAGTCCTGCAGATGATCGGGGACTTTCATGGTCCATCACCACCAAAGAGTAGGGGGCACAGTAGCAAAGTGGGAACCCGGGAACAGGGACAGGAGTCCAGCCCTTCAATTGGTCAAGCTGCTTGCCAGACATATTCGGGAAAGAGGCAGAGAGAAAGGCTAGGGAGGGACCGTAAGACACTCCAGGCCACTGGGAGCCCCAACTGAATAAAGTGCAAAGGAGGAAGAGTTCATTGGGTCGCCACACCAGCACTAGGACTAAGGAAACCTTGGACCCAAGAACCAGCATGAACCTGGTTGCTGTACCAGGCAACTGTAAGTAAAGAACAGGTTGCACCGCAGTCCCTGTGTACATCTGAATTCTTTCTGCACCCCTACAACAGTCAACACTGAGACACTGGGGCTCAGCCCTACTTGCGGAGAGCCCTGTCACCTAAGCTGCTTACTAACACCAGCCCCAGCAGTGAAAGACTACACAGCGGCGGCTTCTACACATTGCTGCATACCGCAAGTGGCGTCACGAACATTACCCCTGTAAATAACCCCCTATCATTTTTATTAAGTGTCCGCCTGAACCCGGGTCCGGGACAACTCGAGCCACAGACCACCCAGATCCGAGCAGCTCGGCTGCCCTGGGGCGCGACACTACAAGCTGTAGGATCTATAGTTCATTGAGGGAATCATGAATGCCATCAAGTATTATTACAAACTGAAGCAGGGGATAGCCTCCTTTTGAAAATTGGCATTATTCCAACATGATAACAAACCCAATCACACCTCTGACATGACCACTGCCTTGCTAAAGAAACTGTAGGTAAAGATGATGGACTGCCCAATCATGTCTCCAAAACTCTATTGTGCATCTGTGGGGGATCCTCAAATAGAAGATGGAAAAGCACAAGGTCTCTAAAATCCACCAGCTTCGTGATGTCATCATGGAGAAGTGAAAGAGGATGCCAGCAGTTCCTGTAAAGCTCTTGTGAACTCCATGTCCAAGAAAGTTAGGCCGATGCTTGAAAATAATGGTGATAAAATATTTGGGCACAGAGTGGCCATTTTCACTTAGGGGTGTACTGAAATTTGTTGACAGCGGTTTAGCTATTAATGGATGTGTGTTGCATTATTTAGAGGGCACACCAAACTTAGATTGTTATACAAGCTGTACACTGACTACTTTACATTGTATCAAAGTTTCATATCTTCAGAGTTGTCCCATGAAAACATATAATAAAATCTATACAAAAATGTGGGGGGTGTATTCACTTTTGTGATATACTGTAGCTTTACATGCAAGCTATACTTCTGGGTCACCTTTTTGTGTGAAAATTATAGCACTGCTTAACATTAGATATTATAAATAGTCATCAGGTAAGTAAAAGAAAATGTCAAATATTTTCCAGTAAAAATTAAACTCCTATTTATTTAATAATAGAATTATTGCGCATCAATCCCAACAAGACATTTGCTTTACAATCATATCATTAATTGTCATTTCACAGAAATGTCCTTCCGGGTTTGTTTTTCAGGAAATTCTTTACAGCACATAATTGATTTACTATAGCAATAAAATCCACTCAATTAATTTTTTTTTAATGACCATGTATTCAATACTTGTAGTTTTCTTAATTTAATTAACTGATTTATTGATAGAGAGGTACTTAATTCAATACGGTAACTGATGAAACTGAAGGTCAAATCTATCAATAATTACGCTTTATCACCTTCTATGCTATCTAAACCTGCAATATTTAAAGCAAGAAATGCAATCTTAAACAAAATCTGTCAGTGCACTCATGCTGCTCTAACTTACATGAGGAAGCAACAAGTGCCAATGTTTAACTCAAAGGCAACCTATCACCAGATTTGGCGACTATAAGCTGCGGGAACAACCAGTGGGCTCTTATATACAGCATTCTAACATGCTGTATATAAGAGCCCAGGCCGCTGTTTAGAACATAAAAATCATTTTATAATACTCACCTAAATGGTCGGAGCGGTGCAGACTGGTCGAATGGGTGGCTCCGTTCTCCGGTATCGGCGCCTCCTCTTTCGGCCATCTTTGTCCTCCTTCTTCTGAAGCCTGGGTGCATTACGTGTTCTTTGTCCTGGCTGGCATTGAGGTCCTGCGCATGGCCTCAATTCCAATCTGTATGAATGACGTAGTACGCGTCATGCACCCAGGCTTCAGAAGTATTAGGACAAAGATGGCCGAAAGAGGAGGCGCTGCACCCAGAGAACAGAAACATCCATTTGACCAGTCTGCACTGAACCAACCATTTAGGTAAGTATAATAAAGTGATTTTTATGTTCTATACAGCGACCTGGGCTCTTATATACAGCATGTTAGAATGCTGTATATAAGAGCCCAATGGTGGTGGCTGCAGCTTATAGGCCCCAAATCTGGTGACAGGTTCCTTTTAAAACTACATGTTTTAAAGGAATCATAGAGCCCGATACTTTAAGACTAGTGATTTGCAAACTAGCCTTAATGAAGAGACCGCTGGGCTAATGGGTGCCTATTTCCTTAAGAAGCACACGTTAAATCGGGCATGCACCAGGAACTGGAGTACATTTCTAGCAAAAATTATGCAACTAAAGTGGCCAAAATTTTGATGAATCAAATGGTTGGGTTTAGCAATGCAAAGTTGGCCAGGACTGGTGTAAAAATTTCTAAAACTTACAATTTTTTTGCCCAACTTTTCTCATTCCTAACTATGTTCCAACAATGCTCTATGAGGATAAACAATGAAAAATCATTGATATAGTTCTTTTGGGAAATTGAAATTTCTTCCTTACCATTCCTCTTTGTTCTTCATATCCAAAAGATATGGCACAAGATGGTTGGATTTGCCAAAAAATAAAACATTAGGGGGAATTTATTTTATATTTTGAGCTGTAATTTCGGCTCAAATTGAGGATAATTTATCATTTCTTTTTTTAGTGCATTTAGACTCATTTTTACTTTTCAACTACATTTAAAAAAGTTGAGGGTTAATATATATAAAAACTTTTGTTTATGATTTTGCTGCAATCAGGGCATAATTAGGAGTTACGATTAAATTGTAAATAATAATAAAAAGTCCATTGATTCATAGATCTGTACATTAACCCCTTCACGACCTTGGACGGATCTATCCGTCCAGGATCATGTCCCGTTAAGCCCCGCCACCTGCCGCGGGCAGGCGGCGTGGATCGGCACACATATCAGCTGTTTTCAACAGCTGACATGTGTGCCTGCTAGCCGCGGGTGGAATCGTTTCCGCCCGCAGCCATTAACCCCTTAAATCTTGCTGCCAAAGTCTGGCAGCAAGATTTAAATGCGCACGGCCATGTTTCTTACTTACCGCCGCCCCCACCGGAAGTCACATGTGTTATCACGTGACTATCGGTGGTTGCCATCATAGCACAGGGTCATGTGATGACGCCTGCTGCTATGATCTTTCACTTTCGTTTTCCCTCGGCCGGGAGCAGAGGGAAAAACAAAGTGAGTGAATCTGCTATTTACAGCTGTATTGCTGTGATCAGCAGATAGACAATAGTGATCGGATTGCTGATCGCTATAGCCCCCTAGGGGGACTAGTAAAATAAAAAAAAAAGTTGAAAATAAGTTTTAAAAAATAAAAAAAAAATACCTAAAAGTTCAAATCACCCCCCTTTCCCCCCTTTGAAAATTAAAGGGTTAAAAAATAAATAAATATACACATATTTGGTATCGCCGCGTTCAGAAATGCCCGATCTATCAAAATATAAAATCAATTATACTGATTGGTAAACGGCGTAGTGGAAAAAAATTCCAAAAGCCAAAATTACGTTTTTTAGTCGCCGCAAGTTTTACGCAAAATGCAATAACAGGCGATCAAAACGTAGCATCTGCGCAAAAATGGTACCATTATAAACATCAGCTCGAGACACAAAAAATAAGCCATAACTGAGCCATAGATCCCAAAAAATAAGAACGCTACGTGTTTTGGAAAATGGCGCAAAACGTGCGCCACTTTTATTGGACAAACTTGTGAATTTTTTTTAACCCCTTAGATACAAGTAAACCTATACATGTTTAGTGTCTACAAACTCGCACCGACCTGAGGCATCACATAGATACATCAGTTTTATCATATAGTGAACTCCGGTGAATAAAACATTCCAAAAACTATTGTGCGATCACACTTTTTTTGCAGTTTTTCCACACTTGGAATTTTTTTGCTGTTTTCCAGTACAATATATGGTAAAACCTATGTTTTCATTTAAAAGTACAACTCGTCCCGCAAAAAACAAGCCCTCATATGGCAAGATTGACAGAATAATAAAAAAGTTACGGCTCTCGGAAGAAAAGGAGCAAAAACAAAAACGCAAAAACGGAAAGTGCCCGGGGGCTGAAGGGGTTAACCAACTATTTTTGCACAGGCCAGCTTAGGTATTTAACATATCTCTGTCTCTCACACACCCTCTGTCTCTCACACACTCACACATAGGAGAGATTTAAATCACTAAGAGAAGTGAGGGGAAAAGATTGACGGGGTAGCGCTGGAGTATATAATGCCTTCTCAGACTATTTTATCTGAAACGTCAGAACTTTTCAGATAAAAAAAAAATCTGGCCGCAATCATGTAGCCAAACTCTGAGTGACACTGCCCAAAGTTGAGGGCAGGTTGCTTTTAACTATATTACTCAAGTATGTACAATTAAATAGACACAAAGTACAATTCTTTTTTTTTCTATGTTGTCATATTATGAAAAGAAAAACGTTGTAACTAATAATGGCGCTGTCTAAGAGCTTGATTTCTGCAGGATGAGTTAAAATGTTTAACACCAAAATTATAAGTAATATGTAAATTAACAGATTTATTGAACTTTTAATAGCTTATTATGATTAACTTCTTCCTGACATCTGTTGCACATGAATGGTGCATTGAGAACTATTTGCCTACAAACTGCCTTAGGGCACGCTCACACGAGCGTGAAAAACGGATGAGTGCAATGCGAGAAAATATCGAATCGATCTCTGACCAAAGCTAGTCAATGAGGGGAGGAGTTAGTCAGCTTTTCTTGCATGCAGATTCAGGATGCGAGAAAAGTCGCAACATGCTGCGATTTTCTGCGAGAGCCGTATCACTTGCACCCATTCAAGTGAATGGGTGAGAGAGAAACATCGGACTGCACTCGAATGTTATCCCAGGGCAGTGCAAAATACGCACAGGCTGACAATGGAGGAGATGGGGAGATTAACCCCTCCCTCTCCTCCTGCAGTGCCCACCCTCAGCTTCACAGCTGTGACCCGATTGCAAGATTTGAGACAGAGAGACTCATTGCGAGAGAAAGTAAAAATAATCCTAAAATATTCTTTAACTACATAAACAGTAAAAAACTGAAAAGCGATAGTGTTAGCCCCCTAAAAAAAATAGTCTTGGTGAAATGGTGGAAGGGGATGAGGGTAAAGCCAACCTGCCGAATGACTTTTTTTTCTACGGTTTTTATACAAGAAAATGCCATGGTAGATGACATGACCAGTGATACCATAAATTCACCCTTGAGTATTACCTGCTTAACCCAGCAGGAAGTACGCCGCCGCCTCGAAATCACTAAGGTTGACAAATCTCCGGGCCCGGATGGCATACACCCCAGAGTACTACATGAATTGAGTTCTGTGATAGATAGACCATTATTTTTAATCTTCTCAGATTCCTTAATAACAGGGTCGGTACCGCAGGACTGGCGCATAGCAAATGTGGTGCCAATATTCAAAAAGGGGACAAAAACTGAGCCAGGAAATTATAGGCCGGTAATGTTGTGTATATGGACTTTTCAAAAGCTTTTGATACGGTGCCACACAAAAGGTTGGTACATAAAATGAGAATAATGGGGATAGGGGAAAATATGTGTAACTGGGTTAAAAATTGGCTCAGTGATAGGAAACAAAGGGTGGTTATTAATGGTATGTACTCGGACTGGGTCTCAGTTCATAGTGGGGTACCACAGGGGTCAGTATTGGGCCCACTTCTTTTCAACATATTTATAAATGACCTTGTTGGGGGCATGCGGAGTAGAATTTCAATATTTGCAGATGATACTAAACTCTGCAGGGTAATCAATACAGAGGAGGATAATTTTATATTACAGGGAGATTTATGTAAATTGGAGGATTGGGCTGAGAAGTGGCAATTGAAGTTTAATGTAGATAAATGTAAGGTCATGCACTTGGGTAGAGGAAATAACATTTATGATTATGTACTTAATTGTAGAACACTGGGTAAAACAGACACAGAAAAAGACTTGGGTGTATGGGTGGATGGTAAACTTCACTTTAGTGGCCAGTGTCAGGCAGCTGCTGCCAGGGCTAATAAAATAATGGGATGTATTAAAAGAGGTATAAGTGTTCATGAAAAAAATATAGTTCTACCTCTGTACAAGTCACTAGTGTGACCGCACGTAGAATACTGTGTACAATTCTGGTCACCGATATATAAGAAGGACATAGCTGAACTGGAGAGGGTGCAGAGAAGAGCGACCAAGATTATTAGAGGAATGGGGGGGCTGCAATACCAAGACAGGTTATTAAACTTGGGGTTATTTAGTTTGGAAAAACGAAGGCTTAGGGGGGATCTAATCACAATGTATAAATATATGAGGGGACAGTACAGAGACCTTTCCAAAGATCTTTTTACACCTAGGCCTGCGACTGGAACACGGGGGCATCCGCTACGTCTTGAGGAAAGAAGATTTAATCATAATCACAGACGAGGATTCTTTACTGTACGAGCAGTGAGACTGTGGAACTCTCTGCCGCTATGATGTTGTAATGAGTGATTCACTACTAACATTTAAGCAGAGCCTGGACGCCTTTCTTGAAAAATGTAATATTACCAGTTATGTATATTAGATTTTATGACAGGGTATTGATCCAGGGAACTAGTCTGATTGCCGGATGTGGACGAAGGAAGGAAATTTTCTCCCCATTGGAACTTGTTTGCCACATTGGGGTTTTTTTTGCCTTCCTCTGGATCAACATGTTAGGCTACGGGTTGAACTAGATGGACTTAGGGGCACTTTGCACACTGCGACATCGCAGGTGCGATGTCGGTGGGGTCAAATTGAAAATGACGCACTTCCGGCATCGCATGCGACATCGCAGTGTGTAAAGGCTGGATGATACGATTAACGAGCGCAAAAGCGTCGTAATCGTATCATCGGTGCAGCGTCGGCGTAATCCATGATTATGCTGACGCGACGGTCCGATGTTGTTCCTCGCTCCTGCGGCAGCACACATCGCTGTGTGTGAAGTCGCAGGAGCGAGGAACGTCTCCTACCGGCCTCACTGCGGCTTCCGTAGGATATGCGGAAGGAAGGAGGTGGGCAGGATGTTTACATCCTGCTCATCTCCGCCCCTCCGCTCTGATTGGCCGCCTGCCGTATGACGTCGCAGTGACGCCGCACGACCCGCCCCCTTAACAAGGAGGCGGGTCGCCGGCCACAGGGACGTCGCACGGCAGGTGAGTGTGTGTGTGAAGCTGGCGTAGCGATAACTTTCGCTACGCCAGCTATCACCACATATCGCTGCTGCGACGGGGGCGGGCACTATCGCACTCGGCATCGCAGCATCGGGCTGCGATGTCGTAGTGTGCAAAGCCCGCCTTAGAGTCTCCCTTCAACCTTAAAAACTATGATACTATGATACTATGACATTTTCGGGGTCGCCACTCTTTTCTCCTGTCGAGTGCTTCCACACTCCCTTCTCCTTCCCCAGGGTCTGCCACAGCTTCTCCCTGCTTACTGGCTGCAAACAGGCCTTCAGTGGCCTTTTCTTAAAGGGCCAGCAAATCATTACCCAGAAGCAATTCCAAAGGTCACCTGTCACCCTAAAGGTATTTAAGTCTGCCTCCCCTGACAGGAGGCAGCTGAGCAATGTTGCCTATAGTGTGTTGCTAGTGTGACGCCCCAGGGGTGCTGATCCTGTTCGGGGAAGCCACAGGGCTTATTCAAGATGGTGAACAGGTCATGTCAGTTTTTATATGTCGTGACGCCACTCACGGCTTGTGGTCAGGGATGTGGATGACCGCCGCTGCAGGTTTTACGAGCATCTGGGGTTGATGGGGTCTGTAGCCAGATGATGTAGCCTCCTGTGAGTGAGGCAGGCCCCAGGAGCTCGGGTCAGTAGGAGAACTGGTCCCGGAATAACACAGGATGAGTCCAAAAGTCTTTCAACTGGTTTTTACTCACTTCAGATGTTGTTGTGAGCTGACCCGGGCGCTGCTGTGATAAACCAGGTTAGACCAGGGTTCCTTCGGGCCAGTCTGAGGGTAACCTGTTAGCTCGCCTTCCTAGCACTATGTGTTCGGATAACCCCCTGACATGGAGTACCATGGCGGTCTATCCAGGGAGTCGCTACTGCCTTTTCTCCCCTGTGTTTTGCCTATTTTCCGGCAGCGGGACCAAGTGAGATTGCTCCAGGCTCTGTCCCCTTATGGGTCCCTGCGTTGCTGCTGAGGCTCAGACTCTGTGAGGTTGATGAGGTCCTTGTAGTTCCCCTGACCGGCAGGTTTAACAGGAAGTTAAACTGGAGTCTGCTCTAGGGACCTGTACCCCATACAGGCCTAGTCACCAGGTGCTCCCAACTGTCTGTACCAAGTGAACGTTCTCCCCGCTAACCGTTACTACCCCATGCAGGGTCTGACTAGTGATAGCGTATCCCCTTGCTCACCACCACCAGACTGGATCTCACTCCTTTCCTGACAACCTCTCCACTTTAGCTCCCAGCCCTTCCGCTTCACCCCTTGACAAGATTTGAAGGCCAAACTCCACCGGAGACTGCCCAAGGGTCCCATCTACTGGTGTGGGAGAACTGGTTGCTATGTGTCTGTGCGTACACACCTCGTTCTGGCCCTTAGGATTACCTGGAAGTACTGTCCCAATTGGAGAGAAGCTCTGCGTCACCGATATATAGGTGCTCAGGGGAAAAAACAGACAAATATAAAGAATACCCCGGCACACTATTACTCCCAAAAGAAAAAAATCATGCGAATGTTCATATGCAAATTTCTTTTTTTATTGATCAAATTGTGCTGTAAATTATGAGATATGATTCGTCCAAATAAGTCGACGTTTCGGCTGTAGGCCTTCGTCAGACTGGACTTTATCTGAACATGATAACAGAAACAAAAATCAATATCATATATACAAGATTGACAAAATGTGATACAATTTCCAACAACAAAATGATAGTACATCAATAACATCTTAGATAGGGTAGAGACCTGTCATATCATATTGTGATACAATCTCGTGGTATGAGGATATAGCCACCCTCCATTTGTACAGTACAATACATTTAAAAACATATACACTTTATAGTAGCATGGGTACGCTGTGCATTGGATAGGGGATTCACATAGTTAGTGCTCATGTGACAGTGGTTAATCTAAATGGAAAACCGACCATAGGGGGAGAAAAAAGGAATGTTTGAAAGAATTTTGAGAGAAGAAAAGGACCAGAGGAGAGAAAAGGGGAAAGAATGTAAAAACCAGGAAAGAATGAAAAAAAGGTTAAGCAAGTACAAAAGGAAAGAGGTAGTCTAACTGATACTGAGATCTCAGGAAGCCCAGTGTGCCACTCACCACTGTTGGTATGACAGTATGCAATCACATCAAGGCGTGAGCCAAAGAATACATGGCGGAGGACAGTATGTCAATTGTGACATGTACTATAATAAAGAAGACATGTGTTAGGTAAGGTTCATATCAAAAACACCCACATGGAGTTCTATGGGCACAGACGGTGATTATTAGATACCTGATATAGAGTTTATATGATCATGCTGATAGTAAGTGTTAACCAGGGACTATTATGTAGATGTTGGGAATGCATGTGTCAAATGCTATGTCAATGAAGATATCACCCCAGGGGGTTAATAGCAGGGTCCTAGACCTCAATGCAAAGAAATTATGAATTATAATTAATCACAGATGCAAAATGATATGTCAAATGATATGTCAATATTGTCATACATGTAAAAATTGTTGAGGTGGATACCTAATGTTAAATGTACACAGGATCACCTTCACATGCCTCACATATCACAGCCAGACTGTTGTGTGATCCATATTCTAAGTAGAGAAAAAAGTAATGAGAAATGCACAGCAGGTGTTAAACTGTGGATAAGTTGCAATTTATGTCATGAAGGGTGTGTTATACAAGTTCAAAGAAATAGAAATGACACACCTGCAGGTCAGTGGGAGGGGGTGTGACCGGAGATTGCTGGGGTGCAGTCCAGTGTATGGTATGTAATTTAGGTGAGCTCTATATAAGAAAGAGAAAGCAGATACCTAATGGTGTATCCGTAGCTGCAAAAGAGTAACGCTAGCGAGCAAGGGATGTATAAGGATGTTACCTATGTTCAGGCCGATTATATGTAATATCACCGGTAGGACCGGAAACGCCAGAGGCCGTTACCTTGGGGTCACAAAAAGGTAATAAAGAGGTTGCAGGTAGCATAAGACAGTTATATATAGCAGGTAGAGAGAAAGCTGAGTGAGCAACATATAAGAAAGCAGATACCTGATCATATATCTGTAACGGTAAATAGGTGATGCTAACCAGTAAAAGATATCAGGCCGTTTATGTATAATATCACCGGTAGGACCGGAATCGCCAAAGGCCGTTACCTTAGGGTCATAAATAGAAGAAAAAAATAAAGAATTTGCAGACAGTATGAAAGAATCATATATAGCAGGTAGAGAGGGAGGTCGGCTACCATTACTTACCACACTGGTGCTGGACGTGCGGTCTGTGAGTGGAGGATCCTGCACTGTGTGTTGCTCCATCGTGCAGGCATTTTAAAAAGAAGTGTGGGCGTGTACTGCTGTTATCACTTCCTGTCAATGGAATACAGGAAGCTGGGCCCGTGGAACGCACACCGCGCATGCGCAGTACGCGTTCCCGGCCCGGCCCCCTGCTGGTGCGTCATAGGAACTGGTATCTTGTGCCTGGATGATTACTAGCATACACGAGTGTAAACAAACCACTGTTCACGTGCATTGGTGTGGGTGAGAGACATTATCCTAGTCCAGAGTGCCATAGGAGACATGGGAGAAGGTGCATTTATCCATGGAAGTGCTGGCTAGTGCTCAATATCAGGACATGTTAGCGTTTCTGCAAAAAAGAGGGATACATGTCAATGTGACAACAATGTGCATGTATAATTGTCATACATAAAAAACGGACATATGCTATAGGAGAAATTGACCCATATACATGGGTGACATATTGGCATATGTGTTATAACATTGGCAGGATTAAAGAATGAAGCATATGCTGGATGATTATCTATACCATGCATTAAAAAAATATGGCCAATAATCTGCATCAGTATTCAGACCCACTGATGACATAAAATGGTATATTAGAACAAAGCCTCATATTTACGGTTCAGACCATGCGGTTCAAGTGTTCCTAAGGTGTGGATCCACCTAGCTTCCCTATCGCGGAGGCGTTTAACCCTATCGCCGCCTCTACGTATAACGTCTACGTGATCGATCACTTGAAATTTGAGCTGGGATATTCGATGTCCCGCTGTCAAGAAATGATTAGGTATGGGCAGGAGGGAGTTACCACATCTGATGTCTGATTTATGTCGACTAATGCGGTCTCGGATATGCTGAGTAGCTTCCCCAACATATCCGAGACCGCAGGGACACTTAATGTAGTATACCACAAATGTGCTGTCACATGTGTGGAAACCTTTAATTCGAAATTTTTTTCCTGTCCTGGCATGTGTAAAGGTATCACCTTTAGTGACATTAGCACACTGTGCACTGTGCATTCTGGACACACAACAGAGAGGCACTTTCCCATGTTTGGGATGTGCACAGTGTGCTAATGTCACTAAAGGTGATACCTTTACACATGCCAGGACAGGAAAATTTTTTCGAATTAAAGGTTTCCACACAGGGGGCCGGGAACGCGTACTGCGCATGCGCGGTGTGCGTTCCACGGGCCCAGCTTCCTGTATTCCATTGACAGGAAGTGATAACAGCAGTACACGCCCACACTTCTTTTTAAAATGCCTGCACGATGGAGCAACACACAGTGCAGGATCCTCCACTCACAGACCGCACGTCCAGCACCAGTGTGGTAAGTAATGGTAGCCGACCTCCCTCTCTACCTGCTATATATGATTCTTTCATACTGTCTGCAAATTCTTTATTTTTTTCTTCTATTTATGACCCTAAGGTAATGGCCTTTGGCGATTCCGGTCCTACCGGTGATATTAGACATAAATGGCTGATATCTTTTACTGGTTAGCATCACCTATTTACCGTTACAGATATATGATCAGGTATCTGCTTTCTTATATGTAGCTCACTCAGCTTTCTCTCTACCTGCTATATATAACTGTCTTATGCTACCTGCAACCTCTTTATTACCTTTTAGTGACCCCAAGGTAACGGCCTCTGGCGTTTCCGGTCCTACCGGTGATATTACATATAATCGGCCTGAACATAGGTAACATCCTTATACATCCCTTGCTCGCTAGCGTTACTATTTTGCAGCTACGGATACACCATTAGGTATCTGCTTTCTCTTTCTTATATAGAGCTCACCTAAATTACATACCATACACTGGACTGCACCCCAGCAATCTCCAGTCACACCCCCTCCCACTGACCTGCAGGTGTGTCATTTCTATTTCTTTGAACTTGTATAACACACCCTTCATGACATAAATTGCAACTTATCCACAGTTTAACACCTGCTGTGCATTTCTCATTACTTTTTTCTCTACTTAGAATATGGATCCCACAACAGTCTGGCTGTGATATGTGAGGCATGTGAAGGTGATCCTGTGTACATTTAACATTAGGTATCCACCTCAACAATTTTTACATGTATGACAATATTGACATATCATTTGACATATCATTTTGCATCTGTGATTAATTATAATTCATAATTTCTTTGCATTGAGGTCTAGGACCCTGCTATTAACCCCCTGGGGTGATATCTTCATTGACATAGCATGTGACACATGCATTCCCAACATCTACATAATAGTCCCTGGTTAACACTTACTATCAGCATGATCATATAAACTCTATATCAGGTATCTAATAATCACCGTCTGTCCCCATAGAACTCCATGTGGGTGTTTATGAACCTTACCTAACACGTGTCTTCTTTATTATAGTACATGTCACAATTGACGTACTGTCCTCCGCCATTTATTCTTTGGCTCACGCCTTGATGTGATTGCATACTGTCATACCAACAGTGGTGAGTGGCACACTGGGCTTCCTGAGATCTCAGTATCAGTTAGACTACCTCTTTCCTTTTGTACTTGCTTAACCTTTTTTTCATTCTTTCCTGGTTTTTACATTCTTTCCCCTTTTCTCTCCTCTGGTCCTTTTCTTCTCTCAAAATTCTTTCAAACATTCCTTTTTTCTCCCCCTATGGTCGGTTTTCCATTTAGATTAACCACTGTCACATGAGCACTAACTATGTGAATCCCCTATCCAATGCACAGCGTACCCATGCTACTATAAAGTGTATATGTTTTTAAATGTATTGTACTGTACAAATGGAGGGTGGCTATATCCTTATACCACGAGATTGTATCACAATATGATATGACAGGTCTCTACCCTATCTAAGATGTTATTGATGTACTATCATTTTGTTGTTGGAAACTGTATTACATTTTGTCAATCTTGTATATATGATATTGATTTTTGTTTCTGTTATCATGTTCAGATAAAGTCCAGTCCGACGAAGGCCTACAGCCGAAACGTCGACTTATTTGGACGAATCATATCTCATAATTTACAGCACAATTTGATCAATAAAAAAAGAAATTTGCATATGAACAGTCGCATGATTTTTTTCTTTTGGGAGTAATAGTGTGCCGGGGTATTCTTTATATTTGGAAGTACTGTCCCAGCATGGGTGCAGTACTCAGTGGTGCCTGACCGGGTAAGGGGCGCCACACTAGCTATCAGGTACCTCTAAATTTCTGTGTTTAGTCCTAGTACCAGACTTCTGTTGCTAACCTCTACTCTCCACTATTGCCTGTGTGTCATCATGTCTGTCCCATCACCAGAGTGCCGCTACATCTGAGCCAATACCGCAGTGCCGTCACAGCTGATCCTTCCCCACAGTGCCGTATTGTCTGAAATGTCACCACAGTGCCTCTCATCTCCGCCTCCACCTCTGTGCTGCCATATCGGTGGACTCCTGCACTGGAAATTGAGACTTTAACCCTCCGTAGAGACTGTCTCCTCTGGTTACTGGTTACCATGCATTTAAGCCTTCTGTTCTGAGAACCACACAAACCCTTACAAGGGTTCGCTGCTGTTTGCTCCTTCAGGGGAGTCCGGTGCACGGTCCAGTTCGCCCACCCCTGGGTGGTGTGGCCCTTTGGTGACTGTAACAATGTCCTTCTTGTGTATTGCCTATGTGAACCTCTGATGTCCTGGTGGTGGCTCCGAGTGGTGATGTGGGCATACCAGGTGCGAGTGACAGGTTTTTGTAATGGGGGAACAATAATTTTTAAAAAGGGGAAAAATAAAATAAAATAAAACTAAGAAAGAGTTTGTGATGCCAGTGAGATGTTCAGCGTTGGGATCGCTGGGCATTGCTGAACCAAGAGTTTGGTGGTGATGCGCAGTGCCAGACGGTTGTCCTCTTGCCCCCCCAATCAGGGCTGTGTCCTGGGGGATGCTGAGGTAGGGATGGCACAACAGGGAATAATCCAGGCAGAGATAGGACAGGGAACTTTTGCCTTTTACTTTAGCGCTGCAGAATGTTATCACAGCATCAATGATGAGGGTACTTTCTGCCCTGATGAGCATTGGCTCCTCTGCTGTATGGTGATAGTGTACTCTTCCTCTGCTACTAATTCCCTATCTGGAAATAGGTATCTTGGTATCCTGATATTTCCAAGACAAGAACAATCTAGATTTGTAATCCCTTCTGGCGAACAGGTGACTGGAATCCGAAAGGAAATCTCTCTATTATTTGTATAAGTTTCCAGACTCACATGTGCCACTGTGCTCCTAGGAATTTCACTGCCTCTTATAAAAAGGCTAATAGCAGTCTTTCAGTTTGCCACTGGCCTTGAACGTACTGGTGGCCTAGGGACTGATACCCTGACAAGCCTGACAAGCCCAAGGTTTTTTCAGTCACCTCAGAACAGGATCGTCTCCATATTACACTTCTCACTTCATCTCACACTGGCTTTGACTGGAATTTTACCTTAGAACTCAGTTCCTCCCCTATCTCCTACTAGAGTTCAGTCTCAAGTGTTGGTTTATCTCAAGAGAGCAGCCCTAGTAAGGGAGTGTATCCAAATGTGTGTTTTGTGGTGAGCAGCAGAGAAAACCATATCTCACAGGGTGCCACACCTGGTGCAGTAGGGGTTTCAGACTATCAGGCATGCAGCTACCTTTCATTCATCTACATCTTTTACTATTCATAAATGATTCTAGAATCATTAACAGTCTAAAAAGTTAATTTTGCTACCACCTGAATGTGGCTAAGCAGAAAAGCAGTTTGCACTGTTGCATGTGATATTAAGGCCCCCAGTCCTATATCTGTCACTCATCTACTTCAATTTTTCTTATGCTTATAACCTAGGAAGCTAATGGTGGTGCTTTCAGCTGTTTTGGCAGGTTTTGGACCTCCTTCAAGGTGTTGTCTATGTCTTTGTTTTTATCTCACATTGAATTCAATATGTTCATCAAACTGCACATCAAACTATTTGATGAGCACTAGAGATGAGCGAACCGGTCCCGGTTCGGCTCGAGGCGGTTCGCCGAACGGGGGGTCTGGCTCGAGTTCGGCTCGTCGAACGTTCGACGAACCGAACTCGAGCCCATAGGAAACAATGGCAGGCAATCACAAACACAGTAAAACACCTAGAAAACACCCTGAAAGGTGTCCAAAAGGTGACAAACAACTCACAACATAACACAAACACATGGGAAAGTGACAAGGACATATACTCATGTGAAAACAAAACAGCTGGACAAGGAAAAAGAGGGAGACACACAGATATATGAGTATATGCAAAGAAACATCGATTCCATTATTGTGCAACTTGAGCCCTGCTCATTTTAGGCTTCCAATCTGGATAAATTGCCTGAGCTCGCCACGTACGCCTTGAGGATCTTGTCGTGTCCTGCAGCCAGCGTTCTCTCGGAACCTGTCTTCAGTGCTGCTGGGGGTCTGCTGGCAGATAAGCACACGTGTCTGTCCACTGACAATGTGGACCTGGCTCTCAGAGGACTTTTCTTCCCCTGGGTCAGCCAGGGGAGGCGAAAGGCACGCGTATTTTTGAGAGTGCTTCATGCAAAGCATCTTTTTCTTTTTCAAAAGGGGGCTCAACCGATGCCAGTCAAGTGGGGTGTGTGTGGCCCAGTTAGTGGCAACGAGGGAGACTGTGGTTGGAGTCCCCTCGCTGTGTCTCTAAAAGAACCAAGATGAACAAGTCATGGCTCTCAGAGGACTTTTCTTCCCCTGGGTCAGCCAGGGGACGGGAAAGGCACGCGTATTTTTGAGAGTGCTTCATGCAAAGCATCTTTTTCTTTTTCAAAAGGGTGCTCAACCGATGCCAGTCAAGTGGGGTGTGTGTGGCCCAGTTAGTGGCAACGAGGGAGACTGTGGTTGGAGTCCCCTCGCTGTGTCTCTAAAAGAACCAAGATGAACAAGTCATGGCTCTCAGAGGACTTTTCTTCCCCTGGGTCAGCCAGGGGACGGGAAAGGCACGCGTATTTTTGAGAGTGCTTCATGCAAAGCATCTTTTTCTTTTTCAAAAGGGGGCTCAACCGATGCCAGTCAAGTGGGGTGTGTGTGGCCCAGTTAGTGGCAACGAGGGAGACTGTGGTTGGAGTCCCCTCGCTGTGTCTCTAAAAGAACCAAGATGAACAAGTCATGGCTCTCAGAGGACTTTTCTTCCCCTGGGTCAGCCAGGGGACGGGAAAGGCACGCGTATTTTTGAGAGTGCTTCATGCAAAGCATCTTTTTCTTTTTCAAAAGGGGGCTCAACCGATGCCAGTCAAGTGGGGTGTGTGTGGCCCAGTTAGTGGCAACGAGGGAGACTGTGGTTGGAGTCCCCTCGCTGTGTCTCTAAAAGAACCAAGATGAACAAGTCATGGCTCTCAGAGGACTTTTCTTCCCCTGGGTCAGCCAGGGGACGGGAAAGGCACGCGTATTTTTGAGAGTGCTTCATGCAAAGCATCTTTTTCTTTTTCAAAAGGGGGCTCAACCGATGCCAGTCAAGTGGGGTGTGTGTGGCCCAGTTAGTGGCAACGAGGGAGACTGTGGTTGGAGTCCCCTCGCTGTGTCTCTAAAAGAACCAAGATGAACAAGTCATGGCTCTCAGAGGACTTTTCTTCCCCTGGGTCAGCCAGGGGACGGGAAAGGCACGCGTATTTTTGAGAGTGCTTCATGCAAAGCATCTTTTTCTTTGTCAAAAGGGGGGCTCAACCGATGCCAGTCAAGTGGGGTGTGTGTGGCCCAGTTAGTGGCAACGAGGGAGACTGTGGTTGGAGTCCCCTCGCTGTGTCTCTAAAAGAACCAAGATGAACAAGTCATGGCTCTCAGAGGACTTTTCTTCCCCTGGGTCAGCCAGGGGACGGGAAAGGCACGCGTATTTTTGAGAGTGCTTCATGCAAAGCATCTTTTTCTTTTTCAAAAGGGTGCTCAACCGATGCCAGTCAAGTGGGGTGTGTGTGGCCCAGTTAGTGGCAACGAGGGAGACTGTGGTTGGAGTCCCCTCGCTGTGTCTCTAAAAGAACCAAGATGAACAAGTCATGGCTCTCAGAGGACTTTTCTTCCCCTGGGTCAGCCAGGGGACGGGAAAGGCACGCGTATTTTTGAGAGTGCTTCATGCAAAGCATCTTTTTCTTTTTCAAAAGGGGGCTCAACCGATGCCAGTCAAGTGGGGTGTGTGTGGCCCAGTTAGTGGCAACGAGGGAGACTGTGGTTGGAGTCCCCTCGCTGTGTCTCTAAAAGAACCAAGATGAACAAGTCATGGCTCTCAGAGGACTTTTCTTCCCCTGGGTCAGCCAGGGGACGGGAAAGGCACGCGTATTTTTGAGAGTGCTTCATGCAAAGCATCTTTTTCTTTTTCAAAAGGGGGCTCAACCGATGCCAGTCAAGTGGGGTGTGTGTGGCCCAGTTAGTGGCAACGAGGGAGACTGTGGTTGGAGTCCCCTCGCTGTGTCTCTAAAAGAACCAAGATGAACAAGTCATGGCTCTCAGAGGACTTTTCTTCCCCTGGGTCAGCCAGGGGACGGGAAAGGCACGCGTATTTTTGAGAGTGCTTCATGCAAAGCATCTTTTTCTTTGTCAAAAGGGGGGCTCAACCGATGCCAGTCAAGTGGGGTGTGTGTGGCCCAGTTAGTGGCAACGAGGGAGACTGTGGTTGGAGTCCCCTCGCTGTGTCTCTAAAAGAACCAAGATGAACAAGTCATGGCTCTCAGAGGACTTTTCTTCCCCTGGGTCAGCCAGGGGACGGGAAAGGCACGCGTATTTTTGAGAGTGCTTCATGCAAAGCATCTTTTTCTTTGTCAAAAGGGGGGCTCAACCGATGCCAGTCAAGTGGGGTGTGTGTGGCCCAGTTAGTGGCAACGAGGGAGACTGTGGTTGGAGTCCCCTCGCTGTGTCTCTAAAAGAACCAAGATGAACAAGTCATGGCTCTCAGAGGACTTTTCTTCCCCTGGGTCAGCCAGGGGACGGGAAAGGCACGCGTATTTTTGAGAGTGCTTCATGCAAAGCATCTTTTTCTTTGTCAAAAGGGGGGCTCAACCGATGCCAGTCAAGTGGGGTGTGTGTGGCCCAGTTAGTGGCAACGAGGGAGACTGTGGTTGGAGTCCCCTCGCTGTGTCTCTAAAAGAACCAAGATGAACAAGTCATGGCTCTCAGAGGACTTTTCTTCCCCTGGGTCAGCCAGGGGACGGGAAAGGCACGCGTATTTTTGAGAGTGCTTCATGCAAAGCATCTTTTTCTTTTTCAAAAGGGGGCTCAACCGATGCCAGTCAAGTGGGGTGTGTGTGGCCCAGTTAGTGGCAACGAGGGAGACTGTGGTTGGAGTCCCCTCGCTGTGTCTCTAAAAGAACCAAGATGAACAAGTCATGGCTCTCAGAGGACTTTTCTTCCCCTGGGTCAGCCAGGGGACGGGAAAGGCACGCGTATTTTTGAGAGTGCTTCATGCAAAGCATCTTTTTCTTTTTCAAAAGGGGGCTCAACCGATGCCAGTCAAGTGGGGTGTGTGTGGCCCAGTTAGTGGCAACGAGGGAGACTGTGGTTGGAGTCCCCTCGCTGTGTCTCTAAAAGAACCAAGATGAACAAGTCATGGCTCTCAGAGGACTTTTCTTCCCCTGGGTCAGCCAGGGGACGGGAAAGGCACGCGTATTTTTGAGAGTGCTTCATGCAAAGCATCTTTTTCTTTTTCAAAAGGGGGCTCAACCGATGCCAGTCAAGTGGGGTGTGTGTGGCCCAGTTAGTGGCAACGAGGGAGACTGTGGTTGGAGTCCCCTCGCTGTGTCTCTAAAAGAACCAAGATGAACAAGTCATGGCTCTCAGAGGACTTTTCTTCCCCTGGGTCAGCCAGGGGACGGGAAAGGCACGCGTATTTTTGAGAGTGCTTCATGCAAAGCATCTTTTTCTTTTTCAAAAGGGGGCTCAACCGATGCCAGTCAAGTGGGGTGTGTGTGGCCCAGTTAGTGGCAACGAGGGAGACTGTGGTTGGAGTCCCCTCGCTGTGTCTCTAAAAGAACCAAGATGAACAAGTCATGGCTCTCAGAGGACTTTTCTTCCCCTGGGTCAGCCAGGGGACGGGAAAGGCACGCGTATTTTTGAGAGTGCTTCATGCAAAGCATCTTTTTCTTTTTAAAAAGGGGGCTCAACCGATGCCAGTCAAGTGGGGTGTGTGTGGCCCAGTTAGTGGCAACGAGGGAGACTGTGGTTGGAGTCCCCTCGCTGTGTCTCTAAAAGAACCAAGATGAACAAGTCATGGCTCTCAGAGGACTTTTCTTCCCCTGGGTCAGCCAGGGGACGGGAAAGGCACGCGTATTTTTGAGAGTGCTTCATGCAAAGCATCTTTTTCTTTTTCAAAAGGGGGCTCAACCGATGCCAGTCAAGTGGGGTGTGTGTGGCCCAGTTAGTGGCAACGAGGGAGACTGTGGTTGGAGTCCCCTCGCTGTGTCTCTAAAAGAACCAAGATGAACAAGTCATGGCTCTCAGAGGACTTTTCTTCCCCTGGGTCAGCCAGGGGACGGGAAAGGCACGCGTATTTTTGAGAGTGCTTCATGCAAAGCATCTTTTTCTTTTTCAAAAGGGGGCTCAACCGATGCCAGTCAAGTGGGGTGTGTGTGGCCCAGTTAGTGGCAACGAGGGAGACTGTGGTTGGAGTCCCCTCGCTGTGTTTTACATGCTTTTAGAAGGGCATGAAATGGCTTGGAGGTTGACTTTCATCATATGCAAACTGTTGGCTACCAAAATGCTGCCTTTCCAACAACTGTGGTTATAGGCAATGAGGAACATACTGATGAAGATGAGACGCAGATACCCGATTGGGATGACAACTTAAATATTCGGTCAGGGCAAGAAGAAACTCGGTCTGAGGGGTAGGGGAGTGCAAACACAACAATTGATGATTAAGTTCTAGATCACACCTACTGTCAACCCACAGTCAGACACTCGAGGAGGTCAACAGAGGCGGTGGAGGAGGATGCAACCGACGTCGAAGTAACCTGGCGCCTTCCTGGACACAGTCGGAGCACTGGTAGCACGTCTACAACTGCATCCTCAGCCACCACTCTGCCTCTGAGCATTATTCGGGGTGGATCAACAGGTCGCATGGCCTCTAAGCCTTGCCTAGCCAGGTCCTTTTTTGACATAGAAAAAGATCGCCCAAATTATGTGATCTGTAAAATTTGTCATGGTTCTCTTAGTAGAGGTCAAAACCTCAGCAGTTTGACAACTTCTTCCATGAATCGTCACATGAATAAATATCATATGGCCCGATGGGAAGCTCACCGTGCTGCAATGCGGCCTAGCGGAGCGAACCATCCACCGCCTGCCCCTTCCAGTGCATCCGCGCGCTCGTCATCTTCTAGGACTGTGGGGACAGCTGTCACACCTGTTTTTCCACCCACAACTTCCACCACTGTAACCGCAACAGGCAGTTTGCTTGGTAGGTCGTCAGTTGGTTTGGAAGGGGAAACAAGTGAGTGTGTACAGCTCTCTCAGACATCGATAGCACCAACTTTGGATGAAGGCAACATCATGTCTCCGCCTGCACTTTCCTCACAAAGCTGCATTTTTCCAGGGACACCCGACTCAACACCGTCTACACACAGCAGCCAGATCTCTGTCCCTCAGATGTGGTCAAATAAAAGGCCACTTCCTGCGACCCATGACAAAGCGAAGAGGTTGACTCTATCCCTCTGTAAGCTGTTGACTACAGAAATGCTGCCTTTCCGCCTAGTGGACACACAGGATTTTAGAGACCTTATGTCTGTCGCTGTGCCCCAGTACCAGATGCCTAGTCGCCACTACTTCTCTAAGAAAGGTGTGCCCGCGCTACACCAGCATGTCGCACACAACATCACCGCTTCCTTGAGAAACTCTGTGTGTGAACGGGTGCATTTCACCACCGATACTTGGACCAGTAAGCATGGACAGGGACGTTACATGTCGCTGACTGGCCACTGGGTAACTATGGTGATAGATGGTGAAGGGTCTGCTGCACAAGTCTTGCCGTCCCCACGACTTGTGTGTCAATCCTCTGTCTGTCCAAGTTCCGCCACTGCTTCTGCATCCTCCACCTCATCTGGGTCCTCCACCTCCGCCCCAAGCCTGCCTGGTCAGGCCACCAGCGTTCTCACTGCGCAGAAGGAATCACGCACCCCTCATTACTATGCTGGTAGCAGAGCGCAACGGCATCAGGCGGTCTTTAGCTTGACATGTCTTTGAAATAGGAGTCACACAGCGACTGAGTTGTGGGCAGCTCTGGAGACTGATTTTGATAAATGGTTGTCTCCACTCAACCTGCAGCCTGGTAAGGCCGTGTGCGACAATGCTGCAAACCTGGGTGCGGCCCTTCGCCTGGGCAAGGTGACACACGTGCCTTGTATGGCTCACGTGTTTAACCTTGTTGTCCAGCAATTTTTAACACACTATCCCGGCCTAGATGGCCTTCTGACCAGGGCACGGAAACTGTCTGCAGTGCTCACTTCCGCCGTTCAACCGCCGCACCTGAGCGACTTGCATCGCTCCAGAAGTCTTTCGGCCTGCCGGTTCATCGCCTGAAATGCGATGTGGCGACACGCTGGAATTCAACTCTCCACATGTTACAGCGACTGTGGCAGCACCGGCGAGCCCTGGTGCAATACGTCATGATGTATAGCCTGGGCCAACGAGATGCAGAAGTGGGGCAGATCACCCTGATGGAGTGATCTCAGATCAAGGACCTATGCACCCTTCTGCACAGTTTCGACATGGCGACGAATATGTTTAGCGCTGACAATGCCATTATCAGCATGACGATTACAGTCATTTACATGCTGGAGCACACGCTAAACACTATTCGTAGTCAGGGGGTGGGACAACAGGAAGGGGAGGAACTACAGGAGGATTCATATGCGCAAGACACAACAACATCACCAAGGTCCAGACGTTCATCATCACCAACGCGGCAGGCATGGGACCATGGGGGACAGGGATCAACAAGGGCGCATGGTAGCAGGCGACATGTTGAGGAAGGTGCAGGAGGACATGAAGATATGGAGGACGAACTGTCCATGGACATGGAAGACTCAGCAGATGAGGGGGACCTTGGTCAAATTTCAGTTGAAAGAGGTTGGGGGGAGATGACAGAGGAAGAAAGAACGGTTAGCACCTCTATGCCACAAACACAGCGTGGACTTGGTGCGCATGGCTGCGCAAGACACATGAGTGCCTTCTTGTTGCACTACCTCCAACATGACCCTCGTATTGTCAAAATTAGAAGTGATGATGACTACTGGCTTGCCACACTATTAGATCCCCGGGACAAGTCCAAATTTTGTGACATAATTCCACCCATAGAAAGGGACGCACGTATGCAGGAGTATCAGCAGAAGCTGTTACTCGATCTTAGCTCGGCTTTTCCACCAAACAACCGTGCAGGTGAAGGGAGTGATTCTCCCAGTTGTAACTTGACAAACATGGGACGGCCTCGTCATCTTCAACAGTCTACCCGTACCAGTAGGACCGTATCTGGTGCTGGTAACAGCAATTTTATGGAATCTTTTCATAATTTTTTTAGACCCTCCTTTGCAAGGCCACCAGAGACAACAAGTCTGACACATAGTCAACGGATGGAGAGGATGATACAGGAGTATCTCCAAATGAACATCGATGCAATGACTTTGCAAATGGAGCCTTGCTCCTTTTGTGCTTCAAATCTAGAAAAATGTCAAGAGCTCTCCAGTTACGCCTCGAAGATTTTGTCGTGTCCAGCTGCCAGCGTTGTCTCTGAACGTGTCTTCAGTGCTGCTGGGTGTGTGCTGACAGATAAGCGCACGCGTCTGTCCAGTGACAATGTGGACAGACTGACGTTCATCAAAATGAACAAGTCATGGATCCAGAAGGAATTTACTACCCCTGTGTCATCCTGGGGAGAGTAAATGCTTGTGGATTTGGAATGTGCTTGATGCAAATCAAAACATCCTGTTTGCAACTAGGGCACAAGTGCTGCCACTGATAAGGTGTCTGTGTGGGGCACAATTTTTGGAAAAAAAGGGAGACTCCGCTTGGAGTAACCCTTGCTTGCTGTGTTTTTTAAAAATGATACAAGATGAACAGATCTGAAGGCAAGATGAAGCCAACATCATGTCTCCGCCTGCACTTTTCTCACAAACCTGCATTTTTCCAGGGACACCCTACTCAACACCGTCTACAGACAGCAGCCAGATCTCTGTCCCTCAGATGTGGTCAAATAAAAGGCCACTTACTGCGACCCATGACAAAGCTAAGTGGTTGACTCTATCCCTCTGTAAGCTGTTGGCTACCGAAATGCTGCCTTTACGCGTAGTGGACACACAGGATTTTACAGACCTTATGTCTGTCGCTGTGCCCCAGTACCAGATGCCCAATCACCACTGCTTCTCCAAGAAAAGCATGCCCGCGCTACACCGGCATGTCGCACACAACATCACCACTTCCTTGAGAAAATCTGTGTGCGACAGGGTGCATTTCAACACAGATACTTGGACCAGTAAGCATAGACAGGGTCAGTACATGTCACTGACTGGGCACTGGCAAACTATGGTGAGAGATGGAGAAGGGTCTGCTGTACAAGTCTTGCCGTCCCCACGAGTTGTTTCAATCCTTGTTCTGTATGTAGAAGTTAATACACTGCTTCTGCCTCTTCAACCTCGTGTGGGTCCTCTACCTTTGCGCAAACCCTGTGTGGTCAGGCCACCCTTCCTTGCAACTGCGCACAAGGACTACCACACACCTCCTTACTATGCTGGCAGCAGAGCTCAATGCCATCAGGCGGTCAAAGTTTTACTTTGAAATGTATGGGAAATGTGAGTCACACCGCTATTACAGAGAATAGTAGTCAGGCAGGGTCAAAACATTAATTGAGGAACAGGAACAGAATGGGACGGCCAGGACTTAATCAGAAAACAAGCAGAGGTGAAATGCGTATCGGCCAACAAGGTACATAAACAGCAAGCAGGAAAAGTAGTCAGGTAACAAGCACACAAAATCATAAAACTGAACTGGGGGTAAAATTAACCAGAGGTTCATAGCTATGTCTGGCAGTGGTCTGCAGACAGGATGGGCATAAAAAAGGGTGTGGTGTCTTCCCATTGGTTGTAGCTGAATGATGGTATTTCATCTGTGAGATACCCACCAGCTACATTCAGCCAGAGATTCTGCATCTGTCAAGGTAATGCAGCCCAGTGGGTGAGCATAACCTGCGTCCACCTGCGCCGCTGGCATCGACTACTCTCCCATCATCAGCACTATTCATGAAAGGAACACGTTGTCACCTGGCGACCGGAGTACAAATTGACGGAGCGGACTCCGTTGGTGACTTAACAGCCGTGTGCGGCAATGATGCAAACCTGGCTGCGGGCCATCCTCAGGGCAATGTGACACACGTGCCTTTTATGGCTCACGTGTTGATCCGAATTCTCCAGCAATTTTTAAAACACCATCACGGCCTACATGTCCTTGTGCAGCGGGCACGCTCGCTATGTGCTCACTTCCATCGTGCGCACACAGCAGCTCAACAACTTTCATCACTCCGGAAGTCTTAGGGTCTGGCAGTTAAACGCCGTAAATGCGATGTTCCGACACGCAGGAATTGGAATCTGCACATGTTGCAGCGTGTGTGGCAGCAGCGCAGAGCCCTGCTGAAATACGGTAAGACATATAGCCTGGGATAAGTTGATCCAGAGGTGGTGCCGATCACGCTGCTGGAGTGGTGTCAGATCAAGGACCTATGCACCCTGCTACACAGTTTTGAAATGTCGACGAAGATGTTTAGCACTGGCAATGTCATTCTCAGCGTGACAATTCTGGTCATCTACATGATGGAGCACACTGTAATTATTATTCGGAGTCAGGTGTTGGGACAAGAGGAAGGGGAGGAAGTACAGGAGGAGTCATATGCGGAAGGGATAACAAGATCTACGAGGTCCAGATGGTCAGCGGCACCTATGCGGCAGTCATGGTGAGGGAGAGGGATTAACAAGGGCGCATAGTATCAGCAAAAAGTGTTGATGAAAGTGCAGGAGCCCATGAAGAAATGGAGGACGAACTGGCGATGGGCATGGAAGACTCAGCAGATGAGTGAGAGCTTGCTCACATTTCGGTTGTGCGAGGTTGTGGGTAGAGGGCAGAGGAAGGATGCACGATTCTCACCTCTCTGCCACCAACACACCAAGGACTTGGTCCTCCTGGATGCACAAGACACATGAGCGCCTTCTTGCTGCACTACCTACATGACCCTCGGATTGTATGAATTTGAAGTAATCCTGAATACTGGGTTGCCACACTGTTAGATCCCCGGTACAAGACAAAATTTGGCGAACTAATTCCTGCCATAGAAATAGACGCACGTATACAGGAGTATCTGCAGAATGTGGTACGCAATCTTAGATCTACTTTTCCACTAAACACCAGTGCTGCACAGAGTGAATCTCAACACTTTGTCATGGATAGGAGGAAATGGTCTTTTACTTGTCCACATCGGAGGGACCGAGGGATGGCTGCTGTGCTGAGATGGCGTTGAGTACGGTGTCCCTGCACAGTTGCACTTTTGGTCATATCCCAAAATGAGTTGAAAAAGGACAGATGCTGTTGGAAAGGGGAACAGGTGTGTTGGAAAGGGGAAAAAAATTTGGGTCCGTGGATTTGGTGGTTAAACAACTGTAACATTTGCTGAAGAAACAACATCTGTTACAGTGGGACTGGCAGATTTGGATAAAGTGGTATATAATCTGTGACCGCTATATAACAAAAATTAATAAGAAAAGAAAGAGAAAGGTATATATCACCTTCAGCAGTCAGTGTCCACCGTGCTCCCAGTTGGAAAAGGAGAGGTTGGCAACTTGAAGGTTTGGTGGAGGATACAGAGCTGTGTGGCTATGAAACTAATAGTAGCCTGAACCGAGTTAGACGCCATTCGGATCTGGAGACTGTGAGCCCTGTTAGCGTCACAGGGTCCACATGCCCACCCAGCCCAGGAACTCCCTGTTAACAACACAGGGGCCATTGAGTACGCTGACCGTGTGCGTAGGGGCCACACCTGTGGACAGCAGGCGCATCAGCAGCAGCAGGCCTGTTAATGCCACTGGGCTGCACAAGCAGGACTGTTAGGACAGGAGCTGGTCTTAACCGTTCTGCGTTACCAACTGTGGTGGTGGCCTGCATCCACCACCCTATCCCTGCCTACCTCTGGCCTAAAGCCGCAATGGGTTCAACACATGGAGGTGTGCTCTTTCGGAGCATAATAGAAGACTGCGCACCTCCTTGTTGGCTCCAGCCCCTTTTATAACCTGGGTCCGCCCCAAACCAGGGTGAACCACAATGCACCTCCTGGAGACAAAAGCAGAGTGACACGTCATGAGTGGCATAACTAGCGTCCTATTTGGAAACGCAACTTCAATGATGACCTCATGGCTGCCATGACCCAAACACCTCACCAGTCATCGTCTGACCATCAATAATGCGGTGACAAGTCATAGGTGTGGGCCTCTGCAAGCCATTTGGGAGGACACCTGATGCCCTGTGGTCTATATGGGACCCCCACATCAGGGCCAGGGCCAAAGAGTTCATTACCGGACCTAGTCTCTGATGCAGGAAGTGCCTGAGCATGCTCAGTAGCATGAAATACAGTCTCTGAAAAAAGACTATCAGCTTTAGCATGGTGTCTAGGCACAAAACAGGACTTAGACCCGGCACAGAATGCAAGCACCTGTGCAAAGAGGCTTTTCACACTTAGTGTGGGAGCATGCGCTGTATCCCGAAATGAAGACTTAGCGTCAGGAATGGCACAGTCAGGCTGAGCATACTCACTAGGCGAAACACTGTAATTATGCTGCAGCTGGGGTACATCGGCACACGCATGCGCACTAGCTGCCTCTCCACACTTAGACGTGGAGGGGAAATTTGTCTTGGAGATGCTGTCTATGAACAGAAGGAAAAGCTAAAGGAAGCCTGACTTTCTATCCCTCCGAATTATGAAATGCAGCAATGAATTCCATGAGTTTGCTATAACATTAGCGTAGCTAAATGTGCATGAGGGTGTGATGTAGAGGTGCTAGAAATAGCTTGTCACCAGTGGGGCACTAATGGAATACAACAGCCAGTTCTATGATGCCACAAAATGGCAGTATTTTGTGCTATCATTATAGCTTATTAAAAACAGAGCACGAGGTTGTCATGCAGAGGTGCTGCACATAGATTTGCAGTAGTGTGAATAGACAAAAGTACAATAGCCACGTTTAGGATACAACTAGGTACACTGAGTGTTTGCTACTATAAATGGCTGAGTTTAAAAAAGTTTGAGTGTGCAATGCAGGCAGACGTGCTGCAAATAACGTTCCAATACTGTGAATTGACAAAAGTACAATAGCCACGTTTAGGATACAACTAGGTACAGTGAGTGTTTGCTACTATAAATGGCTGAGTTTAAAAAAGTTAGAGTGTGCAATGCAGGCAGACGTGCTGCAAATATCGTTCCAATACTGTGAATAGACAAAAGTACAATAGCCACGTTTAGGATACAACTAGGTACACTGAGTGTTTGCTACTATAAATGGCTGAGTTTAAAAAAGTTTGAGTGTGCAATGCAGGCAGACGTGCTGCAAATAACGTTCCAATACTGTGAATTGACAAAAGTACAATAGCCACGTTTAGGATACAACTAGGTACACTGAGTGTTTGCTACTATAAATGGCTGAGTTTAAAAAAGTTTGAGTGTGCAATGCAGGCAGACGTGCTGCAAATAACGTTCCAATACTGTGAATTGACAAAAGTACAATAGCCACGTTTAGGATACAACTAGGTACAGTGAGTGTTTGCTAGTATAATGGCTGAGTTTAAAAAAGTTTGAGTGTGCAATGCAGGCAGACGTGCTGCAAATAACGTTCCAATACTGTGAATTGACAAAAGTACAATAGCCACGTTTAGGATACAACTAGGTACAGTGAGTGTTTGCTAGTATAATGGCTGAGTTTAAAAAAGTTAGAGTGTGCAATGCAGGCAGACGTGCTGCAAATAACGTTCCAATACTGTGAATAGACAAAAGTACAATAGCCACGTTTAGGATACAACTAGGTACACTGAGTGTTTGCTACTATAAATGGCTGAGTTTAAAAAAGTTTGAGTGTGCAATGCAGGCAGACGTGCTGCAAATAACGTTCCAATACTGTGAATTGACAAAAGTACAATAGCCACGTTTAGGATACAACTAGGTACACTGAGTGTTTGCTACTATAAATGGCTGAGTTTAAAAAAGTTTGAGTGTGCAATGCAGGCAGACGTGCTGCAAATAACGTTCCAATACTGTGAATTGACAAAAGTACAATAGCCACGTTTAGGATACAACTAGGTACACTGAGTGTTTGCTACTATAAATGGCTGAGTTTAAAAAAGTTTGAGTGTGCAATGCAGGCAGACGTGCTGCAAATAACGTTCCAATACTGTGAATTGACAAAAGTACAATAGCCACGTTTAGGATACAACTAGGTACACTGAGTGTTTGCTACTATAAATGGCTGAGTTTAAAAAAGTTAGAGTGTGCAATGCAGGCAGACGTGCTGCAAATATCGTTCCAATACTGTGAATAGACAAAAGTACAATAGCCACGTTTAGGATACAACTAGGTACACTGAGTGTTTGCTACTATAAATGGCTGAGTTTAAAAAAGTTTGAGTGTGCAATGCAGGCAGACGTGCTGCAAATAACGTTCCAATACTGTGAATTGACAAAAGTACAATAGCCACGTTTAGGATACAACTAGGTACACTGAGTGTTTGCTACTATAAATGGCTGAGTTTAAAAAAGTTTGAGTGTGCAATGCAGGCAGACGTGCTGCAAATAACGTTCCAATACTGTGAATTGACAAAAGTACAATAGCCACGTTTAGGATACAACTAGGTACACTGAGTGTTTGCTACTATAAATGGCTGAGTTTAAAAAAGTTAGAGTGTGCAATGCAGGCAGACGTGCTGCAAATATCGTTCCAATACTGTGAATAGACAAAAGTACAATAGCCACGTTTAGGATACAACTAGGTACACTGAGTGTTTGCTACTATAAATGGCTGAGTTTAAAAAAGTTTGAGTGTGCAATGCAGGCAGACGTGCTGCAAATAACGTTCCAATACTGTGAATTGACAAAAGTACAATAGCCACGTTTAGGATACAACTAGGTACACTGAGTGTTTGCTAGTATAATGGCTGAGTTTAAAAAAGTTTGAGTGTGCAATGCAGGCAGACGTGCTGCAAATAACGTTCCAATACTGTGAATTGACAAAAGTACAATAGCCACGTTTAGGATACAACTAGGTACAGTGAGTGTTTGCTAGTATAATGGCTGAGTTTAAAAAAGTTAGAGTGTGCAATGCAGGCAGACGTGCTGCAAATAACGTTCCAATACTGTGAATAGACAAAAGTACAATAGCCACGTTTAGGATACAACTAGGTACACTGAGTGTTTGCTACTATAAATGGCTGAGTTTAAAAAAGTTTGAGTGTGCAATGCAGGCAGACGTGCTGCAAATAACGTTCCAATACTGTGAATTGACAAAAGTACAATAGCCACGTTTAGGATACAACTAGGTACACTGAGTGTTTGCTACTATAAATGGCTGAGTTTAAAAAAGTTTGAGTGTGCAATGCAGGCAGACGTGCTGCAAATAACGTTCCAATACTGTGAATTGACAAAAGTACAATAGCCACGTTTAGGATACAACTAGGTACACTGAGTGTTTGCTACTATAAATGGCTGAGTTTAAAAAAGTTTGAGTGTGCAATGCAGGCAGACGTGCTGCAAATAACGTTCCAATACTGTGAATTGACAAAAGTACAATAGCCACGTTTAGGATACAACTAGGTACACTGAGTGTTTGCTACTATAAATGGCTGAGTTTAAAAAAGTTAGAGTGTGCAATGCAGGCAGACGTGCTGCAAATATCGTTCCAATACTGTGAATAGACAAAAGTACAATAGCCACGTTTAGGATACAACTAGGTACACTGAGTGTTTGCTACTATAAATGGCTGAGTTTAAAAAAGTTTGAGTGTGCAATGCAGGCAGACGTGCTGCAAATAACGTTCCAATACTGTGAATTGACAAAAGTACAATAGCCACGTTTAGGATACAACTAGGTACACTGAGTGTTTGCTACTATAAATGGCTGAGTTTAAAAAAGTTTGAGTGTGCAATGCAGGCAGACGTGCTGCAAATAACGTTCCAATACTGTGAATTGACAAAAGTACAATAGCCACGTTTAGGATACAACTAGGTACAGTGAGTGTTTGCTAGTATAATGGCTGAGTTTAAAAAAGTTTGAGTGTGCAATGCAGGCAGACGTGCTGCAAATAACGTTCCAATACTGTGAATTGACAAAAGTACAATAGCCACGTTTAGGATACAACTAGGTACAGTGAGTGTTTGCTAGTATAATGGCTGAGTTTAAAAAAGTTAGAGTGTGCAATGCAGGCAGACGTGCTGCAAATAACGTTCCAATACTGTGAATAGACAAAAGTACAATAGCCACGTTTAGGATACAACTAGGTACACTGAGTGTTTGCTACTATAAATGGCTGAGTTTAAAAAAGTTTGAGTGTGCAATGCAGGCAGACGTGCTGCAAATAACGTTCCAATACTGTGAATTGACAAAAGTACAATAGCCACGTTTAGGATACAACTAGGTACACTGAGTGTTTGCTACTATAAATGGCTGAGTTTAAAAAAGTTTGAGTGTGCAATGCAGGCAGACGTGCTGCAAATAACGTTCCAATACTGTGAATTGACAAAAGTACAATAGCCACGTTTAGGATACAACTAGGTACACTGAGTGTTTGCTACTATAAATGGCTGAGTTTAAAAAAGTTTGAGTGTGCAATGCAGGCAGACGTGCTGCAAATAACGTTCCAATACTGTGAATTGACAAAAGTACAATAGCCACGTTTAGGATACAACTAGGTACACTGAGTGTTTGCTACTATAAATGGCTGAGTTTAAAAAAGTTAGAGTGTGCAATGCAGGCAGACGTGCTGCAAATATCGTTCCAATACTGTGAATAGACAAAAGTACAATAGCCACGTTTAGGATACAACTAGGTACACTGAGTGTTTGCTACTATAAATGGCTGAGTTTAAAAAAGTTAGAGTGTGCAATGCAGGCAGACGTGCTGCAAATAACGTTCCAATACTGTGAATTGACAAAAGTACAATAGCCACGTTTAGGATACAACTAGGTACACTGAGTGTTTGCTACTATAAATGGCTGAGTTTAAAAAAGTTTGAGTGTGCAATGCAGGCAGACGTGCTGCAAATAACGTTCCAATACTGTGAATTGACAAAAGTACAATAGCCACGTTTAGGATACAACTAGGTACACTGAGTGTTTGCTACTATAAATGGCTGAGTTTAAAAAAGTTAGAGTGTGCAATGCAGGCAGACGTGCTGCAAATATCGTTCCAATACTGTGAATAGACAAAAGTACAATAGCCACGTTTAGGATACAACTAGGTACACTGAGTGTTTGCTACTATAAATGGCTGAGTTTAAAAAAGTTTGAGTGTGCAATGCAGGCAGACGTGCTGCAAATAACGTTCCAATACTGTGAATTGACAAAAGTACAATAGCCACGTTTAGGATACAACTAGGTACACTGAGTGTTTGCTACTATAAATGGCTGAGTTTAAAAAAGTTTGAGTGTGCAATGCAGGCAGACGTGCTGCAAATAACGTTCCAATACTGTGAATTGACAAAAGTACAATAGCCACGTTTAGGATACAACTAGGTACAGTGAGTGTTTGCTAGTATAATGGCTGAGTTTAAAAAAGTTTGAGTGTGCAATGCAGGCAGACGTGCTGCAAATAACGTTCCAATACTGTGAATTGACAAAAGTACAATAGCCACGTTTAGGATACAACTAGGTACAGTGAGTGTTTGCTAGTATAATGGCTGAGTTTAAAAAAGTTAGAGTGTGCAATGCAGGCAGACGTGCTGCAAATAACGTTCCAATACTGTGAATAGACAAAAGTACAATAGCCACGTTTAGGATACAACTAGGTACACTGAGTGTTTGCTACTATAAATGGCTGAGTTTAAAAAAGTTTGAGTGTGCAATGCAGGCAGACGTGCTGCAAATAACGTTCCAATACTGTGAATTGACAAAAGTACAATAGCCACGTTTAGGATACAACTAGGTACACTGAGTGTTTGCTACTATAAATGGCTGAGTTTAAAAAAGTTTGAGTGTGCAATGCAGGCAGACGTGCTGCAAATAACGTTCCAATACTGTGAATTGACAAAAGTACAATAGCCACGTTTAGGATACAACTAGGTACACTGAGTGTTTGCTACTATAAATGGCTGAGTTTAAAAAAGTTAGAGTGTGCAATGCAGGCAGACGTGCTGCAAATATCGTTCCAATACTGTGAATAGACAAAAGTACAATAGCCACGTTTAGGATACAACTAGGTACACTGAGTGTTTGCTACTATAAATGGCTGAGTTTAAAAAAGTTTGAGTGTGCAATGCAGGCAGACGTGCTGCAAATAACGTTCCAATACTGTGAATTGACAAAAGTACAATAGCCACGTTTAGGATACAACTAGGTACAGTGAGTGTTTGCTAGTATAATGGCTTAGTTAAAATGAGTTTGAGTGTGCAATGCAGGCAGACGCGCTATGCAAATGTCTTTGCACTAGTGGGACTATAGCAAAGTCCAATAGCCACGTATAGGATGCCACTAGGTACACTGAGTGTTTGCTAGTATAATGGCTTGGTTTTAATGAGTTGGAGTGTGCAATGCAGGCAGACGCGCTCTGCAAATGTCTTTGCACTAGTGGGACTATAGCAAAGTCCAATAGCCACGTATAGGATGCCACTAGGTACACTGAGTGTTTGCTAGTATAATGGCTTGGTTAGAATGAGTTGTAGTGTGCAATGCAGGCAGATGTGCTCTGCTAATGTCTTTGCACTAGTGGGACTATAGCAAAGTCCAATAGCCACGTATAGGATGCCACTAGGTACACTGAGTGTTTGCTAGTATAATGGCTTAGTTAAAATGAGTTTGAGTGTGCAATGCAGGCAGACGCGCTATGCAAATGTCTTTGCACTAGTGGGACTATAGCAAAGTCCAATAGCCACGTATAGGATGCCACTAGGTACACTGAGTGTTTGCTAGTCTAATGGCTTGGTTAGAATGAGTTGTAGTGTGCAATGCAGGCAGATGTGCTCTGCTAATGTCTTTGCACTAGTGGGACTATAGCAAAGTCCAATAGCCACGTATAGGATGCCACTAGGTACACTGAGTGTTTGCTAGTATAATGGCTTAGTTAAAATGAGTTTGAGTGTGCAATGCCGGCAGACGCGCTATGCAAATGTCTTTGCACTAGTGGGACTATAGCAAAGTCCAATAGCCACGTATAGGATGCCACTAGGTACACTGAGTGTTTGCTAGTATAATGGCTTGGTTTTAATGAGTTGGAGTGTGCAATGCAGGCAGACGCGCTCTGCAAATGTCTTTGCACTAGTGGGACTATAGCAAAGTCCAATAGCCACGTATAGGATGCCACTAGGTACACTGAGTGTTTGCTAGTATAATGGCTTGGTTAGAATGAGTTGTAGTGTGCAATGCAGGCAGACGCGCTCTGCAAATGTCTTTGCACTAGTGGGACTATAGCAAAGTCCAATAGCCACGTATAGGATGCCACTAGGTACACTGAGTGTTTGCTAGTATAATGGCTTGTTTAGAATGAGTTGTAGTGTGCAATGCAGGCAGACGCGCTCTGCAAATGTCTTTGCACTAGTGGGACTATAGCAAAGTCCAATAGCCACGTATAGGATGCCACTAGGTACACTGAGTGTTTGCTAGTATAATGGCTTAGTTATCAGTTGGAGTGTGCAGAGGACAAGAGGGTACAGTGGCAGGATTGTGGTGCTCTGGGTAGAGGAATGGAAGCCTGCCTTTCTATTCCCTCCTAATGGTGAAATGCAGGTAGGAAATCCCTGACCTGGGCTACACAGACGCTGTTGCTGTTTGCAGGACCTGTCACCTATGGCTCTCTGACCCTGCCGGTTGGAGCCCTTAAAAGGACTGCTATAAAGTGCTCTCCCTAAGCTGTCTAACGCTGTGTATGCAGCGCATACAGCTGTATCGGCTATAGGACTCAGGAAGACGGAGCTGCGACAGTGATGTCTGACACCAAAGACGCAGAAGGCAGATAATGGCGTCCGTGAAGAAAATGTCCGGTTTTATAATGCAGGGACATGTGACATGCAGATCCTATCACACATGCCGTTGCTTCTCTGGCTCAAAGTCCACTTAGCTGTGTGTGTGTCTGGGATTGGCTGACATGCTGGCCCGCCCCACAAGACGCGCGCACTTAGGGAAGGAAGACAAGAAAAAAAAAAAAAAAAAATGGCGATCGCCATTATAGAAACAGCAGTGATCTGAAGGCGCTGTTCACGCACACTATACACTGAAATGTGATAATAGTTTGATTCACAGAGTGACTTACACTATTACAGCAGAAACCAAGCTATGATTTAGCTGTTTTTTGGCTGCTAGAACCGTTCTCGAACGTTTCTAGAACTACCGAGCTTTTGCAAAAAGCTCGAGTTCTAGTTCGATCTAGAACATGCCCCAAAATCACTCGAGCCGCGAACTGGAGAACCACGAACCACGAACCGCGCTCAACTCTAATGAGCACAGGTAAATTCAGTGAACACAGACTGTACCAAACCTTAGTAAGTTTGCTCATCTCTTCTAGTGATAACAAATCTACACAGCAAATAAAATGTCCATATAAAGTATGTTTTTTGAATTGTTGCAGATCCTCTCACCTCTACCAATTAAGTTTTTTGTCATATTTTTGACATACAAATATAGCTTTATTTAAACCAACACACAAAGAAAGGGATCATGATGCTGAAAGTCAACACTTTTGATTCGCAAGCAAACCTAAGTTACATGTAATTTAGTATTGAGAAGAGATGAGCGAACCTGAAAAGTAAAGCTTGATGTTCGTACTGAACACGGACTTTACTAAAAAATCAATGTTCAACTTCAGAGATCAGGTGTTTTAAATCTGCTGACCACTCAAGCAATCATTGCTGTGCTCAGTTTTTGTTACGATTCTGGGTTCAGTTATGCCTCAAACTGGTCTGGTACCGTCATTGATTCCCACATTGGGGTCGGTTAACTCTGCAGTGCCACCTGGCCATCGCTTGAGGCATCAGGTGGCTAGAGTTTTGTACCATCCTGAGCCTAAGTGCTCATGCAACCATACTGAGCATGTGGGTGATGTCATGGATGACAAGGCGGTCACTGATTGGTCATCAGTGACATCAGCGATGAAGTGGCAGCCGCTGATTGGTCATCATGATGTAAATGACGTGGCAGCTCCTGTATGGTTGCAGCCGACACCATTACCACAAGCCATGCGGCCTGGTCCAGGGTGGCGGCTATAAAAAGGTCTTTACCTCCGCCCATCGGCGCGCGAGCATCATTATACATGCTGACAGCATCGGCTGTATTCCCATCTGTCAGAGTGAGTGGGTTCCAGCGCCATTGTAGTCTGCTGTGCTTGTGGCAGACTTGTGTTTGTATGTTGGAGTGATTCTGAATTTAGGGCAGGCGCCAATACCAGGTATTCGTATCTGGGTACAAGCTGTGTCTCGGCACGGTGAGAGTTTAGGGTCCTTCCGGACAAGACGTGCCCCCTACATACACGCCCCGTCTGCAGTGGCAGACTTGTGTGTATGAGTGTGCTAGCTTTAGGTACCCAGTGATGCTAACTGGGTCACCCTTATGGTCTGACGTGCCCCTGTACGCACGTGACCGGCTCAGTGGTTACGTTCCAGGTTTCCCAGTGACGCTAACTGCGTTACCTTTCGGTTTTGTCGTGTTCCTACACACGTGACCATTATATGCTGCGTTCTCATTTGGTTTTGACTTGTTCCTACACGTGACCATTACTGGTGCCCCTGTGAGGTTAACAGGGACACGCTACATGTAGGAGTGTGCCTTACAAACATCTCCTTCGTATTTGTTGTGGTTTCCTGAGTTGCTGTAATTGCCCTCTTGTCCTTTGTGGCTTTAACACCTGCCTGGCGGATGTGGGGCAACGATTGGGTCCCTATTATTTTTATAATTAATCGGCCTCTCAGTAACAGTTTTGGTTCGTGTTCAACAGTGCAAATTACTTGCAGTGTTTGAGTGGCTTGCACTGGGTTTAACAACGGTATTATCAAATCTAGTCTGCACAAAAAAAAATTGGAAAAACTATGTACACCCTCCCCCCGGAGCCAGACGTGATGGCATTTATGTGGGCAGAGACCTGAATTGCCCAATAAAAAAAAATATATTACCTCTTAAGATTGTTTTATATAGACTCATTGATTATAACCAAATTACATTACAGCTAATTAAATATCTAAGATATCTTTCTTTGAGGGAATTTCAAGAACATACGTTACATGCATAAAATATGTATAAGGTACTTTATTTCAGTAATTCAGTACAAAAAGGGAAGCACATATATTATATAGAGTCATTACACACAGAGTGATCGATTTCAAGTGTTTATTTCTGTTATGTTGATGATTATGGCTTACAGCCAATGAAAACTCAAAAGTCATTATCTCAGAAAATTAGAATAATTACAACAAAACAACTGCAAAGGCTTCTTAAGCATTTAAAATGCTCTCTTAGTCTGTTTTAGTATGCCACACAACCATGGGGAAAACTGTTGACTTGACAGATGTCCAGAAGTCATTGACACACTCCACAAGGAGGGTAAGCCACAAAAGGTCATTGCTAAGGAAGATGGCTGTTCACAGAGTGCTGTATTCAAGCATGTTAATGGAATGTTGAGTGGAAGGAAAAAGTGTGGTAGAAAAAAGTGCACAAGCAACCAGGATAGCCACAACTTTGATAGGATTGTGAAAAAAGGCTATTAAAAACTTTGGGGGAGATTCATAAGGAGTCGACTGCTGCTGGAGTAAGTGCTTCAAGAACCACCACACACAGATGTATCCAAGCCAAGGGCTAAAACTGTCACATTCCTTGTGTCAAGCTACTCATGACCAATACACGAGACAAGAAGCGTCTTATCTAGACTAAGGAAAAAAAAACTGGACTGTTACATAGTAACATAGTACCATAGTTTCTAAGGCTGAAAGAAAACCTTATGTCCATCTAGTTCAGCTTATTTTTAGTGCCGCTGTTCTGCAGTGTTGAACCTGTGGATGGCAAAAGCCCACAGAGTAGAATACAATTTTCTTCATAGGGAAATAAAATATTTCCCGACTCCTAAGCTGGGTCAAGTATCTACCGGTAATATTATGTTATTCATAACCTTCTATACTGTTGCTATCAAGAAAAGAATCCATTCCATACTGTTGCTCAGTGGTCCAAGGTGTTGTTTTGAGATGAAAGTAAATTTTGAATTTAATTTGGAAATCAAGGTCCCAGAGTCTGGAGGAAGCGTGGAGAGGCACATAATCCATGCTGCTTGAGGTCTAGTGTGAAGTTTCCACAATTAGTGATGGTTTAGGGAGCCATGTCATCTGCTGGTGTAGGTCCACTGTGTTTTATCTAGTCCAAAGTCACCGCAACTGTATACCAGAACATTTTGGAGCACTACATTCTTCCCTCTACCTGCAATATTTTTGGAGATGGAAATTTGATTTTCTAGCAGGACTTGGCACCTATCCATACTGACAAAAGTACCAATATCTGGTTTAATAACCACAGTATCATTGTGCTTGACTGGCCAGCAAATTTGCCTGACCTAAACCCCATGGAGAATTTATGGGGTATCGTCAATAGGAAGATGAGATACACCATACCCAACAATGCAGAGGAGCTGAAGGCTGCTATCAAAGCAACCTGAGCTTCCATAACACCTCAGCAGTGCTACAGGCAGATTTCCTCCATGCCATGCAGCATTGATGCAGTACTTCATACAAAAGGAGATCCATCCAAGTAATGCATTTATGAGTGCATTTACTGTACATACTTTTCAGAAGGTCACCATTTCTGCATTTCTGAGTTTAAAATAATTTTTTCAGTTGGTATTATATAATATTCTAATTTCCTGAGATAATGACTTTTGGGTTTTCATTGGCTGTAAGTCATAATCATTAACATTAACAAAAATAAACACTTGAAATAGATCACTCTGTTTGTAAGGACGCTTTATAATTTATGTGTTTCCCTATTAGGATTGAATTACTGAAGTAAATTAGCTTTTAGTTTATTGATGATATTCTTGATACTACAATATATTGAGATGCATATATACAAATATATACCGTATTTTTTGCTTTATAAGACGCACCTGATTATAAGATGCACCCCCAAATTTGGTGAAGAAAAAGAGAATTTTTTTTTAATGTTAAATGTGGTCCATCTTATAATGCCAGTGTCCGTCTAACAAGTCATATAGGGTATATGTCCCTCATAGCCCCCCATCCTAAAATTAGCCCCCCTTAATCTGGATATGGCCCCCTTATATTGTATATAGCCCCCTTGTGCTGGGACATGTCCCCCAGTGATTCCACATGTCCCCCATTGATGGCACACATCCCCTATTGCTGGCACATGTCCCCTATTTATGGCACATGTTCCCCTGTGCTGCACATGGCCCCCTATGGATTGCACACATCCCCCTGTGCTGCCCATGGCCCCTATAGATGGCACACCTCCCCTGTGTTTGATATGGCCCCCATGTGTGCTGCCCTAATCCCCTATAGATGGCACACCTCCCCTGTGTAAGATATGGCCCCCATGTGTGCTGCCCATGGCCACTATAGATGGCACACCTCCCCTGTTAGATATGGCTCCCATGTGTGCTGCCCATGGCCACTATATATTGGCACACCTCTCCTGTTAGATATGGCCACCATGTGTGCTGCCCATGGCCACTATAGATGGCACACCTCCCTTGTGTTAGATATGACCCCCATGTGTGCTGCCCATGGCCACTATAGATGGCACACCTCCCCTGTTAGATATGGCCCTGATACTGCTGCCCATGGGCACTATAGATGGCACACCTCTCCTGTGTTAGATATGGCCCCCATGCTGCTGCCCATAGTAAAATCAAACACTCTTTCCTTACCTTCTCAGCACTGTCCCTCCTCATGTCTCCCTCCGTGCTGCTGCTCCTCCATTTCCTGGTTCTCCGTGCCGGTCATGTGATCGGCACAGCAGAGTGATATTATCTCTGCGTGCCTGATCACAAAAAGCAGCAGCAGAGACACCGAGAGATCAGCGCTGGTAAGTAAAGCTTTTTTTATTTTACTATGGGCAGCAGTATGGGGGCCATATCTAACACAGGGGGATCATGTGCGATCGAAGGAGGGTGCAGGCAGATATAATATGCGCCGCTGCCCAAGCCCATCCCTGCAGTGCGGTTTCAGCACCACGGTGATGGACAGCGGCAGTGCATATTATATGAGCGGGAGCAGGAGATCAAAGGCTCCCTCCTGCAGCTTTCACAAGCACCCAGCACAGCTCCAGAGCTGCCCCACCTCCCCTGGACCCTGCAGTATATATATATATATATATATATATATATATATATATATATATACGAATAGCTGCAGATAAGTCTTTGGCTTTAGCCAAAAAGGAACTATGTAGATAGCATGATGAGGCATCCTTAAGAGCCATGGCATCAGAAATGTTATGAAATTTAGTACCATGGAGGTGTTTTTCAGGTTTGGAAACAGATAATAGTCGGAGGGAGCTAGATCTGGTCAATAAGGTGGGTGGTCAACCAGCTGGAAGACCAGCTCTGCCAGTTATACCATGGTCGCTTGTGCAGTGTGAGCAGAGGTTTTCTTTTGCAGGAACAAGATTCCTTTGGACAGCTTGCCGTGCCTTTTGGCCTTGAGAGGTGCCTTCAATTATGCCTTTAAAAGTTCAATGTAATACCTTGCATTGATGGTGGTACCCTTTTGAAGGTAGTCCACTAGCAGCACACCCTCCTTATCCCAGAACACAGACGCCATCACCTTAGTGGCTGATTTTTGCCCCCTGTACTTCTTTGGATGAGGAGAATCACTGTGCCTCCACTTGTTTGACTGTTTCTTGTTTTCAGGGTCATAGAAATAAATCCATGTCTTTTCCATAATGACCAGTCGATCCAAGAAGTTGTTATTCTGGAAATGCTAACAAATGGACTGGGAAGTTTTCACTCACATGCTTCTCTGAATGACTATTTGATACTTTCCACTCCCTTCTTGGACCAATAGTTTTGGCCCCAACCACCAACCTCTGCGCCAACGACCTAGCCAATTATTTTAAAGAAAAAATTGACCATATACGCCAGGAAATTTCCTCACAGCCTCATAACACCACAAATTGTCGGCCCTCCTACACTTCATCTATCTCACTTTCATCCTTTGATCCAGTCACAGAGGAAGAAGTCAGGCTCCTCGCATCTTCTCGCCCTACCACCTGCACCAGTGACCCTATTCCTTCATATCTCCTTAAATCTGTCACTCCAGCTGTCACCAGTCACCTAACTAAAATATTCAATCTCTCTCTCTCCTCTGGTGTCTTTTCCTCCTCCTTCACACATGACAGCATACACCCATTACTTAAAAAACCTTCCCTGGACCAAAACTGCGCCGCAAACTACAGACCAGTCTTTTATCTTCCCTTCATCTCCAAACTCCTGGAATGCCTTGTCCACTCTCGCCTAATCCATTATCTGTCAGACAACTCTCTCCTCGACCCTCTACAATCCGGTTTCCGCTCCTTACACTCTACGAAAACTGATCTTACTAAAGTCTCTAATGATTAGAGTTGAGCGCGGTTCGCGGTTCGAGGTTCTCCAGTTCGCGGCTCGAGTGATTTTGGGGGCTGTTCTAGATAGAACTAGAACTTGAGCTTTTTGCTAAAGCTCGATAGTTCTAGATACGTTCGAGAACGATTCTAGCAGCAAAAAGACCAGCTAATTACTAGCTGGCTTTCCGCTGTAATAGTGTAAGTCACTCTGTGACTCACACTATTATGAAATTTCAGTGTATAGTCTGCGGGAACAGCGCATTCAGATCACTGCTGTATGGATAATGGCGATCGCCATTTTTTTTTTTTCCCTTGTCTTCCTTCTCTAAGCGCGCGCGTGTAGTGGGGCGGGCCAGCATGTCAGCCAATCCCAGACACACACACAGCTAAGTGTACTTTTAGCCAGAGAAGCAACGGCATGTGTGATAGGATGTCCATGTCACATTTCCCTGCATTATAAAAACGGACATTTTCCTCCAGCACGCCATTATCTGCCTTCTGCGTCCTTGGTGTCAGTCACCGCTGGCGCAGCGCCTATCTTCGATACTGCTGTGTACGCTCTATACACAGCGCTGTACAGAATAGGGATAGCACTTTCTATCAGTCCTTTTAAGGGCTAATACCGGACGGGTCAGAGCCATAGGTGACAGGTCCATGAAAACAGAGTTTAACAGCTACACAAGATGACAGCGTCTGTGTAGCTAAGGTCAGGGATTTCCACACTGCATTTCCCCATTAGGAGGGATAGAAAGGCAGGCTTCCTTTCTTCTAACCAGACCCACAACCCTGCCACTGTACCCTCCTGCCCTTTGCACACTCAAACTCATTGTTACTAAGCCATTTTACTAGCAAACACTGAGTGAACTTAGTGGCATCATAACAGTGGCTGTTGGACTTCTGTATTCTCCCACTAGTGCAAAGATATTTGCAGCACGTCTGCCTGCATTGCACACTCAAACTCATTGTTACTAAGCCATTATACTAGCAAACACTGAGTGAACTTAGTGGCATCCTAAACATGGCTGTTGGACTTCTGTATTGTCCCACTAGTGCAAAGATATTTGCAGCACGTCTACCTGCATTGCACACTCAAACTCATTGTTACTAAGCCATTATACTAGAAAACACTGAGTGAACTTAGTGGCATCCTAAACGTGGCTGTTGGACTTTTGTATTGATCAACTAGTGCAAAGATATTTGCAGCACGTCTACCTGCATTGCACACTCAAACTCATTGTTACTAAGCCATTATACTAGCAAACACTGAGTGAACTTAGGGGCATCATAACAGTGGCTGTTGTACTTCTGTATTGTCCCACTAGTGCAAAGATATTTGCAGCACGTCTGGGTGCATTGCACACTCAAACTCATTGTTACTAAGCCATTATACTAGCAAACACTGAGTGAACTTAGTGGCATCCTAAACGTGGCTGTTGGACTTCTGTATTGTCCCACTAGTGCAAAGATATTTGCAGCACGTCTGCCTGCATTGCACACTCAAACTCATTGTTACTAAGCCATTATACTAGCAAACACTGAGTAAACTTAGTGGCATCCTAAACATGGCTGTTGGACTTCTGTATTGTCCCACTAGTGCAAAGATATTTGCAGCACGTCTACCTGCATTGCACACTCAAACTCATTGTTACTAAGCCATTATACTAGAAAACACTGAGTGAACTTAGTGGCATCCTAAACGTGGCTGTTGGACTTTTGTATTGATCAACTAGTGCAAAGATATTTGCAGCACGTCTACCTGCATTGCACACTCAAACTCATTGTTACTAAGCCATTATACTAGCAAACACTGAGTGAACTTAGGGGCATCATAACAGTGGCTGTTGTACTTCTGTATTGTCCCACTAGTGCAAAGATATTTGCAGCACGTCTGGGTGCATTGCACACTCAAACTCATTGTTACTAAGCCATTATACTAGCAAACACTGAGTGAACTTAGTGGCATCCTAAACGTGGCTGTTGGACTTCTGTATTGTCCCACTAGTGCAAAGATATTTGCAGTACGTCTATCTGCATTGCACACTCAAACTCATTGTTATTAAGCCATTATACTAGCAAACACTGAGTTAACTTAGTGGCATCCTAAACGTGGCTGTTGGACTTCTGTATTGTCCCACTAGTGCAAAGATATTTGCAGCACGTCTATCTGCATTGCACACTCAAACTCATTGTTATTAAGCCATTATACTAGCAAACAGTGAGTGAACTTATTGGCATCATAACAGTGGCTGTTGGACTTCTGTATTGTCCCACTAGTGAAAAGATATTTGCAGCACGTCTGCCTTCATTGCACACTCAAACTCATTGTTACTAAGCCATTATACTAGCAAACACTGAGTGAACTTAGTGGCATCATAACAGTGGCTGTTGGACTTCTGTATTGTCCCACTAGTGCAAAGATATTTTCAGCACGTCCGCCTGCATTGGACACTCAAACTCATTGTTACTATGCCATTATACTAGCAAACACTGAGTGAACTTAGTGGCATCCTAAACACGGCTGTTGGACTTCTGTATTGTCCCACTAGTGCAAAGATATTTGCAGCACGTCTACCTGCATTGCACACTCAAACTCATTGTTACTAAGCCATTATACTAGCAATTACTGAGTGAACTTAGTGGCATCCTAAAGGTGGCTGTTGGACTTCTGTATTGTTCCACTAGTGCAAAGATATTTGCAGCACGTCTACCTGCTAAACTCATTGTTACTAAGCCATTATACTAGCAAACACTGAGTGAACTTAGTGGCATCATAACAGTGGCTGTTGGATTTCTGTATTGTCCCACTAATGCAAAGATATTTGCAGCACAACTGCCTGCATTGCACACTCAAACTCATTGTTACTAAGCCATTATACTAGCAAACACTCAGTGAACTTAGTGGCATCCTAAACATGGCTGTTGGACTTCTGTATTGTCCCACTAGTGCAAAGATATTTGCAGCACGTCTACCTGCATTGCACACTCAAACTCATTGTTATTAAGCCATTATACTAGCAAACACTGAGTGAACTTAGTGGCATCCTAAACGTGGCTGTTGGACTTCTGTATTGTCCAACTAGTGCAAAGATATTTGCAGCACGTCTATCTGCATTGCACACTCAAACTCATTGTTATTAAGCCATTATACTAGCAAACACTGAGCGAACTTAGTGGCATCCTAAACGTGGCTGTTGGACTTCTGTATTGTCCCACTAGTGCAAAGATATTTGCAGCACGTCTATCTGCATTGCACACTCAAACTCATTGTTACTATGCCATTATACTAGCAAACACTGAGTGAACTTAGTGGCATCCTAAACGCGGCTGTTGGACTTCTGTATTGTCCCACTAGTGCAAAGATATTTGCAGCACGTCTGCCTGCATTGCACACTCAAAATCATTGTTACTAAGCCATTATACTAGCAAACACTGGGTGAACTTAGGGGCGTCATAACAGTGGCTGTTGGACTTCTGTATTGTCCCACTAGTGCAAAGATATTTGCAGCATGTCTACCTGCATTGCACACTCAAACTCATTGTTATTAAGCCATTTAACTAGCAAACACTGAGTGAACTTAGTGGCATCCTAAACGTGGCTGTTGGACTTCTGTATTGTCCCACTAGTGCAAAGATATTTGCAGCACGTCTGCCTGCATTGCACACTCAAACTCATTGTTACTTAGCCATTATACTAGCAAACACTGAGTAAAATTAGTGGCATACTAAACGTGGCTGTTGTACTTCTGTATTGTTCCACCAGTGCAAAAATATTTGCAGCACGTCTACCTGCATTGCACACTCAAACTCATTGTTACTAAGCCATTATACTAGCAAGCACTGAGTGAACTTAGTGGCATCCTAAACGCTGCTGTTGGACTTCTGTATTGTCCCACTAGTGCAAAGATATTTGCACCACGTCTACCTGCATTGCACACTCAAACTCATTGTTACTAAGCCATTATACTAGCAAACACTGAAAAAACTTAGTGGCATCAGAACAGTGGCTGATGGACTTCTGTATTGTCCCAATAGTGCAAAGATATTTGCAGCACGTCTGCCTGCATTGCACACTCAAACTCATTGTTACTAAGCCATTATACTAGCAAACACTGAGTGAACTTAGTGGCATCATAACAGTGGCTGTTGGATTTCTGTATTGTCCCACTAGTGCAAAGATATTTGCAGCACCTCTGCCTGCATTGCACACTCAAACTCATTGTTACTAAGCCATTATACTAAAAAACACTGAGTGAACTTAGTGTCATCCTAAACATGGCTGTTGGACTTCTGTATTGTCCCACTAGTGCAAAGATATTTGCAGCACGTCTACCTGCATTGAACACTCAAACTCATTGTTACTATGCCATTATACTAGCAAACACTGAGAGAACTTAGTGGCATCCTAAACACGGCTGTTGGGCTTCTGTATTGTCCCACTAGTGCAAAGATATTTGCAGCACGTCTACCTGCATTGCACACTCAAACTCATTGTTACTAAGCCATTATACTAGCAATTACTGAGTGAACTTAGTGGCATCCTAAAGGTGGCTGTTGGACTTCTGTATTGTTCCACTAGTGCAAAGATATTTGCAGCACGTCTACCTGCTAAACTCATTGTTACTAAGCCATTATACTAGCAAACACTGAGTGAACTTAGTGGCATCATAACAGTGGCTGTTGGATTTCTGTATTGTCCCACTAATGCAAAGATATTTGCAGCACAACTGCCTGCATTGCACACTCAAACTCATTGTTACTAAGCCATTATACTAGCAAACACTCAGTGAACTTAGTGGCATCCTAAACATGGCTGTTGGACTTCTGTATTGTCCCACTAGTGCAAAGATATTTGCAGCACGTCTACCTGCATTGCACACTCAAACTCATTGTTATTAAGCCATTATACTAGCAAACACTGAGTGAACTTAGTGGCATCCTAAACGTGGCTGTTGGACTTCTGTATTGTCCAACTAGTGCAAAGATATTTGCAGCACGTCTATCTGCATTGCACACTCAAACTCATTGTTATTAAGCCATTATACTAGCAAACACTGAGCGAACTTAGTGGCATCCTAAACGTGGCTGTTGGACTTCTGTATTGTCCCACTAGTGCAAAGATATTTGCAGCACGTCTATCTGCATTGCACACTCAAACTCATTGTTACTATGCCATTATACTAGCAAACACTGAGTGAACTTAGTGGCATCCTAAACGCGGCTGTTGGACTTCTGTATTGTCCCACTAGTGCAAAGATATTTGCAGCACGTCTGCCTGCATTGCACACTCAAAATCATTGTTACTAAGCCATTATACTAGCAAACACTGGGTGAACTTAGGGGCGTCATAACAGTGGCTGTTGGACTTCTGTATTGTCCCACTAGTGCAAAGATATTTGCAGCATGTCTACCTGCATTGCACACTCAAACTCATTGTTATTAAGCCATTTAACTAGCAAACACTGAGTGAACTTAGTGGCATCCTAAACGTGGCTGTTGGACTTCTGTATTGTCCCACTAGTGCAAAGATATTTGCAGCACGTCTGCCTGCATTGCACACTCAAACTCATTGTTACTTAGCCATTATACTAGCAAACACTGAGTAAAATTAGTGGCATACTAAACGTGGCTGTTGTACTTCTGTATTGTTCCACCAGTGCAAAAATATTTGCAGCACGTCTACCTGCATTGCACACTCAAACTCATTGTTACTTAGCCATTATACTAGCAAACACTGAGTGAACTTAGTGGCATCCTAAACGCTGCTGTTGGACTTCTGTATTGTCCCACTAGTGCAAAGATATTTGCACCACGTCTACCTGCATTGCACACTCAAACTCATTGTTACTAAGCCATTATACTAGCAAACACTGAAAAAACTTAGTGGCATCAGAACAGTGGCTGATGGACTTCTGTATTGTCCCAATAGTGCAAAGATATTTGCAGCACGTCTGCCTGCATTGCACACTCAAACTCATTGTTACTAAGCCATTATACTAGCAAACACTGAGTGAACTTAGTGGCATCATAACAGTGGCTGTTGGATTTCTGTATTGTCCCACTAGTGCAAAGATATTTGCAGCACCTCTGCCTGCATTGCACACTCAAACTCATTGTTACTAAGCCATTATACTAAAAAACACTGAGTGAACTTAGTGTCATCCTAAACATGGCTGTTGGACTTCTGTATTGTCCCACTAGTGCAAAGATATTTGCAGCACGTCTACCTGCATTGCACACACAAACTCATTCTTACTAAGCCATTATACCAGCAAACTCTGATTGAACTTAATGGCATCCTAAACGTGGCTGTTGGATTTCTGTATTGTCCCACTAGTGCAAAGATATTTGCAGCACGTCTAGCTGCATTGCACACTCAAACTCATTGTTACTAAGCCATTATACTAGCAAACACTGAGTGAACTTAGGGGCATCATAACAGTGACTGTTGGACTTCTGTATTGTCCCACTAGTGCAAAGATATTTTCGTTCACGTCTGCCTGCATTGCACACTCAAACTCATTGTTACTAAGCCATTATACTAGCAAACACTGAGTGAACTTAGGGGCATCATAACAGTGGCTGTTGGACTTCTGTATTGTCCCACTAGTGCAAAGATATTTGCAGCACGTCTGCCTGCATTGCACACTCAAACTCATTGTTACTAAGCCATTATACTAGCAAACACTGAGTGAACTTAGTGGCATCCTAAACGTGGCTGTTGGACATCTGTATTGTCCCACTAGTACAAAGATATTTGCAGCAAGTCTGACTGCATTGCACACTCAAACTCATTGTTACTAAGCCATTATACTAGCAAACACTGAGTGAACTTAGTGGCATCATAACAGTGGCTGTTGGACTTCTGTATTGTCCCACTAGTGCAAAGATATTTGCAGCATGTCTGCCTGCATTGCACACTCAAACTCATTGTTACTAAGCCATTATACTAGCAAACACTGAGTGAACTTAGTGGCATCTTAAACGTGGCTGTTGGACTTCTGTATTGTCCCACTAGTGCAAAGATGTTTGCAGCACGTCTACCTGCATTGAACACTCAAACTCACTGTTACTAAGCCATTATACTAGCAAACACTGATTGAATTTAGTGGCATCCTAAACGTGGCTGTTGGGCTTCTTTATTGTCCCACTAGTGCAAAGATATTTGCAGCACGTCTAGCTGGATTGCACACTCAAACTAATTGTAACTAAGCCAATATACTAGCAAACACTGAGTGAACTTAGTGGCATCATAACAGTGGCTGTTGGACTTCTGTATTGTCCAACTAGTGCAAAGATATTTGCAGCACGTCTGCCTGCATTGGACACTCAAACTCATTGTTACAAAGCCATTATACTAACAAACACTAAGTGAACTTAGTGGCATCATAACAGTGGCTGTTGGACTTCTGTATTGTCCCACTAGTGCAAAGATATTTTCAGCTTGTCTGCCTGCATTGCACACTCAAACTCATTGTTACTAAGCCATTATACTAGCAAACACTTAGTGAACTTAGTGGCATCATAACAGTGGCTGTTGGACTTCTGTATTGTCCCACTAGTGCAAAGATATTTGCAGCACGTCTGCCTGCATTGCACACTCAAACTCATTGTTACTAAGCCATTATACTAGAAAACACTGAGTGAACTTAGTGGCATCCTAAACTTGGCTGTTGGACTTCTGTATTGTCCCACTAGTGCAAAGATATTTGCAGCTTTTCTAGCTGGATTGCACACTCAAACTCATTGTTACTAAGTCATTATACTAGCAAACACTGAGTGAACTTAGTGGCATCCTAAAAGTGGCTGTTGGACTTCTGTATTGTCCCACTAGTGCAAAGATATTTGCAGCACGTCTGGGTGCATTGCACACTCAAACTCATTGTTACTAAGCCATTATACTAGCAAACACTGAGTGAACTTAGTGGCATCCTAAACGTGGCTGTTGGACTTCTGTATTGTCCCACTAGTGCAAAGATATTTGCAGCACGTCTGCCTGCATTGCACACTCAAACTCATTGTTACTAAGCCATTATACTAGAAAACACTGAGTGAACTTAGTGGCATCCTAAACGTGGCTGTTGGACTTTTGTATTGATCAACTAGTGCAAAGATATTTGCAGCACGTCTACCTGCATTGCACACTCAAACTCATTGTTACTAAGCCATTATACTAGCAAACACTGAGTGAACTTAGGGGCATCATAACAGTGGCTGTTGTACTTCTGTATTGTCCCACTAGTGCAAAGATATTTGCAGCACGTCTGGGTGCATTGCACACTCAAACTCATTGTTACTAAGCCATTATACTAGCAAACACTGAGTGAACTTAGTGGCATCCTAAACGTGGCTGTTGGACTTCTGTATTGTCCCACTAGTGCAAAGATATTTGCAGTACGTCTATCTGCATTGCACACTCAAACTCATTGTTATTAAGCCATTATACTAGCAAACACTGAGTTAACTTAGTGGCATCCTAAACGTGGCTGTTGGACTTCTGTATTGTCCCACTAGTGCAAAGATATTTGCAGCACGTCTATCTGCATTGCACACTCAAACTCATTGTTATTAAGCCATTATACTAGCAAACAGTGAGTGAACTTATTGGCATCATAACAGTGGCTGTTGGACTTCTGTATTGTCCCACTAGTGAAAAGATATTTGCAGCACGTCTGCCTTCATTGCACACTCAAACTCATTGTTACTAAGCCATTATACTAGCAAACACTGAGTGAACTTAGTGGCATCATAACAGTGGCTGTTGGACTTCTGTATTGTCCCACTAGTGCAAAGATATTTGCAGCACGTTTGCCTGCATTGCACACTCAAACTCATTGTTACTAAGCCATTATACTAGCAAACACTGAGTGAACTTAGTGGCATCCTAAAAGTGGCTGTTGGACTTCTGTATTGTCCCACTAGTGCAAAGATATTTGCAGCACGTCTGGGTGCATTGCACACTCAAACTCATTGTTACTAAGCCATTATACTAGCAAACACTGAGTGAACTTAGTGGCATCCTAAACGTGGCTGTTGGACTTCTGTATTGTCCCACTAGTGTAAAGATATTTGCAGCACGTCTGCCTGCATTGCACACTCAAACTCATTGTTACTAAGCCATTATACTAGAAAACACTGAGTGAACTTAGTGGCATCCTAAACGTGGCTGTTGGACTTTTGTATTGATCAACTAGTGCAAAGATATTTGCAGCACGTCTACCTGCATTGCACACTCAAACTCATTGTTACTAAGCCATTATACTAGCAAACACTGAGTGAACTTAGGGGCATCATAACAGTGGCTGTTGTACTTCTGTATTGTCCCACTAGTGCAAAGATATTTGCAGCACGTCTGGGTGCATTGCACACTCAAACTCATTGTTACTAAGCCATTATACTAGCAAACACTGAGTGAACTTAGTGGCATCCTAAACGTGGCTGTTGGACTTCTGTATTGTCCCACTAGTGCAAAGATATTTGCAGTACGTCTATCTGCATTGCACACTCAAACTCATTGTTATTAAGCCATTATACTAGCAAACACTGAGTTAACTTAGTGGCATCCTAAACGTGGCTGTTGGACTTCTGTATTGTCCCACTAGTGCAAAGATATTTGCAGCACGTCTATCTGCATTGCACACTCAAACTCATTGTTATTAAGCCATTATACTAGCAAACAGTGAGTGAACTTATTGGCATCATAACAGTGGCTGTTGGACTTCTGTATTGTCCCACTAGTGAAAAGATATTTGCAGCACGTCTGCCTTCATTGCACACTCAAACTCATTGTTACTAAGCCATTATACTAGCAAACACTGAGTGAACTTAGTGGCATCTTAAACGTGGCTGTTGGACTTCTGTATTGTTCCACTAGTGCAAAGATATTTGCAGCACGTCTGCCTGCATTGCACACTCAAACTCATTGTTACTAAGCCATTATACTTGAAAACACTGAGTGAACTTAGTGGCATCCTAAACACGGCTGTTGGACTTCTGTATTGTCCCACTAGTGCAAAGATATTTGCAGCACGTCTACCTGCATTGCACACTCAAACTCATTGTTACTAAGCCATTATACTAGCAATTACTGAGTGAACTTAGTGGCATCCTAAAGGTGGCTGTTGGACTTCTGTATTGTTCCACTAGTGCAAAGATATTTGCAGCACGTCTACCTGCTAAACTCATTGTTACTAAGCCATTATACTAGCAAACACTGAGTGAACTTAGTGGCATCATAACAGTGGCTGTTGGATTTCTGTATTGTCCCACTAATGCAAAGATATTTGCAGCACAACTGCCTGCATTGCACACTCAAACTCATTGTTACTAAGCCATTATACTAGCAAACACTCAGTGAACTTAGTGGCATCCTAAACATGGCTGTTGGACTTCTGTATTGTCCCACTAGTGCAAAGATATTTGCAGCACGTCTACCTGCATTGCACACTCAAACTCATTGTTATTAAGCCATTATACTAGCAAACACTGAGTGAACTTAGTGGCATCCTAAACGTGGCTGTTGGACTTCTGTATTGTCCAACTAGTGCAAAGATATTTGCAGCACGTCTATCTGCATTGCACACTCAAACTCATTGTTATTAAGCCATTATACTAGCAAACACTGAGCGAACTTAGTGGCATCCTAAACGTGGCTGTTGGACTTCTGTATTGTCCCACTAGTGCAAAGATATTTGCAGCACGTCTATCTGCATTGCACACTCAAACTCATTGTTACTATGCCATTATACTAGCAAACACTGAGTGAACTTAGTGGCATCCTAAACGCGGCTGTTGGACTTCTGTATTGTCCCACTAGTGCAAAGATATTTGCAGCACGTCTGCCTGCATTGCACACTCAAAATCATTGTTACTAAGCCATTATACTAGCAAACACTGGGTGAACTTAGGGGCGTCATAACAGTGGCTGTTGGACTTCTGTATTGTCCCACTAGTGCAAAGATATTTGCAGCATGTCTACCTGCATTGCACACTCAAACTCATTGTTATTAAGCCATTTAACTAGCAAACACTGAGTGAACTTAGTGGCATCCTAAACGTGGCTGTTGGACTTCTGTTTTGTCCCACTAGTGCAAAGATATTTGCAGCACGTCTGCCTGCATTGCACACTCAAACTCATTGTTACTTAGCCATTATACTAGCAAACACTGAGTAAAATTAGTGGCATACTAAACGTGGCTGTTGTACTTCTGTATTGTTCCACCAGTGCAAAAATATTTGCAGCACGTCTACCTGCATTGCACACTCAAACTCATTGTTACTAAGCCATTATACTAGCAAACACTGAGTGAACTTAGTGGCATCCTAAACGCTGCTGTTGGACTTCTGTATTGTCCCACTAGTGCAAAGATATTTGCACCACGTCTACCTGCATTGCACACTCAAACTCATTGTTACTAAGCCATTATACAAGCAAACACTGAAAAAACTTAGTGGCATCAGAACAGTGGCTGATGGACTTCTGTATTGTCCCAATAGTGCAAAGATATTTGCAGCACGTCTGCCTGCATTGCACACTCAAACTCATTGTTACTAAGCCATTATACTAGCAAACACTGAGTGAACTTAGTGGCATCATAACAGTGGCTGTTGGATTTCTGTATTGTCCCACTAGTGCAAAGATATTTGCAGCACCTCTGCCTGCATTGCACACTCAAACTCATTGTTACTAAGCCATTATACTAAAAAACACTGAGTGAACTTAGTGTCATCCTAAACATGGCTGTTGGACTTCTGTATTGTCCCACTAGTGCAAAGATATTTGCAGCACGTCTACCTGCATTGCACACACAAACTCATTGTTACTAAGCCATTATACCAGCAAACTCTGATTGAACTTAATGGCATCCTAAACGTGGCTGTTGGATTTCTGTATTGTCCCACTAGTGCAAAGATATTTGCAGCACGTCTAGCTGCATTGCACACTCAAACTCATTGTTACTAAGCCATTATACTAGCAAACACTGAGTGAACTTAGGGGCATCATAACAGTGACTGTTGGACTTCTGTATTGTCCCACTAGTGCAAAGATATTTTCGTTCACGTCTGCCTGCATTGCACACTCAAACTCATTGTTACTAAGCCATTATACTAGCAAACACTGAGTGAACTTAGGGGCATCATAACAGTGGCTGTTGGACTTCTGTATTGTCCCACTAGTGCAAAGATATTTGCAGCATGTCTGCCTGCATTGCACACTCAAACTCATTGTTACTAAGCCATTATACTAGCAAACACTGAGTGAACTTAGTGGCATCTTAAACGTGGCTGTTGGACTTCTGTATTGTCCCACTAGTGCAAAGATATTTGCAGCACGTCTACCTGCATTGAACACTCAAACTCATTGTTACTATGCCATTATACTAGCAAACACTGAGTGAACTTAGTGGCATCCTAAACACGGCTGTTGGACTTCTGTATTGTCCCACTAGTGCAAAGATATTTGCAGCACGTCTACCTGCATTGCACACTCAAACTCATTGTTACTAAGCCATTATACTAGCAATTACTGAGTGAACTTAGTGGCATCCTAAAGGTGGCTGTTGGACTTCTGTATTGTTCCACTAGTGCAAAGATATTTGCAGCACGTCTACCTGCTAAACTCATTGTTACTAAGCCATTATACTAGCAAACACTGAGTGAACTTAGTGGCATCATAACAGTGGCTGTTGGATTTCTGTATTGTCCCACTAATGCAAAGATATTTGCAGCACAACTGCCTGCATTGCACACTCAAACTCATTGTTACTAAGCCATTATACTAGCAAACACTCAGTGAACTTAGTGGCATCCTAAACATGGCTGTTGGACTTCTGTATTGTCCCACTAGTGCAAAGATATTTGCAGCACGTCTACCTGCATTGCACACTCAAACTCATTGTTATTAAGCCATTATACTAGCAAACACTGAGTGAACTTAGTGGCATCCTAAACGTGGCTGTTGGACTTCTGTATTGTCCAACTAGTGCAAAGATATTTGCAGCACGTCTATCTGCATTGCACACTCAAACTCATTGTTATTAAGCCATTATACTAGCAAACACTGAGCGAACTTAGTGGCATCCTAAACGTGGCTGTTGGACTTCTGTATTGTCCCACTAGTGCAAAGATATTTGCAGCACGTCTATCTGCATTGCACACTCAAACTCATTGTTACTATGCCATTATACTAGCAAACACTGAGTGAACTTAGTGGCATCCTAAACGCGGCTGTTGGACTTCTGTATTGTCCCACTAGTGCAAAGATATTTGCAGCACGTCTGCCTGCATTGCACACTCAAAATCATTGTTACTAAGCCATTATACTAGCAAACACTGGGTGAACTTAGGGGCGTCATAACAGTGGCTGTTGGACTTCTGTATTGTCCCACTAGTGCAAAGATATTTGCAGCATGTCTACCTGCATTGCACACTCAAACTCATTGTTATTAAGCCATTTAACTAGCAAACACTGAGTGAACTTAGTGGCATCCTAAACGTGGCTGTTGGACTTCTGTATTGTCCCACTAGTGCAAAGATATTTGCAGCACGTCTGCCTGCATTGCACACTCAAACTCATTGTTACTTAGCCATTATACTAGCAAACACTGAGTAAAATTAGTGGCATACTAAACGTGGCTGTTGTACTTCTGTATTGTTCCACCAGTGCAAAAATATTTGCAGCACGTCTACCTGCATTGCACACTCAAACTCATTGTTACTAAGCCATTATACTAGCAAACACTGAGTGAACTTAGTGGCATCCTAAACGCTGCTGTTGGACTTCTGTATTGTCCCACTAGTGCAAAGATATTTGCACCACGTCTACCTGCATTGCACACTCAAACTCATTGTTACTAAGCCATTATACTAGCAAACACTGAAAAAACTTAGTGGCATCAGAACAGTGGCTGATGGACTTCTGTATTGTCCCAATAGTGCAAAGATATTTGCAGCACGTCTGCCTGCATTGCACACTCAAACTCATTGTTACTAAGCCATTATACTAGCAAACACTGAGTGAACTTAGTGGCATCATAACAGTGGCTGTTGGATTTCTGTATTGTCCCACTAGTGCAAAGATATTTGCAGCACCTCTGCCTGCATTGCACACTCAAACTCATTGTTACTAAGCCATTATACTAAAAAACACTGAGTGATTTTAGTGTCATCCTAAACATGGCTGTTGGACTTCTGTATTGTCCCACTAGTGCAAAGATATTTGCAGCACGTCTACCTGCATTGCACACACAAACTCATTCTTACTAAGCCATTATACCAGCAAACTCTGATTGAACTTAATGGCATCCTAAACGTGGCTGTTGGATTTCTGTATTGTCCCACTAGTGCAAAGATATTTGCAGCACGTCTAGCTGCATTGCACACTCAAACTCATTGTTACTAAGCCATTATACTAGCAAACACTGAGTGAACTTAGGGGCATCATAACAGTGACTGTTGGACTTCTGTATTGTCCCACTAGTGCAAAGATATTTTCGTTCACGTCTGCCTGCATTGCACACTCAAACTCATTGTTACTAAGCCATTATACTAGCAAACACTGAGTGAACTTAGGGGCATCATAACAGTGGCTGTTGGACTTCTGTATTGTCCCACTAGTGCAAAGATATTTGCAGCACGTCTGCCTGCATTGCACACTCAAACTCATTGTTACTAAGCCATTATACTAGCAAACACTGAGTGAACTTAGTGGCATCCTAAACGTGGCTGTTGGACATCTGTATTGTCCCACTAGTACAAAGATATTTGCAGCAAGTCTGACTGCATTGCACACTCAAACTCATTGTTACTAAGCCATTATACTAGCAAACACTGAGTGAACTTAGTGGCATCATAACAGTGGCTGTTGGACTTCTGTATTGTCCCACTAGTGCAAAGATATTTGCAGCATGTCTGCCTGCATTGCACACTCAAACTCATTGTTACTAAGCCATTATACTAGCAAACACTGAGTGAACTTAGTGGCATCTTAAACGTGGCTGTTGGACTTCTGTATTGTCCCACTAGTGCAAAGATATTTGCAGCACGTCTACCTGCATTGAACACTCAAACTCACTGTTACTAAGCCATTATACTAGCAAACACTGATTGAATTTAGTGGCATCCTAAACGTGGCTGTTGGGCTTCTTTATTGTCCCACTAGTGCAAAGATATTTGCAGCACGTCTAGCTGGATTGCACACTCAAACTAATTGTAACTAAGCCAATATACTAGCAAACACTGAGTGAACTTAGTGGCATCATAACAGTGGCTGTTGGACTTCTGTATTGTCCAACTAGTGCAAAGATATTTGCAGCACGTCTGCCTGCATTGCACACTCAAACTCATTGGTACAAAGCCATTATACTAACAAACACTTAGTGAACTTAGTGGCATCATAACAGTGGCTGTTGGACTTCTGTATTGTCCCACTAGTGCAAAGATATTTGCAGCACGTCTGCCTGCATTGCACACTCAAACTCATTGTTACTAAGCCATTATACTAGAAAACACTGAGTGAACTTAGTGGCATCCTAAACTTGGCTGTTGGACTTCTGTATTGTCCCACTAGTGCAAAGATATTTGCAGCTTTTCTAGCTGGATTGCACACTCAAACTCATTGTTACTAAGTCATTATACTAGCAAACACTGAGTGAACTTAGTGGCATCCTAAAAGTGGCTGTTGGACTTCTGTATTGTCCCACTAGTGCAAAGATATTTGCAGCACGTCTACCTGCATTGCACACTCAAACTCATTGTTACTAAGCCATTATACTAGCAAATACTGAGTGCACTTAGTGGCACCATAACAGTGGCTGTTGGACTTCTGTATTGTCCCACTAGTGCAAAGATATTTTCGTTCACGTCTGCCTGCATTGCACACTCAAACTCATTGTTACTAAGCCATTATACTAGCAAGCACTGAGTGAAATTAGTGGCATCCTAAACGTGGCTGTTGGACTTCTGTATTGTTCCACCAGTGCAAAGATATTTGCAGCACGTCTACCTGCATTGCTCACTCAAACTCATTGTTACTAAGCCATTATACTATCAAACACTGAGTGAACTTAGTGGCATCCTAAACGTGGTTGTTGGACTTCTGTATTGTCCCACTAGTGCAAAGATATTTGCAGCACGTCTACCTGCATTGCACACTCAAACTCATTGTTACTAGGCCATTATACTAGCAAACACTGAGTGAACTTTGTGGCATCATAACAGTGGCTGTTGGACTTCTGTATTGTGCCACTAGTGCAAAGATATTTGCAGCACGTCTGCCTGCATTGCACACTCAAACTCATTGTTACTAAGCCACTATACTAGCAAACACTGCGTGAACTTAGTGGCATCATAACAGTGCCTGTTGGACTTCTGTATTGTGCCACTAGTGCAAATATATTTGCAGCACGTCTACCTGCATTGCACACTCAAACTCATTGTTACTAAGCCAATATACTAGCAAACATTGATTGAACTTAGTGGCATCCTAAACGTGGCTGTTGGACTTCTGTATTGTCCCACTAGTGCAAAGATATTTGCAGCACGTCTAGCTAGATTGCACACTCAAACTCATTGTTACTAAGCCATTATACTAGCAAACACTGAGTGAACTTAGTGGCATCATAACAGTGGCTGTTGGACTTCTGTATTGTCCCACTAGTGCAAAGATATTTGCAGCACGTTTGCCTGCATTGCACACTCAAACTCATTGTTACTAAGCCATTATACTAGCAAACACTGAGTGAACTTAGTGGCATCCTAAACGTGGCTGTTGGACCTCTGTATTGTCCCACTAGTCCAAAGATATTTGCAGCACGTCTACCTGCATTGCACACTTAAACTCATTGTTACTAAGCCAATATACTAGCAAACATTGATTGAACTTAGTGGCATCCTAAACGTGGCTGTTGGACTTCTGTATTGTCCCACTAGTGCAAAGATATTTGCAGCACGTCTAGCTAGATTGCACACTCAAACTCATTGTTACTAAGACATTATACTAGCAAACACTGAGTGAACTTAGTGGCATCATAACAGTGGCTGTTGGACTTCTGTATTGTCCAACTAGTGCAAAGATATTTTCGATCACGTCTGCCTGCATTGCACACTCAAACTCATTGTTACTAAGCCATTGTACTAGCAAACACTGAGTGAACTTAGGGGCGTCATAACAGTGGCTGTTGGACTTCTGTATTGTCCCACTAGTGCAAAGATATTTGCAGCATGTCTGCCTGCATTGCACACTCAAACTCATTGTTACTAAGCCATTATACTAGCAAATACTGAGTGCACTTAGTGGCATCATAACAGTGGCTGTTGGACTTCTGTATTTTCCCACTAGTGCAAAGATATTTTCGTTCATGTCTGCCTGCATTGCACACTCAAACTCATTGTTACTAAGCCATTATACTAGCAAGCACTGAGTGAAATTAGTGTCATCCTAAACGTGGCTGTTGGACATCTGTATTGTTCCACCAGTGCAAAGATATTTGCAGCACGTCTACCTGCATTGCACACTCAAACTCATTGTTACTAAGCCATTATACTATCAAACACTGAGTGAACTTAGTGGCATCCTAAACGTGGTTGTTGGACTTCTGTATTGTCCCACTAATGCAAAGATATTTGCAGCACGTCTACCTGCATTGCACACTCAAACTCATTGTTACTAGGATATTATACTAGCAAACACTGAGTGAACTTAGTGGCATCATAACAGTGGCTGTTGGACTTCTGTATTGTGCCACTAGTGCAAAGATATTTGCAGCACGTCTGCCTGCATTGCACACTCAAACTCATTGTTACTAAGCCATTATACTAGCAAACACTGCGTGAACTTAGTGGCATCATAACAGTGGCTGTTGAACTTCTGTATTGTGCCACTAGTGCAAAGATATTTGCAGCACGTCTACCTGCAGTGCACACTCAAACTCATTGTTACTAAGCCAATATACTAGCAAACATTGATTGAACTTAGTGGCATCCTAAACGTGGCTGTTGGACTTCTGTATTGTCCCACTAGTGCAAAGATATTTGCAGCACGTCTAGCTAGATTGCACACTCAAACTCATTGTTACTAAGCCATTATACTATCAAACACTGAGTGAACTTAGTGGCATCATAACAGTGGCTGTTGGACTTCTGTATTGTCCCACTAGTGCAAAGATATTTGCAGCACGTTTGCCTGCATTGCACACTCAAACTCATTGTTACTAAGCCATTATACTAGCAAACACTGAGTGAACTTAGTTGCATCCTAAACGTGGCTGTTGGACCTCTGTACTGTCCCACTAGTGCAAAGATATTTGCAGCACGTCTACCTGCATTGCACACTCAAACTCATTGTTACTAAGACATTATACTAGCAAACACTGAGTGAACTTAGTGGCATCATAACAGTGGCTGTTGGACTTCTGTATTGTCCAACTAGTGCAAAGATATTTTCGATCACGTCTGCCTGCATTGCACACTCAAACTCATTGTTACTAAGCCATTGTACTAGCAAACACTGAGTGAACTTAGGGGCGTCATAACAGTGGCTGTTGGACTTCTGTATTGTCCCACTAGTGCAAAGATATTTGCAGCATGTCTACCTGCATTGCACACTCAAACTCATTGTTACTAAGCCATTATACTAGCAAATACTGAGTGCACATAGTGGCATCATAACAGTGGCTGTTGGACTTCTGTATTTTCCCACTAGTGCAAAGATATTTTCGTTCATGTCTGCCTGCATTGCACACTCAAACTCATTGTTACTAAGCCATTATACTAGCAAGCACTGAGTGAAATTAGTGGCATCCTAAACGTGGTTGTTGGACATCTGTATTGTTCCACCAGTGCAAAGATATTTGCAGCACGTCTACCTGCATTGCACACTCAAACTCATTGTTACTAAGCCATTATACTATCAAACACTGAGTGAACTTAGTGGCATCCTAAACGTGGTTGTTGGACTTCTGTATTGTCCCACTAATGCAAAGATATTTGCAGCACGTCTACCTGCATTGCACACTCAAACTCATTGTTACTAGGCCATTATACTAGCAAACACTGAGTGAACTTAGTGGCATCATAACAGTGGCTGTTGGACTTCTGTATTGTGCCACTAGTGCAAAGATATTTGCAGCACGTCTGCCTGCATTGCACACTCAAACTCATTGTTACTAAGCCATTATACTAGCAAACACTGCGTGAACTTAGTGGCATCATAACAGTGGCTGTTGAACTTCTGTATTGTGCCACTAGTGCAAAGATATTTGCAGCACGTCTACCTGCATTGCACACTCAAACTCATTGTTACTAAGCCAATATACTAGCAAACATTGATTGAACTTAGTGGCATCCTAAACGTGGCTGTTGGACTTCTGTATTGTCCCACTAGTGCAAAGATATTTGCAGCACGTCTAGCTAGATTGCACACTCAAACTCATTGTTACTAAGCCATTATACTATCAAACACTGAGTGAACTTAGTGGCATCATAACAGTGGCTGTTGGACTTCTGTATTGTCCCACTAGTGCAAAGATATTTACAGCACGTTTGCCTGCATTGCACACTCAAACTCATTGTTACTAAGCCATTATACTAGCAAACACTGAGTGAACTTAGTTGCATCCTAAACGTGGCTGTTGGACCTCTGTACTGTCCCACTAGTGCAAAGATATTTGCAGCACGTCTACCTGCATTGCACACTCAAACTCATTGTTACTAAGACATTATACTAGCAAACACTGAGTGAACTTAGTGGCATCATAACAGTGGCTGTTGGACTTCTGTATTGTCCATCTAGTGCAAAGATATTTTCGATCACGTCTGCCTGCATTGCACACTCAAACTCATTGTTACTAAGCCATTGTACTAGCAAACACTTAGTGAACTTAGGGGCGTCATAACAGTGGCTGTTGGACTTCTGTATTGTCCCACTAGTGCAAAGATATTTGCAGCACTTCTGCCTGCATTGCACACTCAAACTCATTGTTACTAAGCCATTATACTAGCAAATACTGAGTGCACTTAGTGGCATCATAACAGTGGCTGTTGGACTTCTGTATTTTCCCACTAGTGCAAAGATATTTTCGTTCATGTCTGCTTGCATTGCACACTCAAACTCATTGTTACTAAGCCATTATACTAGCAAGCACTGAGTGAAATTAGTGGCATCCTAAACGTGGCTGTTGGACATCTGTATTGTTCCACCAGTGCAAAGATATTTGCAGCACGTCTACCTGCATTGCACACTCAAACTCATTGTTACTAAGCCATTATACTAGCAAACACTGCGTGAACTTAGTGGCATCATAACAGTGGCTGTTGAACTTCTGTATTGTGCCACTAGTGCAAAGATATTTGCAGCACGTCTACCTGCATTGCACACTCAAACTCATTGTTACTAAGCCAATATACTAGCAAACATTGATTGAACTTAGTGGCATCCTAAACGTGGCTGTTGGACTTCTGTATTGTCCCACTAGTGCAAAGATATTTGCAGCACGTCTAGCTAGATTGCACACTCAAACTCATTGTTACTAAGCCATTATACTATCAAACACTGAGTGAACTTAGTGGCATCATAACAGTGGCTGTTGGACTTCTGTATTGTCCCACTAGTGCAAAGATATTTGCAGCACGTTTGCCTGCATTGCACACTCAAACTCATTGTTACTAAGCCATTATACTAGCAAACACTGAGTGAACTTAGTTGCATCCTAAACGTGGCTGTTGGACCTCTGTACTGTCCCACTAGTGCAAAGATATTTGCAGCACGTCTACCTGCATTGCACACTCAAACTCATTGTTACTAAGACATTATACTAGCAAACACTGAGTGAACTTAGTGGCATCATAACAGTGGCTGTTGGACTTCTGTATTGTCCAACTAGTGCAAAGATATTTTCGATCACGTCTGCCTGCATTGCACACTCAAACTCATTGTTACTAAGCCATTGTACTAGCAAACACTTAGTGAACTTAGGGGCGTCATAACAGTGGCTGTTGGACTTCTGTATTGTCCCACTAGTGCAAAGATATTTGCAGCACTTCTGCCTGCATTGCACACTCAAACTCATTGTTACTAAGCCATTATACTAGCAAATACTGAGTGCACTTAGTGGCATCATAACAGTGGCTGTTGGACTTCTGTATTTTCCCACTAGTGCAAAGATATTTTCGTTCATGTCTGCTTGCATTGCACACTCAAACTCATTGTTACTAAGCCATTATACTAGCAAGCACTGAGTGAAATTAGTGGCATCCTAAACGTGGCTGTTGGACATCTGTATTGTTCCACCAGTGCAAAGATATTTGCAGCACGTCTACCTGCATTGCACACTCAAACTCATTGTTACTAAGCCATTATACTATCAAACACTGAGTGAACTTAGTGGCATCCTAAACGTGGTTGTTGGACTTCTGTATTGTCCCACTAGTGCAAAGATATTTGCAGCACGTCTACCTGCATTGCACACTCAAACTCATTGTTACTAGGCCATTATACTAGCAAACACTGAGTGAACTTAGTGGCATCATAACAGTGGCTGTTGGACTTCTGTATTGTGCCACTAGTGCAAAGATATTTGCAGCACGTCTGCCTGCATTGCACACTCAAACTCATTGTTACTAAGCCATTATACTAGCAAACACTGCGTGAACTTAGTGGCATCATAACAGTGGCTGTTGAACTTCTGTATTGTGCCACTAGTGCAAAGATATTTGCAGCACGTCTACCTGCATTGCACACTCAAACTCATTGTTACTAAGCCAATATACTAGCAAACATTGATTGAACTTAGTGGCATCCTAAACGTGGCTGTTGGACTTCTGTATTGTCCCACTAGTGCAAAGATATTTGCAGCACGTCTAGCTAGATTGCACACTCAAACTCATTGTTACTAAGCCATTATACTATCAAACACTGAGTGAACTTAGTGGCATCCTAAACGTGGCTGTTGGACTTCTGTATTGTCCCACTAGTGCAAAGATATTTGCAGCACGTCTGCCTGCATTGCACACTCAAACTCATTGTTACTAAGACAATATACTAGCAAACATTGATTGAACTTAGTGGCATCATAACAGTGGCTGTTGGACTTCTGTATTGTCCCACTAGTGCAAAGATATTTGCAGCACGTTTGCCTGCATTGCACACTCAAACTCATTGTTACTAAGCCATTATACTAGCAAACACTGAGTGAACTTAGTGGCATCCTAAACGTGGCTGTTGGACCTCTGTATTGTCCCACTAGTGCAAAGATATTTGCAGCACGTCTACCTGCATTGCACACTCAAACTCATTGTTACTAAGACATTATACTAGCAAACACTGAGTGAACTTAGTGGCATCATAACAGTGGCTGTTGGATTCTGTATTGTCCAACTAGTGCATAGATACTTTCGTTCACGTCTGCCTGCATTGCACACTCAAACTCATTGTTACTAAGCCATTATACTAGCAAACACTGAATGAACTTAGGGGCGTCATAACAGTGGCTGTTGGACTTCTGTATTGTCCCACTAGTGCAAAGATATTTGCAGCATGTCTACCTGCATTGCACACTCAAACTCATTGTTACTAAGCCATTATACTAGCAAGCACTGGGTGAACTTAGTGGCATCATAACAGTGGCTGTTGGACTTCTGTATTGTCCCACTAGTGCAAAGATATTTTCGTTCACGTCTGCCTGCATTGCACACTCAAACTCATTGTTACTAAGCCATTATACTAGCAAACACTGAGTGAAATTAGTGTCATCCTAAACGTGGCTGTTGGACTTCTGTATTGTTCCACCAGTGCAAAGATATTTGCAGCACGTCTACCTGCATTGCACACTCAAACTCATTGTTACTAAGCCATTATACTATCAAACACTGAGTGAACTTAGTGGCATCCTAAACGTGGCTGTTGGACTTCTGTATTGTCCCACTAGTGCAAAGATATTTGCAGCATGTCTACCTGCATTGCACACTCAAACTCATTGTTACTAAGCCATTATACTAGCAAACACTGAGTGAACTTAGTGGCATCATAACAGTGGCTGATGGACTTCTGTATTGTCCCACTAGTGCAAAGATATTTGCAGCACTTCTGCCTGCATTGCACACTCAAACTCATTGTTACTAAGCCATTATACTAGAAAACACTGAGTGAACTTAGTGGCATCCTAAACGCGGCTGTTGGACTTCTGTATTGTCCCACTAGTGCAAAGATATTTGCAGCACGTCTACCTGCATTGCACACTCAAACTCATTGTTACTAAGCCATTATACTAGCAAACACTGAGTGAACTTAGTGGCACCCTAAAGGTGGCTGTTGGACTTCTGTATTGTTCCACTAGTGCAAAGATATTTGCAGCACGTCTACCTGCATTGCACACTTAAACTCCTTGTTACTAAGCCATTATACTAGCAGACACTGAGTGAACTTAGTGGCATCATAACAGTGGCTGTTGGACTTCTGTATTGTCCCACTAGTGCAAAGATATTTGCAGCACGTTTGCCTGCATTGCACACTCAAACTCATTGTTACTAAGCCATTATACTAGCAAACACTGAGTGAACTTAGTTGCATCCTAAACGTGGCTGTTGGACCTCTGTACTGTCCCACTAGTGCAAAGATATTTGCAGCACGTCTACCTGCATTGCACACTCAAACTCATTGTTACTAAGACATTATACTAGCAAACACTGAGTGAACTTAGTGGCATCATAACAGTGGCTGTTGGACTTCTGTATTGTCCAACTAGTGCAAAGATATTTTCGATCACGTCTGCCTGCATTGCACACTCAAACTCATTGTTACTAAGCCATTGTACTAGCAAACACTTAGTGAACTTAGGGGCGTCATAACAGTGGCTGTTGGACTTCTGTATTGTCCCACTAGTGCAAAGATATTTGCAGCACTTCTGCCTGCATTGCACACTCAAACTCATTGTTACTAAGCCATTATACTAGCAAATACTGAGTGCACTTAGTGGCATCATAACAGTGGCTGTTGGACTTCTGTATTTTCCCACTAGTGCAAAGATATTTTCGTTCATGTCTGCTTGCATTGCACACTCAAACTCATTGTTACTAAGCCATTATACTAGCAAGCACTGAGTGAAATTAGTGGCATCCTAAACGTGGCTGTTGGACATCTGTATTGTTCCACCAGTGCAAAGATATTTGCAGCACGTCTACCTGCATTGCACACTCAAACTCATTGTTACTAAGCCATTATACTAGCAAACACTGCGTGAACTTAGTGGCATCATAACAGTGGCTGTTGAACTTCTGTATTGTGCCACTAGTGCAAAGATATTTGCAGCACGTCTACCTGCATTGCACACTCAAACTCATTGTTACTAAGCCAATATACTAGCAAACATTGATTGAACTTAGTGGCATCCTAAACGTGGCTGTTGGACTTCTGTATTGTCCCACTAGTGCAAAGATATTTGCAGCACGTCTAGCTAGATTGCACACTCAAACTCATTGTTACTAAGCCATTATACTATCAAACACTGAGTGAACTTAGTGGCATCATAACAGTGGCTGTTGGACTTCTGTATTGTCCCACTAGTGCAAAGATATTTGCAGCACGTTTGCCTGCATTGCACACTCAAACTCATTGTTACTAAGCCATTATACTAGCAAACACTGAGTGAACTTAGTTCCATCCTAAACGTGGCTGTTGGACCTCTGTACTGTCCCACTAGTGCAAAGATATTTGCAGCACGTCTACCTGCATTGCACACTCAAACTCATTGTTACTAAGACATTATACTAGCAAACACTGAGTGAACTTAGTGGCATCATAACAGTGGCTGTTGGACTTCTGTATTGTCCAACTAGTGCAAAGATATTTTCGATCACGTCTGCCTGCATTGCACACTCAAACTCATTGTTACTAAGCCATTGTACTAGCAAACACTTAGTGAACTTAGGGGCGTCATAACAGTGGCTGTTGGACTTCTGTATTGTCCCACTAGTGCAAAGATATTTGCAGCACTTCTGCCTGCATTGCACACTCAAACTCATTGTTACTAAGCCATTATACTAGCAAATACTGAGTGCACTTAGTGGCATCATAACAGTGGCTGTTGGACTTCTGTATTTTCCCACTAGTGCAAAGATATTTTCGTTCATGTCTGCTTGCATTGCACACTCAAACTCATTGTTACTAAGCCATTATACTAGCAAGCACTGAGTGAAATTAGTGGCATCCTAAACGTGGCTGTTGGACATCTGTATTGTTCCACCAGTGCAAAGATATTTGCAGCACGTCTACCTGCATTGCACACTCAAACTCATTGTTACTAAGCCATTATACTATCAAACACTGAGTGAACTTAGTGGCATCCTAAACGTGGTTGTTGGACTTCTGTATTGTCCCACTAGTGCAAAGATATTTGCAGCACGTCTACCTGCATTGCACACTCAAACTCATTGTTACTAGGCCATTATACTAGCAAACACTGAGTGAACTTAGTGGCATCATAACAGTGGCTGTTGAACTTCTGTATTGTGCCACTAGTGCAAAGATATTTGCAGCACGTCTACCTGCATTGCACACTCAAACTCATTGTTACTAAGCCAATATACTAGCAAACATTGATTGAACTTAGTGGCATCCTAAACGTGGCTGTTGGACTTCTGTATTGTCCCACTAGTGCAAAGATATTTGCAGCACGTCTAGCTAGATTGCACACTCAAACTCATTGTTACTAAGCCATTATACTATCAAACACTGAGTGAACTTAGTGGCATCCTAAACGTGGCTGTTGGACTTCTGTATTGTCCCACTAGTGCAAAGATAATTGCAGCACGTCTGCCTGCATTGCACACTCAAACTCATTGTTACTAAGACAATATACTAGCAAACATTGATTGAACTTAGTGGCATCATAACAGTGGCTGTTGGACTTCTGTATTGTCCCACTAGTGCAAAGATATTTGCAGCACGTTTGCCTTCATTGCACACTCAAACTCATTGTTACTAAGCCATTATACTAGCAAACACTGAGTGAACTTAGTGGCATCCTAAACGTGGCTGTTGGACCTCTGTATTGTCCCACTAGTGCAAAGATATTTGCAGCACGTCTACCTGCATTGCACACTCAAACTCATTGTTACTAAGACATTATACTAGCAAACACTGAGTGAACTTAGTGGCATCATAACAGTGGCTGTTGGATTCTGTATTGTCCAACTAGTGCAAAGATACTTTCGTTCACGTCTGCCTGCATTGCACACTCAAACTCATTGTTACTAAGCCATTATACTAGCAAACACTGAATGAACTTAGGGGCGTCATAACAGTGGCTGTTGGACTTCTGTATTGTCCCACTAGTGCAAAGATATTTGCAGCATGTCTACCTGCATTGCACACTCAAACTCATTGTTACTAAGCCATTATACTAGCAAGCACTGAGTGAACTTAGTGGCATCATAACAGTGGCTGTTGGACTTCTGTATTGTCCCACTAGTGCAAAGATATTTTCGTTCACGTCTGCCTGCATTGCACACTCAAACTCATTGTTACTAAGCCATTATACTAGCAAACACTGAGTGAAATTAGTGTCATCCTAAACGTGGCTGTTGGACTTCTGTATTGTTCCACCAGTGCAAAGATATTTGCAGCACGTCTACCTGCATTGCACACTCAAACTCATTGTTACTAAGCCATTATACTATCAAACACTGAGTGAACTTAGTGGCATCCTAAACGTGGCTGTTGGACTTCTGTATTGTCCCACTAGTGCAAAGATATTTGCAGCATGTCTACCTGCATTGCACACTCAAACTCATTGTTACTAAGCCATTATACTAGCAAACACTGAGTGAACTTAGTGGCATCATAACAGTGGCTGATGGACTTCTGTATTGTCCCACTAGTGCAAAGATATTTGCAGCACTTCTGCCTGCATTGCACACTCAAACTCATTGTTACTAAGCCATTATACTAGAAAACACTGAGTGAACTTAGTGGCATCCTAAACGCGGCTGTTGGACTTCTGTATTGTCCCACTAGTGCAAAGATATTTGCAGCACGTCTACCTGCATTGCACACTCAAACTCATTGTTACTAAGCCATTATACTAGCAAACACTGAGTGAACTTAGTGGCACCCTAAAGGTGGCTGTTGGACTTCTGTATTGTTCCACTAGTGCAAAGATATTTGCAGCACGTCTACCTGCATTGCACACTTAAACTCCTTGTTACTAAGCCATTATACTAGCAAACACTGAGTGAACTTAGTGGCATCATAACAGTGGCTGTTGGATTTCTGTATTGTCCCACTAGTGCAAAGATATTTGCAGCACAACTGCCTGCATTGCACACTCAAACTCATTGTTACTAAGGCATTATACTAGCAAACACTGAGTGAACTTAGTGGCATCCTAAACGTGGTTGTTGGACTTCTGTATTGTCCCACTAGTGCAAAGATATTTGCAGCACGTCTACCTGCATTGCACACTTAAACTCATTGTTACTAGGCCATTATACTAGCAAACACTGAGTGAACTTAGTGCCATCATAACAGTGGCTCTTGGACTTCTGTATTGTGCCACTAGTGCAAAGATATTTGCAGCACGTCTGCCTGCATTGCACACTCAAACTCATTGTTACTAAGCCATTATACTAGAAAACACTGCGTTAACTTAGTGGCATCATAACAGTGGCTGTTGGACTTCTGTATTGTGCCACTAGTGCAAAGATATTTGCAGCACGTCTACCTGCATTGCACACTCAAACTCATTGTTACTAAGCCAATATACTATGTGAGACTGTGACCGGGGTTATCTATGACGTCCGGTATGTCTCGCCCCGGTTGTGCTCACTCCATGATAGAAAGTAACTCCACTCCAGGGTTAATGCTGTTTCCCTACAGGCTGAAGGAAGGGTTAAAAGGAAACAGTAACAAGGGCGGGTGTTCCGGGTGTGAGGGAGTGAACACAACTCCCTGAGTTCTCTGCCGGAGAGGCACATGTGTACTGTTGTGGACTTTTGTTTGGCTATTAAACCGTGTGCTGTGACCCTTGGTGCCTGGATCCCGTGTCTTCTGCTGCGCAGCCGACCACGCTACCTCACATATGGTGGAGAATGCGGGCATGCCAGCCCGGTGGGGTGTAGCTTCCATTTCTGGTGACCCGGTAGCACATGTCCTGGATTCAAGCGGCTATACTACAGCCCAAACCCGGCGACGCCATGGAGGAAATACTAAAGCAGCAGCAACAGATCAATGCACACCTGCTCCGGTCGTTGGATCATCAGCAGCACTCTTTGAAATTGCAGGAACAAAGGCACCAAGAACAGATGGTACTCCTGGCCAAGTCGATCCGTGCCGGACCGGCAGCAACAACCCCAGGACCGGGTGACGACGGCAGCGTCCGGAAAGCGGTGAGACAAGCGTTGCAAAAGATGACCCCGGGGGATGATGTGGAAGCGTTCCTGGCGGTGTTTGAGCGGGTGGCCGAGCGGGAAAAGCTGCCGACCCCCCAGTGGGCTGAGGTATTGTCGCCCTATCTGATGGGGGAGCCCCAAAAAGCGTACCTGGACCTCTGTACCGAGGACGCCTTAGAATATGCGACCCTGAAAGCCGAAATACTTGCTCGGATGGGGGTGAATACCTATGTACGGGCTCAGCGGGTAAATCAGTGGTTCTATGAGGAAGCCAAACCCGTACGCTCCCAGGCCTATGACTTGTTGCATCTCGTAAAGAAATGGTTGCAGCCTGACACTCTGAGCCCGGCGCAAATGGTGGAAAGGGTAGTAGTTGATCGTTTTGTGCGCACTTTACCCGTCACCATTCAACGGTGGGTAGGACAGGGCGACCCAAGTACCCTGGACCAATTAGTGGGCCTGGTAGAGCGGCATGTGGCTACGCAGGACTTGATACGGGACACTGAGACTTTGCGTACCGCTCGTCGGTCCGGCCCCTCCAAGCCTAGGGCCAAGGAACCACCGCTGACATCGGGGCAGGAGTCCGCTACCGTCCCGTCTGAGGCCGCGCCCTCCGTCCCTGAGGTTTTGAAGGCTATATACCCTAAACGACAACTCGTCAAGGGGGTTTCCTTCCCTATTAGATGTTGGCGGTGCCAGCGGGTGGGACATATGGAAGCCCAGTGTCCACTCACCACGGAGCCCATGGATTGTGGGGTTACCCGGCGGGGTTCAATGTATGCTCAGGTGGTGTGTACCACTGACCTGGTCTCCCCAGAGACTGAGCCCCCACTTGTGCCAAATACAGGTGAATGGATGTCCGGTTACAGGCTTGTTGGATTCCGGAAGCTTAGTGACCCTTGTGCGATCAACCTTGAGGGCTAAAGTAAAGGCCACAGGACGTACCGTGGGGGTGGTTTGCATACATGGGGACCGCCGAGACTATCCCACGGGGATTGTCACCATCACAGCACCTTGCGGTCAGGTGCAACATGAGGTGGGACTTCTTAACACTCTTCCTTATGACGTGATCCTAGGAAGGGATCTGCCCTATTTTTGGACTTTATGGAAGGGACCTCCTAAGTCCCCTCAGATATTGGTCAGTCCGGGACCTGAGCCCTACAATCCTGAATCCAGGACGCCTGCCGTAGGGGTCCCCATGATAGGGACAGAATGTGAACCCGATAGGTCGCCCCTAGAGGTATTGGCAGGAGAGGCTGAGACGGTCGAGCCCATCCCGGAGTTGGAGGCGTCCCCGGATACGTTTGGGACAGCTCAACTCCAGGACCCTTCATTAATACATGCCCGGAGTCAGGTGACAGTAGTTGACGGGGTGGCACAGCTGCCCGGTGCCCGGGAAAGGTACCCCCATTTCGCTCTTAAGCAGGATTTACTCTACCGGGTAGATGAAATACGGGGCGTGGGGGTAGAGCAGTTGGTGGTGCCCCAGCCGTATCGCCGGCGGGTCCTCGACTTGGCTCATAAACACCTGATGAGTGGCCACCTAGGGGTCAAGAAAACGCAGGAGCGAATATTGCAAAGGTTCTATTGGCCCGGGGTCTTTGGGGAGGTAAAACGGTTCTGCGAAACCTGCCCGGAGTGTCAGCTTACCGCACCCCTGACCCACTTTCGCAGTCCGTTGGTACCGTTACCCATTATAGAAGTCCCTTTTGAACGGATAGGGATGGATCTGGTGGGGCCCCTCGTAAAGTCCGCTCGAGGGCACCAACACATCCTAGTGATCGTTGACTATGCCACCCGGTATCCAGAGGCGATACCTCTCAGACATACTGCGGCGAAGATTATAGCTCGGGAGTTGTTTGCTGTGTTCTGCCGGGTGGGATTGCCCAAGGAGATCCTTACGGATCAGGGGACCCCATTCATGTCTAAAGTAACCAAAGAGCTATGCCGGCTACTCCAGATCAAGCAGTTGCGTACGTCTGTGTATCATCCTCAGACGGATGGGTTAGTAGAACGATTCAATAAAACCCTGAAAACCATGCTAAAAAGGGTGATTTCAAAGGACGGGAAAGACTGGGATATGATGCTTCCTTATTTGATGTTTGCCATACGAGAGGTGCCACAGGCATCCACGGGGTTTTCGCCTTTTGAATTGTTATACGGGCAACATCCCCGGGGATTGTTGGACCTGGCAAAGGAAACATGGGAGCAAGAGCCCACCCCCCATAAAAGTGTGATTGAACACATTTTAGGAATGCAGAACCGCATAAGCGCGGTCATGTCAATTGTGAAGGAGCATTTGCAGGAGTCTCAGGCCGCGCAAAGCGGCCGCTACAATAGACAAGCCACCGTGCGGACCTTTAAACCCGGGGATTGGGTGTTGGTTTTAATCCCCACGGCGGAGAGTAAATTCCTGGCTCAGTGGCAAGGCCCCTACGAGATAAAGGAAAGAGTCGGGGTGTTCAACTATAAAGTGTTGCAGCCCGGTAGGCGGAAACCCGAACAAATATACCATATCAACCTATTAAAACCTTGGCAGGAACGGGAAAGCCTGATGGTTGTTTTCTCCCCATCTCCCTCCTCTTCGGGACGTTCACATCTGGCTCCAACGACCTCCGGAGAGGACGAACCGGAAGTAAGGATTGGAGAAGCCCTCACCAAGACACAGAGGCGAGAGGCCAGACGGCTGGTTCAGCAGAACCCCGATGTCTTCTCCGAGCTGCCCGGTAGGACCAGTCTGATACGACATGACATTGTCACCGAGCCTCACCTGAAGGTACGCCTGATGTCATACCGGGTGCCGGAGGCTCGAAGACAAGCCATATCAGAGGAAGTGAAGACAATGCTACGCCTGGGGGTCATCGAAAAATCCCGGAGTGAATGGGCTAGTCCCATTGTCCTAATACCAAAACCCGATGGCTCCTTAAGGTTCTGCAATGACTTTAGGAGATTGAACGAAATATCCAAGTTCGATCTCTACCCCATGCCCCGGGTGGATGAGCTGATTGATAGGCTGGGACAGGCGCGATATTTCACCACGCTCGACCTGACCAAGGGGTACTGGCAGGTGCCACTGACGGAGTCCGCCAAGGAGAAAACCGCTTTTGTTACGCCGGAGGGTCTCTTCCACTATGTTGTCTTGCCTTTTGGGTTACATGGCGCTCCGGCCACGTTCCAGAGGTTGATGGACTTGGTGCTGGAACCCCACCAGGCGTATGCATCAGCGTACCTTGATGACATCATTATTTACAGCTCTGAGTGGCAGACCCACTTGGAACAGGTACAAGCGGTGGTGAACGCGCTCCGAACAGCCGGATTGACAGCCAATCCCAAGAAATTTGCGTTGGGGCTCACGGAAGCCCACTACTTGGGCTACGTAATAGGCCAAGGAGTGATTAAGCCTCAAATTAACAAAGTTTAGGCGATCCAGAAGTGGCCTAGACCCCTGACCACGAAGCAGGTTAGGGCCTTCCTGGGTATCGTGGGGTATTACAGGAGGTTTGTAAAAGATTTTGCGGGACTATCAGCCCCCTTGACGGACCTTCTCAAAGGCAAGAAGTCCGTCATGGTGCGCTGGACTCCGCAGGCCGAGGACTCCTTCCGGGCCTTGAAGGGGGTCCTGTGCGGACAGCCCGTTCTTGTCAACCCTGATTTCCGGAAGGAGTTCATAGTACAGACTGACGCCTCGGAGGTCGGCCTGGGTGCAGTGCTGTCTCAGGTAGTTCAGGGGGAGGAACACCCCGTCACCTTCTTAAGTAGGAAGCTCACCCCTCCCGAGCGGAATTATAGCGTAGTGGAGAAGGAGTGCCTGGCGATCAAGTGGGCCTTGGAGTCCCTACGCTATTACCTGCTGGGACGGCAGTTTTGCTTGGTGACGGATCACTCTCCGCTGGTCTGGATGAGGTCCGCCAAGGAACGGAATGCCCGGGTTCCCCGGTGGTTCCTTTCTCTGCAGAACTTCCAGTTTACGGTTGAACACCAGGCCGGTAGGTTGCAGGGCAACGCCGATGCCTTGTCCCGCGGCCCGTGTTTGATGGAGGGAGTTCAACCCCGCACGCTTGAACTGAGGGGGGGGTATGTGAGACTATGACCGGGGTTATCTATGACGGCCGGTATGTCTCGCCCCGGTTGTGCTCACTCCATGATAGAAAGTAACTCCACTCTAAGGTTAATGCTGTTTCCCTACAGGCTGAAGGAAGGGTTAAAAGGAAACAGGAACAAGGGCGGGTGTGCCGGGTGTTAGGGAGTGAACACAACTCCCTGAGTTCTCTGCCGGAGAGGCACATGTGTACTGTTGTGGACTTTTGTTTGGATATTAAACCGTGTGCTGTGACCCTTGGTGCCTGGATCCCGTGTCTTCTGCTGCGCAGCCGACCACGCTACCTCACAACTAGCAAACATTGATTGAACTTAGTGGCATCCTAAACGTGGCTGTTGGACTTCAGTATTGTCCCACTAGTGCAAAGATATTTGCAGCACGTCTACCTGCATTGCACACTCAAACTCATTGTTACTAAGACATTATACTAGCAAACACTGAGTGAACTTAGTGGCATCATAACAGTGGCTGTTGGACTTCTGTATTGTCCAACTAGTGCAAAGATATTTTCGTTCACGTCTGCCTGCATTGCACACTCAAACTCATTGTTACTAAGCCATTATACTAGCAAACACTGAGTGAACTTAGTGGCATCATAACAGTGGCTGTTGGACTTCTGTATTGTCCCACTAGTGCAAAGATATTTTCGTTCACGTCTGCCTGCATTGCACACTCAAACTCATTGTTACTAAGCCATTATACTAGCAAGCACTGAGTGAAATTAGTGGCATCCTAAACGTGGCTGTTGGACTTCTGTATTGTTCCACCAGTGCAAAGATATTTGCAGCACGTCTACCTGCATTGCACACTCAAACTCATTGTTACTAAGCCAATATACTATCAAACACTGAGTGAACTTAGTGGCATCCTAAACGTGGCTGTTGGACTTCTGTATTGTCCCACTAGTGCAAAGATATTTGCAGCACGTCTACCTGCATTGCACACTCAAACTCATTGTTACTAAACCATTATACTAGCAAACACTGAGTGAACTTAGTGGCATCCTAAACGCGGCTGTTGGACTTCTGTATTGTCCCACTAGTGCAAAGATATTTGCAGCACGTCTACCTGCATTGCACACTCAAACTCATTGTTACTAAGCCATTATACTAGAAAACACTGAGTGAACTTAGTGGCATCCTAAAGGTGGCTGTTGGACTTCTGTATTGTTCCACTAGTGCAAAGATATTTGCAGCACGTCTACCTGCATTGCACACTCCAACTCATTGTTATTAAGCCTTTATACTAGCAAACACTGAGTGAACTTAGTGGCATCATAACAGTGGCTGTTGGATTTCTGTATTGTCCCACTAGTGCAAAGATATTTGCAGCACAACTGCCTGCATTGCACACTCAAACTCATTGTTACTAAGCCATTATACTAGAAAACACTGAGTGAACTTAGTGGCATCCTAAACATGGCTGTTGGACTTCTGTAATGTCCCACTAGTGCAAAGATATTTGCAGCACAGTTACCTGCATTGCACACTCAAACTCATTGTTACTAAGCCATTATCCTAGAAAACAATGAGTGAACTTAGCGGCATCCCAAACGTGGCTGTTGGACTTCTGTATTGTCCCACTAGTTCAAAGATATTTGCGACATGTCTACCTGTATTGCACACTCAAACTCATTGTTACTAAGCCATTATACTAGCAAACACTGAGTGAACTTAGGGGCATCATAACAGTGGCTGTTGGACTTCTGTATTGTCCCACTAGTGCAAAGATATTTGCAGCATGTCTACCTGCATTGCACACTCAAACTCATTGTTACTAAGCCATTATACTAGCAAACACTGAGTGAACTTAGTGGCATCATAACAGTGGCTGTTGGAACTCTGTATTGTCCCACTAGTGCAAAGATATTTGCAGCACGTCTGCCTGCATTGCACACTCAAACTCCTTGTTACTAAGCCATTATACTAGCAAACACTGAGTGAACTTAGAGGCATCATAAAAGTGGCTGTTGGACGTCTGTATTGCCTCACTAGTGCAAAGATATTTGCAGCACGTCTGCTTGCATTGCACACTCAACTCATTGTTACTAAGCCATTATACTAGCAAACACTGAGTGAACTTAGTGGCATCCTAAACGTGGCTGTTGGACTTCTGTATTCTTCCACCAGTGCAAAGATATTTGCAGCACGTCTACCTGCATTGCACACTCAAACTCATTGTTACTAAGCCATTATACTAGCAAACACTGAGAGAACTTAGTGGCATCCAAAACGTGGCTGTTGGACGTCTGTATATTCCCAGTAGTGCAAAGATATTTGCAGCACGTCTACCTGCATTGCACACTCAAACTCATTGTTACTAAGACATTATACTAGCAAACACTGAGTGAACTTAGTGGCATCATAACAGTGGCTGTTGGACTTCTGTATTGTCCAACTAGTGCAAAGATATTTTCGTTCACGTCTGCCTGCATTGCACACTCAAACTCATTGTTACTAAGCCATTATACTAGCAAACACTGAGTGAACTTAGTGGCATCATAACAGTGGCTGTTGGACTTCTGTATTGTCCCACTAGTGCAAAGATATTTTCGTTCACGTCTGCCTGCATTGCACACTCAAACTCATTGTTACTAAGCCATTATACTAGCAAGCACTGAGTGAAATTAGTGGCATCCTAAACGTGGCTGTTGGTCTTCTGTATTGTTCCACCAGTGCAAAGATATTTGCAGCACGTCTACCTGCATTGCACACTCAAACTCATTGTTACTAAGCCAATATACTATCAAACACTGAGTGAACTTAGTGGCATCCTAAACGTGGCTGTTGGACTTCTGTATTGTCCCACTAGTGCAAAGATATTTTCAGCACGTCTACCTGCATTGCACACTCAAACTCATTGTTACTAAACCATTATACTAGCAAACACTGAGTGAACTTAGTGGCATCCTAAACGCGGCTGTTGGACTTCTGTATTGTCCCACTAGTGCAAAGATATTTGCAGCACGTCTACCTGCATTGCACACTCAAACTCATTGTTACTAAGCCATTATACTAGAAAACACTGAGTGAACTTAGTGGCATCCTAAAGGTGGCTGTTGGACTTCTGTATTTTTCCACTAGTGCAAAGATATTTGCAGCACGTCTACCTGCATTGCACACTCCAACTCATTGTTATTAAGCCTTTATACTAGCAAACACTGAGTGAACTTAGTGGCATCATAACAGTGGCTGTTGGATTTCTGTATTGTCCCACTAGTGCAAAGATATTTGCAGCACAACTGCCTGCATTGCACACTCAAACTCATTGTTACTAAGCCATTATACTAGAAAACACTGAGTGAACTTAGTGGCATCCTAAACATGGCTGTTGGACTTCTGTAATGTCCCACTAGTGCAAAGATATTTGCAGCACAGTTACCTGCATTGCACACGCAAACTCATTGTTACTAAGCCATTATCCTAGAAAACAATGAGTGAACTTAGCGGCATCCCAAACGTGGCTGTTGGACTTCTGTATTGTCCCACTAGTTCAAAGATATTTGCGACATGTCTACCTGTATTGCACACTCAAACTCATTGTTACTAAGCCATTATACTAGCAAACACTGAGTGAACTTAGGGGCATCATAACAGTGGCTGTTGGACTTCTGTATTGTCCCACTAGTGCAAAGATATTTGCGACATGTCTACCTGTATTGCACACTCAAACTCATTGTTACTAAGCCATTATACTAGCAAACACTGAGTGAACTTAGTGGCATCATAACAGTGGCTGTTGGAACTCTGTATTGTCCCACTAGTGCAAAGATATTTGCAGCACGTCTGCCTGCATTGCACACTCAAACTCCTTGTTACTAAGCCATTATACTAGCAAACACTGAGTGAACTTAGAGGCATCATAACAGTGGCTGTTGGACGTCTGTATTGCCTCACTAGTGCAAAGATATTTGCAGCACGTCTGCTTGCATTGCACACTCAACTCATTGTTACTAAGCCATTATACTAGCAAACACTGAGTGAACTTAGTGGCATCCTAAACGTGGCTGTTGGACTTCTGTATTCTTCCACCAGTGCAAAGATATTTGCAGCACGTCTACCTGCATTGCACACTCAAACTCATTGTTACTAAGCCATTATACTAGCAAACACTGAGAGAACTTAGTGGCATCCAAAACGTGGCTGTTGGACTTCTGTATATTCCCAGTAGTGCAAAGATATTTGCAGCACGTCTACCTGCATTGCACACTCAAACTCATTGTTACTAATCCATTATACTAGCAAACACTGAGTGAACTTAGTGGCATTATAACAGTGGCTGATGGACTTCTGTATTGTCCCACTTGTACAAAGATTTTTGCGGCACGTCTACCTGCATTGCACACTCAAACTCATTGTTACTAAGCCATTATACTAGCAAACACTGAGTGAACTTAGTGGCATCTTAAAGGTGGCTGTTGGACATCTGTATTCTTCCACCAGTGCAAAGATATTTGCAGCACGTCTACCTGCATTGCACACTCAAACTCATTGTTACTAAGCCATTATACTAGAAAACACTGAGTGAACTTAGTGGCATCCTAAAGGTGGCTGTTGGACTTCTGTATTTTTCCACTAGTGCAAAGATATTTGCAGCACGTCTACCTGCATTGCACACTCCAACTCATTGTTATTAAGCCTTTATACTAGCAAACACTGAGTGAACTTAGTGGCATCATAACAGTGGCTGTTGGATTTCTGTATTGTCCCACTAGTGCAAAGATATTTGCAGCACAACTGCCTGCATTGCACACTCAAACTCATTGTTACTAAGCCATTATACTAGAAAACACTGAGTGAACTTAGTGGCATCCTAAACATGGCTGTTGGACTTCTGTAATGTCCCACTAGTGCAAAGATATTTGCAGCACAGTTACCTGCATTGCACACGCAAACTCATTGTTACTAAGCCATTATCCTAGAAAACAATGAGTGAACTTAGCGGCATCCCAAACGTGGCTGTTGGACTTCTGTATTGTCCCACTAGTTCAAAGATATTTGCGACATGTCTACCTGTATTGCACACTCAAACTCATTGTTACTAAGCCATTATACTAGCAAACACTGAGTGAACTTAGGGGCATCATAACAGTGGCTGTTGGACTTCTGTATTGTCCCACTAGTGCAAAGATATTTGCGACATGTCTACCTGTATTGCACACTCAAACTCATTGTTACTAAGCCATTATACTAGCAAACACTGAGTGAACTTAGTGGCATCATAACAGTGGCTGTTGGAACTCTGTATTGTCCCACTAGTGCAAAGATATTTGCAGCACGTCTGCCTGCATTGCACACTCAAACTCCTTGTTACTAAGCCATTATACTAGCAAACACTGAGTGAACTTAGAGGCATCATAACAGTGGCTGTTGGACGTCTGTATTGCCTCACTAGTGCAAAGATATTTGCAGCACGTCTGCTTGCATTGCACACTCAACTCATTGTTACTAAGCCATTATACTAGCAAACACTGAGTGAACTTAGTGGCATCCTAAACGTGGCTGTTGGACTTCTGTATTCTTCCACCAGTGCAAAGATATTTGCAGCACGTCTACCTGCATTGCACACTCAAACTCATTGTTACTAAGCCATTATACTAGCAAACACTGAGAGAACTTAGTGGCATCCAAAACGTGGCTGTTGGACTTCTGTATATTCCCAGTAGTGCAAAGATATTTGCAGCACGTCTACCTGCATTGCACACTCAAACTCATTGTTACTAATCCATTATACTAGCAAACACTGAGTGAACTTAGTGGCATTATAACAGTGGCTGATGGACTTCTGTATTGTCCCACTTGTACAAAGATTTTTGCGGCACGTCTACCTGCATTGCACACTCAAACTCATTGTTACTAAGCCATTATACTAGCAAACACTGAGTGAACTTAGTGGCATCTTAAAGGTGGCTGTTGGACATCTGTATTGTTCCACTAGTGCAAAGATATTTGCAGCACGTCTACCTGCATTGCACACTTAAACTCATTGTTACTAAGCCATTATACTAGCAAAAACTGAGTGAACTTAGTGGCATCATAACAGTGGCTGATGGACTTCTGTATTGTCCCACTAGTGCAAAGATATTTGCAGCACGTCTGCCTGCATTGCACACTCAAACTCATTGTTACTAAGCCATTATACTAGCAAAGACTGATTGAACTTAGTGGCATCCTAAACGTGGCTGTTGGACTTCTTTATTGTCCCACTAGTGCAAAGATATTTGCAGCACGTCTAGCTGGATTGCACACTCAAACTCATTGTTACTAAGCCATTATACTAGCAAACACTGAGTGAACTTAGTGCCATCATAACAGTGGCTGTTGGACTTCTGTTTTGTCCAACTAGTGCAAAGATATTTGCAGCACGTCTGCCTGCATTGTACCCTCAAACTCATTGTTACTAAGCCATTATACTAGCAAACACTGAGTGAACTTAGTGGCATCCAAAACGTGGCTGTTGGACTTCTGTATTGTCCCACTAGTGAAAAGATATTTGCAGCACGTCTACCTGCATTGCACACTCAAACTCATTGTTACTAAGTCATTATACTAGCAAACACTTAGTGAACTTAGTGGCATCATAACAGTGGCTGATGGACTTCTGTATTGTCCCACTAGTGCAAAGATATTTGCAGCACGTCTGCCTGCATTGCACACTCAAACTCATTGTTACTAGGCCATTATACTAGCAAACCCTGAGTGAATTTAGTGGCATCCTAAACGTGGCTGTTGGACTTTTATATTGTCCCACTATTGCAAAGATATTTGCAGCACGTCTGCCTGCATTGCACACTCAAACTCATTGTTACTAAGCCATTATACTAGCAAACACTGAGTGAACTTAGTGGCATCATAACAGTGGCTGTTGGACTTCTGTATTGTCCCAGTAGTGCAAAGATATTTGCAGCATGTCTGCCTGCATTGCACACTCAAACTCATTGTTACTAAGCCATTATACTAGCAAACACTGAGTGAACTTAGTGGCATCCTAAACGTGGCTGTTGGACTTCTTTATTGTCCCACTAGTGCAAAGATATTTGCAGCACGTCTAGCTGGATTGCACACTCAGACTCCATGTTACTAAGCCATTATACTAGCAAAAACTGAGTGAACTTAGTGGCATCATAACAGTGGCTGTTGGACTTCTGTTTTGTCCAACTAGTGCAAAGATATTTGTAGCACGTCTGCCTGCATTGCACACTTAAACTCATTGTTACTAAGCCATTATACTAGCAAACACTGAGTGAACTTAGTGGTATCCTAAACGGGGCTGTTGGACTTCTGTATTGTCCCACTAGTGCAAAGAGTTTTGCAGCACGTCTGCCTGCATTGCACACTCAACTCATTGTTACTAAGCCATTATACTAGCAAACACTGAGTGAACTTAGTGGCATCCTAAACGTGGCTGTTGGACTTATGTATTGTCCCACTAGTGCAAAGATATTTGCGGCACCTCTGCCTGCATTGCACACTCAAACTCATTGTTACTAAGCCATTATACTAGCAAACACTGAGTGAACTTAGTGACATCCTAAACGTGGCTGTTGGACGTCTGTATTGTCCCACTAGTGAAAAGATATTTTCAGCACGTCTGCCTGCATTGCACACTCAAACTCATTGTTTCTGAGCCATTATACTAGCAAACACTGAGTGAACTTAGTGGTATCCTAAACGGGGCTGTTGGACTTCTGTATTGTCCCACTAGTGCAAAGAGTTTTGCAGCACGTCTGCCTGCATTGCACACTCAACTCATTGTTACTAAGCCATTATACTAGCAAACACTGAGTGAACTTAGTGGCATCCTAAACGTGGCTGTTGGACTTCTGTATTCTTCCACCAGTGCAAAGATATTTGCAGCACGTCTACCTGCATTGCACACTCAAACTCATTGTTACTAAACCATTATACTAGCAAACACTGAGTGAACTTAGTGGCATCATAACAGTGGCTGATGGACTTCTGTATTGTCCCACTAGTGCAAAGATATTTGCAGCACATCTGCCTGCATTGCACACTCAAACTCATTGTTACTAAGCCATTATACTAGCAAACACTGAGTGAACTTAGTGACATCCTAAACGTGGCTGTTGGACGTCTGTATTGTCCCACTAGTGAAAAGATATTTTCAGCACGTCTGCCTGCATTGCACACTCAAACTCATTGTTTCTGAGCCATTATACTAGCAAACACTGAGTGAACTTAGTGGCATCTTAAAGGTGGCTGTTGGACATCTGTATTGTTCCACTAGTGCAAAGATATTTGCAGCACGTCTACCTGCATTGCACACTTAAACTCATTGTTACTAAGCCATTATACTAGCAAACACTGAGTGAACTTAGTGGCATCATAACAGTGGCTGTTGGACTTCTGTATTGTCCCACTAGTGCAAATATATTTGCAGCACGTCTAGCTGGATTGCACACTCAAACTCATTGTTACTAAGTCATTATACTAGCAAACACTGAGTGAACTTAGTGGCATCCAAAACGTGGCTGTTGGACTTCTGTATTGTCCCACTAGTGAAAATATATTTTCAGCACGTCTGCCTGCATTGCACACTCAAACTCATTGTTACTGAGCCATTATACTAGCAAACACTGTGTGAACTTAGTGGCATCCTAAACGTGGCTGTTGGAGTTCTGTATTGTCCCACTAGTGCAAAGATTTTTGCGGCACGTCTACCTGCATTGCACACTCAAACTCATTATTACTAAGCCATTATACTAGCAAACACTGAGTGAACTTAGTGGCATCATAACAGTGGCTGTTGGACTTCTGTATTGTCCCACTAGTGCAAAGATATTTGCAGCACGTCTAGCTGGATTGCACACTCAAACTCATTGTTACTAAGCCATTATACTAGCAAACACTGAGTGAACTTAGTGACATCCTAAACGTGGCTGTTGGACTTCTGTATTGTCCCACTAGTGCAAAGATATTTGCAGCACGTCTGCCTGCATTGCACACTCAAACTCATTGTTACTAAGCCATTATACTAGCAAACACTGAGTGAACTGAGTGGCATCATAACAGTGGCTGTTGGACTTCTGTATTGTCCCACTAGTGAAAAGATATTTTCAGCACGTCTGCCTGCATTGCACACTCAAACTCATTGTTACTGAGCCATTATACTAGCAAACACTGTGTGAACTTAGTGGCATCTTAAAGGTGACTGTTGGACTTCTGTATTGTCCCACTAGTGCAAAGATATTTGCAGCACGTCTACCTGCATTGCACACTTAAACTCATTGTTACTAAGCCATTATACTAGCAAACACTGAGTGAACTTAGTGGCATCATAACAGTGGCTGTTGGACTTCTGTATTGTCCCACTAGTGCAAAGATATTTGCAGCACGTCTGCCTGCATTGGACACTAAAACTCATTGTTACTAAGCCATTATACTAGCAAACACTGATTGAACTTAGTGGCATCCTAAACGTGGCTGTTGGAGTTCTTTATTGTCCCACTAGTGCAAAGACATTTGCAGCACGTCTAGCTGGATTGCACACTCAAACTCATTGTTACCAAGCCATTATACTAGCAAACACTGAGTGAACTTAGTGGCATCATAACAGTGGCTGTTGGACTTCTGTTTTGTCCAACCGGTGCAAAGATATTTGTAGCACGTCTGCCTGCATTGCACCCTCAAACTCATTGTTACTAAGCCATTATACTAGCAAACACTGAGTGAACTTAGTGGCATCCAAAACGTGGCTGTTGGACTTCTGTATTGTACCACTAGTGAAAAGATATTTGCAGAACATCTACCTGCATTGCACACTCAAACTCATTGTTACTAAGTCATTATAGTAGCAAACACTTAGTGAACTTAGTGGCATCATAACAGTGGCTGATGGACTTCTGTATTGTCCCACTAGTGCAAAGATATTTGCAGCATGTCTGCCTGCATTGCACACTCAAACTCATTGTTACTAGGACATTATACTAGCAAACACTGAGTGAACTTAGTGGCATCATAACAGTGGCTGTTGGACTTCTGTATTGTCCCACTAGTGCAAAGATATTTGCGGCACGTCTGCCTGCATTGCACACTCAAACTCATTGTTACTAAGCCATTATACTAGCAAACACTGAGTGAACTTAGTGGCATCCTAAATGTGGCTGTTGCACTTCTGTATTCTTCCACCAGTGCAAAGATATTTACAGCACGTCTACCTGCATTGCACACTCAAACTCATTGTTACTAAGCCATTATACTAGCAAACACTGAGAGAACTTAGTGGCATCCAAAACGTGGCTGTTGGACTTCTGTATATTCCCAGTAGTGCAAAGATATTTGCAGCACGTCTACCTGCATTGCACACTCAAACTCATTGTTACTAAACCATTATACTAGCAAACACTGAGTGAACTTAGTGGCATCATAACAGTGGCTGATGGACTTCTGTATTGTCCCACTAGTGCAAAGATATTTGCAGCACATCTCCCTGCATTGCACACTCAAACTCATTGTTACTAAGCCATTATACTAGCAAACACTGAGTGAACTTAGTGACATCCTAAACGTGGCTGTTGGACTTCTGTATTGTCCCACTAGTGAAAAGATATTTTCAGCACGTCTGCCTGCATTGCACACTCAAACTCATTGTTACTGAGCCATTATACTAGCAAACACTGTGTGAACTTAGTGACATCCTAAACGTGGCTGTTGGACTTCTGTATTGTCCCACTAGTGCAAAGATTTTTGCGGCACGTCTACCTGCATTGCACACTCAAACTCATTGTTACTAAGCCATTATACTAGCAAACACTGAGTGAACTTAGTGGCATCTTAAAGGTTGCTGTTGGACATCTGTATTGTTCCACTAGTGCAAAGATATTTGCAGCACGTCTACCTGCATTGCACACTTAAACTCATTGTTACTAAGCCATTATACTAGCAAACACTGAGTGAACTTAGTGGCATCATAAATGTGGCTGTTGGACTTCTGTATTGTCCCACTAGTGCAAAGATATTTGCAGCACGTCTACCTGCATTGCACACTCAAACTCATTGTTACTAAGCCATTATACTAGCAAACACTGATTGAACTTAGTGGCATCCTAAACGTGGCTGTTGGACTTCTTTATTGTCCCACTAGTGCAAAGATATTTGCAGCACGTCTAGCTGGATTGCACACTCAAACTCATTGTTACTAAGTCATTATACTAGCAAACACTGAGTGAACTTAGTGGCATCATAACAGTGGCTGATGGACTTCTGTATTGTCCCACTAGTGCAAAGATATTTGCAGCACGTCTGCCTGCATTGCACACTCAAACTCATTGTTACTAGGCCATTATACTAGCAAACACTGAGTGAATTTAGTGGCATCCTAAACGTGGCTGTTGGACTTCTGTATTGTCCCACTAGTGCACAGATATTTGCAGCACGTCTGCCTGCATTGCACACTCAAACTCATTGTTACTAAGCCCTTATACTAGCAAACACTGAGTGAACTTAGTGGCATCATAACAGTGGCTGTTGGACTTCTGTATTGTCCCACTAGTGCAAAGATATGTGCAGCATGTCTGCCTGCATTGCACACTCAAACTCATTGTTACTAAGCCATTATACTAGCAAACACTGAGTGAACTTAGTGGCATCCTAAACGTGGCTGTTGGACTTCTTTATTGTCCCACTAGTGCAAAGATATTTGCAGCACGTCTAGCTGGATTGCACACTCAAACTCCATGTTACTAAGCCATTATACTAGCAAACACTGAGTGAACTTAGTGGCATCTTAAAGGTGACTGTTGGACATCTGTATTGTTCCACTAGTGCAAAGATATTTGCAGCACGTCTACCTGCATTGCACACTTAAACTCATTGTTACTAAGCCATTATACTAGCAAACACTGAGTGAACTTAGTGGCATCATAACAGTGGCTGTTGGACTTCTGTATTGTCGCACTAGTGCAAAGATATTTGCAGCACGTCTGCCTGCATTGCACACTAAAACTCATTGTTACTAAGCCATTATACTAGCAAACACTGAGTGAACTTAGTGGCACCCTAAACGTGGCTGTTGGACTTCTGTTTTGTCCAACCGGTGCAAAGATATTTGTAGCACGTCTGCCTGCATTGCACCCTCAAACTCATTGTTACTAAGCCATTATACTAGCAAACACTGAGTGAACTTAGTGGCATCCAAAACGTGGCTGTTGGACTTCTGTATTGTACCACTAGTGAAAAGATATTTGCAGCACGTCTACCTGCATTGCACACTCAAACTCATTGTTACTAAGTCATTATAGTAGCAAACACTTAGTGAACTTAGTGGCATCATAACAGTGGCTGATGGACTTCTGTATTGTCCCACTAGTGCAAAGATATTTGCAGCACGTCTGCCTGCATTGCACACTCAAACTCATTGTTACTAGGACATTATACTAGCAAACACTGAGTGAATTTAGTGGCATCCTAAACGTGGCTGTTGGACTTCTGTATTGTCCCACTATTGTAAAGATATTTGCAGCACGTCTGCCTGCATTGCACACTCAAACTCATTGTTACTAAGCCATTATACTAGCAAATACTGAGTGAACTTAGTGGCATCATAACAGTGGCTGTTGGACTTCTGTATTGTCCCACTAGTGCAAAGATATTTGCAGCATGTCTGCCTGCATTGCACACTCAAACTCATTGTTACTAAGCCATTATACTAGCAAACACTGAGTGAACTTAGTGGCATCCTAAACGTGGCTGTTGGACTTCTTTATTGTCCCACTAGTGCAAAGATATTTGCAGCACGTCTAGCTGGATTGCACACTCAAACTCCATGTTACTAAGCCATTATACTAGCAAACACTGAGTGAACTTAGTGGCATCATAACAGTGGCTGTTGGACTTCTGTTTTGTCCAACTAGTGCAAAGATATTTGTAGCACGTCTGCCTGCATTGCACACTTAAACTCATTGTTACTAAGCCATTATACTAGCAAACACTGAGTGAACTTAGTGGTATCCTAAACGGGGCTGTTGGACTTCTGTATTGTCCCACTAGTGCAAAGATTTTTGCAGCACGTCTGCCTGCATTGCACACTCAACTCATTGTTACTAAGCCATTATACTAGCAAACACTGAGTGAACTTAGTGGCATCCTAAACGTGGCTGTTGGACTTCTGTATTGTCCCACTAGTGCAAAAATATTTGCAGCAAGTCTACCTGCATTGCACACTCAAACTCATTGTTACTAAGCCATTATACTAGCAAACACTGAATGAACTTAGTGGCATCATAACAGTGGCTGTTGGACGTCTGTATTGTCCCACTAGTGCAAAGATATTTGCGGCACGTCTGCCTGCATTGCACACTCAAACTCATTGTTACTAAGCCATTATACTAGCAAACACTGAGTGAACTTAGTGGCATCCTAAACGTGGCTGTTGCACTTCTGTATTCTTCCACCAGTGCAAAGATATTTACAACACATCTACCTGCATTGCACACTCAAACTCATTGTTACTAAGCCATTATACTAGCAAACACTGAGAGAACTTAGTGGCATCCAAAACGTGGCTGTTGGACTTCTGTATATTCCCAGTAGTGCAAAGATATTTGCAGCACGTCTACCTGCATTGCACACTCGAACTCATTGTTACTAAACCATTATACTAGCAAACACTGAGTGAACTTAGTGGCATCATAACAGTGGCTGATGGACTTCTGTATTGTCCCACTAGTGCAAAGATATTTGCAGCACATCTCCCTGCATTGCACACTCAAACTCATTGTTACTGAGCCATTATACTAGCAAACACTGTGTGAACTTAGTGGCATCCTAAACGTGGCTGTTGGACTTCTGTATTGTCCCACTAGTGCAAAGATTTTTGCGGCACGTCTACCTGCATTGCACACTCAAACTCATTGTTACTAAGCCATTATACTAGCAAACACTGAGTGAACTTAGTGGCATCTTAAAGGTGGCTGTTGGACATCTGTATTGTTCCACTAGTGCAAAGATATTTGCAGCACGTCTACCTGCATTGCACACTTAAACTCATTGTTACTAAGCCATTATACTAGCAAACACTGAGTGAACTTAGTGGCATCATAAATGTGGCTGTTGGACTTCTGTATTGTCCCACTAGTGCAAAGATATTTGCAGCACGTCTACCTGCATTGCACACTCAAACTCATTGTTACTAAGCCATTATACTAGCAAACACTGATTGAACTTAGTGGCATCCTAAACGAGGCTGTTGGACTTCTTTATTGTCCCACTAGTGCAAAGATATTTGCAGCACGTCTAGCTGGATTGCACACTCAAACTCATTGTTACTAAGTCATTATACTAGCAAACACTGAGTGAACTTAGTGGCAACATAACAGTGGCTGTTGGACTTCTGTATTGTCCCACTAGTGCAAAGATATGTGCAGCATGTCTGCCTGCATTGCACACTCAAACTCATTGTTACTAAGCCATTATACTAGCAAACACTGAGTGAACTTAGTGGCATCCTAAACGTGGCTGTTGGACTTTTTTATTGTCCCACTAGTGCAAAGATAATTGCAGCACGTCTAGCTGGATTGCACACTCAAACTCCATGTTACTAAGCCATTATACTAGCAAACACTGAGTGAACTTGGTGGCATCCTAAACGTGGTTGTTGGACTTCTGTATTGTCCCACTAGTGCAACGATATTTGCAGCACGTCTACCTGCATTTCACACCCAAACTCATTGTTACTAGGCCATTATACTAGCAAACACTGAGTGAATTTAGTGGCATCCTAAACTTGGCTGTTGGACTTCTGTATTGTCCCACTAGTGCAAAGATATTTGCAGCACGTCTGCCTGCATTGCACACTCAACCTCTTTGTTACTAAGCCATTATACTAGCAAACACTGAGTGAACTTAGTAGCATCCTAAACGTGGCTGTTGGACTTCTGTATTGTTCCACCAGTGCAAAGATATTTGCAGCACGTCTGCCTGCATTGCACACTCAAACTCATTGTTACTAAGCCATTATACTAGCAAACACTGATTGAACTTAGTGGCATCATAACAGTGGCTGTTGGACTTCTGTATTGTCCCACTAGTGCAAAGATATTTGCAGCATGTCTGCCTGCATTGCACACTCAAACTCATTGTTACTAAGCCATTATACTAGCAAACACTGAGTGAACTTAGTGGCATCATAACAGTGGCTGTTGGACTTCTGTATTGTCCCACTAGTGCAAAGATATTTTCAGCACGTCTGCCTGCATTGAACACTCAAACTCATTGTTACTAAGCCATTATACTAGCAAACACTGAGTGAACTTAGTGGCATCTTAAACGTGGCTGTTGGACTTCTGTATTGTCCCACTAGTGCAAAGATATTTCCAGCACGTCTACCTGCATTGAACACTCAAACTCATTGTTACTAAGCCATTATACTAGCAAACACTGAGTGAACTTAGTGGCATCATAACAGTGGCTGTTGGACTTCTGTATTGTCCCACTAGTGCAAAGATATTTGCAGCACGTCTACCTGCATTTCACACCCAAACTCATTGTTACTAGGCCATTATACTAGCAAACACTGAGTGAATTTAGTGGCATCCTAAACGTGGCTGTTGGACTTCTGTATTGTCCCACTAGTGCAAAGATATTTGCAGCACGTCTGCCTGCATTGCACAATCAAACTCTTTGTTACTAAGCCATTATACTAGCAATCACTGAGTGAACTTAGTAGCATCCTAAACGTGGCTGTTGGACTTCTGTATTGTTCCACCAATGCAAAGATATTTGCAGCACGTCTGCCTGCATTGCACACTCAAACTCATTGTTACTAAGCCATTATACTAGCAAACACTGATTGAACTTAGTGGCATCATAACAGTGGCTGTTGGACTTCTGTATTGTCCCACTAGTGCAAAGATATTTGCAGCATGTCTGCCTGCATTGCACACTCAAACTCATTGTTACTAAGCCATTATACTAGCAAACACTGAGTGAACTTAGTGGCATCATAACAGTGGCTGTTGGACTTCTGTATTGTCCCACTAGTGCAAAGATATTTTCAGCACGTCTGCCTGCATTGAACACTCAAACTCATTGTTACTAAGCCATTATACTAGCAAACACTGAGTGAACTTAGTGGCATCTTAAACGTGGCTGTTGGACTTCTGTATTGTCCCACTAGTGCAAAGATATTTGCAGCACGTCTAGCTGCATTGCACACTCAAACTCATTGTTACTAAGCCATTATACTAGCAAACACTGAGTGAACTTAGTGGCATCTTAAAGGTGGCTGTTGGACTTCTGTATTGTTCCACTAGTGCAAAGATATTTGCAGCACGTCTGCCTGCATTGCACACTCAAACTCATTGTTACTAAGCCATTATACTTGAAAACACTGAGTGAACTTAGTGGCATCCTAAACATTGCTGTTGGACTTCTGTATTGTCCCACTAGTGCAAAGATATTTGCAGCACGTCTACCTGCATTGCACACTCAAACTCATTGTTACTAAGCCATTATACTAGCAAACTGTTACGGTTGCTGCGAGCACTGGAGACTATGTCCAGATTTCTTGCTACTGCACATGTGCGAGCGCTGGAGATCAAGTCCAGATTTCTTGCTACTGCACATGTGCGAGCGCTGGAGACTAAGTCCAGATTTCTTGCTACTGCACATGTGCGAGCGCCGGAGACTAAGTCCTATCTTGGAGCCATTGCACATGTGCGGGTGACATCATCGCTGACACGAGGTCACATGTCTCTGACACCTTCTATGCCGATTGGTCGCTGGTCATGTGCTTGTGATGCCTTGCTCGGTGATAGGCCAGCATGACGTCACTCCTGTCGTTCTGGCAGCAGATTGGCTCTGGTGTCCTCCATCTTGGATGAGGCACAGAGTCTATATAAGACCCTGACACACGCCGCATGGCGCTCAGTCCTCTTGGTTCATGCATAAGAGTAGACACTCTGTGCGCGTTCCTCTAGGCATTCCTCTGTCTATGCTAGGTGAGCGCTACCGGCAGGGTAGCGTTCTTATACCTTACAGCTTCGGCTGCTGTCCGTATCCTTACCTCTTAGGGGAGCGGACATAGGCAGGTGCCTGAGGCACATGGTCTGGCTGGGCCTTGTGGTTCGACTCGTAGGTGGACGTTGCCGCTAGGGTAACGTTCATTATACTGCGTCTGGCAGTTGTTCGTATCCTCGCACACTAGGGGAGCGAACAGAGGTAGGAGCTTTGTGCGGCTTACGCTGCTGTTCGTCTCTTTTGCACCACTAGAAGAGCGGACCTAGGCAGGTGCCATATCTAGTGGTTCGTGTCCTCGCACACTAGTGGAGCGAACGCAGGTAGGAGCTTTGTGCGGCTTACGCTGCTGTTCGTCTCTTTTGCACCACTAGAAGAGCGGACCTAGGTAGGTGCCATTTCGCACACATTGCCTTTGTCTCTGTGATTATTAACAGAGATCATTCCACACACCCTCCAAGTAAGGGAGGAATTGCTTTACTTACTTATTATATCCTTCTGTGAGTTAACAGAGGTATTGCACTCTGCCATAGTCTGCAGCACAGTCTTTGCACGGTGGACCCTGACTGTCTGATACTCCTTTAAGTTATTATCAGACAGCCCCCCGTAACATTAGGACTGAGCCAAGGGTCTGGCAGTTATGGCAGAATATCAGCAGTTACACCGTTACATACAAGTACTTGAGTCACGGCTCAAGAGTATAGAGGATAAACCTCAGACCATGGTGACATCTGCACATGATCCTCGACTTGCTCTGCCAAACAGATATTTTGGCGATGCCAGATCATGTCGTGGTTTCATTAGTCAGTGTCAGATACACCTAGAGGTCAACTCTTCTCGCTTCTCTACGGAAAGGTCCAGAGTAGGCTTTATCATCTCCTTACTTCAGGACAAAGCCTTAGAATGGGCGACTCCCCTATGGGAGCGCTCTGATGTGGTTTCTCTGAGACATCAAGACTTTCTTGATGCTCTTAAGGCGGTATTCATGGGTCCGCAGGTTACCCATGATGCGGCCCTGAGACTGTTAGATCTATCTCAGGGTTCGTTATCCACTAGTTCTTATGCCATTGCTTTTAGAACTCTGGTGGCAGAACTAGATTGGCCAGAGAAGGTGTTGATTCCTATCTTCTGGAGAGGGTTGGCAGGCTATGTCAAGGATGCTCTTGCTACTCGTGAGGTCCCTGCTTCTCTGGAGGACTTGATCACAGTAGCAACGAGGATCGATGTATGCCATAAGGAACGTAGACTCAAGGTCTCTTCCTCACGCCCTAAGCATCGGGCTATTCCAGTTGTTGAGGGTCCACTACCATCTTCCTCAGCATCTGAAACATCTCCCACTCCTATGGAGTTAGGTCATACGTCCTCCAGACTACGCAAGTCTGGTCCTCCTATATGTTACGTATGTCGTCAGGCTGGGCACTATGCCAACAAGTGTCCTAGTCGTCAGGGAAACTCCCTGGCCTAGTAACCATTAGAGGGGGGTTACTAGAGACGTCTTCTGCACCCTCTAGGTGTTGTATCCCAGGTCAGCTCTCGTTATCTGAGAATACATGGCCTATTATGGCTTTTGTGGATTCCGGAGCTGATGGGACTTTTGTGTCCTCAGGATTTGTAAAGGGACACAATATTCCCTCTATCATGTTAGAGGCGCCTATTCCTGTCCGTGTTGTTAATGGAACTATGTTGTCTGACTCCATTACATTGAGGACAGTTCCCTTGCGCCTTTCCCTGTCTCAGGGTCACATAGAGGAGATTTCTTTTCTTGTTTTGCCTGATGGTATAGACGACGTCCTTCTGGGTCTCCCATGGCTTCGGACTCATGCTCCTCACATTGACTGGGAGTCTGAAAGCATTATTAGTTTGGGTTCGAAATGTCAGTCCCGATGTCTTCCCTTACCACCTAAGGTCATTGCGGTTGCATCTACTGATCTCTCTCCCATACCTACACCCTATCTGGATTTCGCTGACGTGTTCTCCAAACAGGGTGCTGAGGTTCTTCCACCCCATAGGCCGTATGACTGTGCCATAGACCTTATCCCAGGTTCGGTTCCACCTAAAGGCAGGGTTTACCCCCTGTCGATACCTGAGTCGGAGGCCATGTCGACCTATATAAGAGAGAGTTTAGAGAAGGGGTTCATTCGTAAGTCTGTCTCTCCCGCGGGAGCTGGGTTTTTCTTTGTTCGGAAGAAAAAGGGTGATTTGCATCCCTGCATAGATTACAGGGGTCTCAACGCAATCACAATAAAGAACAAATACCCATTACCTTTAATTTCGGAGCTCTTTGACAGACTGAGAGGAGCTCAAGTTTTTACGAAGTTGGATCTGCGGGGTGCGTATAACTTGGTACGAATTCGAAAGGGTGACGAATGGAAGACCGCTTTTAACACCCGAGACGGTCACTATGAATACCTCGTCATGCCTTTTGGGTTATCTAATGCACCCGCAGTATTTCAGGACTTCGTAAATGATGTGTTCAGGGATTTACTGTTATCCTCAGTAGTGGTGTATCTGGACGACATCCTGATTTTTTCTCCTGATCTGGAGACTCATCGTCAGGATGTCGTTCGTGTCCTTTCCCGTTTAAGGGAGCACTCATTGTTTGCTAAACTCGAGAAATGTGTATTCGAGCAGTCCTCATTGCCTTTTTTGGGTTACATTATCTCACAAGAGGGCCTGGCTATGGATCCTGCGAAGCTCTCTGCTGTTCTGCAATGGTCCGAACCTCATTCCTTGAAGGCGGTGCAACGCTTCTTAGGATTCATAAATTATTACAGGCAGTTCATACCCATTTTTCTACTTTGGTGGCCCCTTTGGTGGCCTTGACTAAGAAAGGTGCTAATCCCAAAGCCTGGTCTACTGAGACATCTCAGGCTTTTGAGGCAGTAAAAAGACACTTTTCAACTGCACCCGTTCTTCAAAGACCCGATGAGAGTAAGCCCTTCCTCTTAGAGGTTGATGCCTCTTCAGTGGGTGCTGGTGCGGTCTTGTATCAAAAGAACGGTACAGGTAGAAAAAGGCCGTGTTTCTTCTTTGCGAAAACCTTTTCACTGGCAGAGAGAAACTATACCATTGGGGATAGGGAACTGCTCGCCTTGAGATTAGCCTTGGAGGAGTGGCGTCACTTGCTGGAAGGAGCGAAACATCCTTTCCAGGTCTATACAGACCATAAGAATCTGACGTACTTACAAACCGCTCAGCGTCTGAATCCTCGCCAAGCCCGCTGGTCCTTGTTTTTCTCCCGCTTTCACTTCTCCATCAACTATCTGTCTGGGAGTAAGAATAACAAGGCAGATGCCCTGTCTCGCTCTATGCTTTCTACCCAGGAAGAGATTGACGAACCTCGTCTTATCCTTCCCTCCAGGGTTTTTCATACGCTCTCCCCTGTGACGTTAGACCAAATCCCACCGGGCAAGACCTTTGTTCCGCCTGATCGACAGAATGATATACTGTCATGGGCCCACACCTCAAAGGTGGGTGGGCATTTTGGTATTAGGCGGACACGAGAGTTACTGGAGAGGTCGTATTGGTGGCCACACTTAGCCAGCCACGTCAAGAGATATGTCGGTTCCTGCTACTCGTGTGCTCGCAACCGTCCATTACGGCAGAGACCAGCTGGGCTCTTGCATCCTTTACCAGTGCCAGATAGACCTTGGGAGGTGGTAGGCATGGACTTTGTGGGTGATCTTCCATGTTCACAGGGACATAGATTTGTGTGGGTCATTACGGACCATTTCTCCCGGATGGTTCATCTCGTACCGTTATCGAGAATCCCATCTTCCAGGGTACTAGCCAAACTATTCCTCAAGCATGTCTTTAGGCTTCACGGGATGCCAGATCGTATCATATGTGATAGAGGCCCGCAATTTACTTCCCGTTTCTGGCGAGATCTTTGTAGCCTTCTGCAAATTGAGTTGAATCTCTCTTCGGCATACCATCCGGAGACCAATGGTTTGGTTGAACGTACCAATCAATCTATGATTATATACCTTCGACACTTTGTTGCTGAGAACCACGATAACTGGTCCTCCCTCCTACCCTGGGCAGAATTTGCCCTTAACAATTCGCTGGCTGAGGCCACTGGGCAGACACCGTTCGTACTCAATAATGGGCAACACCCTAGGGTACCGGTACCGTTTCCCGCTGCTGCACCTCCTCCTCTTGTGGCTGACTGGGCAACTAATGCCAGAGATGTTTTGGATTCAAGAGTCGATCCAAGCAGCTAAGGACCGTATGAAGACGGTGTCCGATCGGTTTCGTCGCCTGGCTCCTGTCTTTTCTCCAGGGGACTTTGTGTGGCTCTTTGCAAAACACGTGAGACTTAGAGTGAGCTCTGTCAAATTTGCTCCTCGCTTCCTGGGTCCTTATGAGGTTCTTCGACAGGTAAATCCTGTAGTCTACCAATTGAAGTTACCCGTCCATCTTAGGATTCATGACAAATTCCATGTCTCACTGCTAAAGCCGGCTATTTTACCTCACGCTCGTGAAGTGCACTCTCCTGCCTCTGATTCCTCTCGCTCTAGCTATGAGGTATGAGCCATAGTTGGTTCTAAGATGGTTAGAGGGCGCAGGTTCTTCTTGATAGATTGGGAGGGTTACGGCCCGGAACATCGCTCTTGGGAGCCTGAGGAGGCTGTCCATGCTCCCGACTTAGTTGCTGATTACCTGCGTCGCCGGGAGGGGGGTCCTTGAGGGGGAGGTACTGTTACGGTTGCTGCGAGCACTGGAGACTATGTCCAGATTTCTTGCTACTGCACATGTGCGAGCGCTGGAGACTAAGTCCAGATTTCTTGCTACTGCACATGTGCGAGCGCCGGAGACTAAGTCCTATCTTGGAGCCATTGCACATGTGCGGGTGACATCATCGCTGACACGAGGTCACATGTCTCTGACACCTTCTATGCCGATTGGTCGCTGGTCATGTGCTTGTGATGCCTTGCTCGGTGATAGGCCAGCATGACGTCACTCCTGTCATTCTGGCAGCGGATTGGCTCTGGTGTCCTCCATCTTGGATGAGGCACAGAGTATATATAAGACCCTGACACACGCCGCATGGCGCTCAGTCCTCTTGGTTCATGCATAAGAGTAGACGCTCTGTGCGCGTTCCTCTAGGCATTCCTCTGTCTATGCTAGGTGAGCGCTACCGGCAGGGTAGCGTTCTTATGCCTTACAGCTTCGGCTGCTGTCCGTATCCTTACCTCTTAGGGGAGCGGATATAGGCAGGTGCCTGAGGCACATGGTCTAGCTGGGCCTTGTGGTTCGACTCGTAGGTGGACGTTGCCGCTAGGGTAACGTTCATTATACTGCGTCTGGCAGTTGTTCATATCCTCGCACACTAGGGGAGCGAACAGAGGTAGGAGCTTTGCGCGGCTTACGCTGCTGTTCGTCTCTTTTGCACCACTAGAAGAGCGGACCTAGGCAGGTGCCATATCTAGTGGTTCGTGTCCTCGCACACTAGTGGAGCGAACGCAGGTAGGAGCTTTGTGCGGCTTACGCTGCTGTTCGTCTCTTTTGCACCACTAGAAGAGCGGACCTAGGTAGGTGCCATTTCGCACACATTGCCTTTGTCTCTGTGATTATTAACAGAGATCATTCCACACACCCTCCAAGTAAGGGAGGAATTGCTTTACTTACTTATTATATCCTTCTGTGAGTTAACAGAGGTATTGCACTCTGCCATAGTCTGCAGCAGAGTCTTTGCACGGTGGACCCTGACTGTCTGATACTCCTTTAAGTTATTATCAGACAGCCCCCCGTAACACAAACACTGAGTGAACTTAGTGGCATCATAACAGTGGCTGTTGGACTTCTGTATTGTCCCACTAGTGCAAAGATATTTGCAGCACGTCTGCCTGCATTGCACACTCAAACTCATTGTTACTAGGCCATTATACTAGCAAACACTGAGTGAACTTAGTGGCATCCTAAACGTGGCTGTTGGACTTCTGTATTGTCCCACTATTGCAAAGATATTTGCAGCACGTCTGCCTGCATTGCACACTCAAACTCATTGTTACTAAGCCATTATACTAGCAAACACTGAGTGAACTTAGTGGCATCATAACAGTGGCTGTTGGACTTCTGTATTGTCCCACTAGTGCAAAGATATTTGCAGCATGTCTGCCTGCATTGCACACTCAAACTCATTGTTACTAAGCCATTATACTAGCAAACACTGAGTGAACTTAGTGGCATCATAACAGTGGCTGTTGGACTTCTGTATTGTCCCACTAGTGCAAAGATATTTGCAGCCCGTCTGCCTGCATTGCACACTCAAACTCATTGTTACTAAGCCATTATACTAGCAAACACTGAGTGAACTTAGTGGCATCTTAAAGGTGGCTGTTGGACTTCTGTATTGTTCCACTAGTGCAAAGATATTTGCAGCACGTCTGCCTGCATTGCACACTCAAACTCATTGTTACTAAGCCATTATACTTGAAAACACTGAGTGAACTTAGTGGCATCCTAAACATGGCTGTTGGACTTCTGTATTGTCCCACTAGTGCAAAGATATTTGCAGCACGTCTACCTGCATTGCACACTCAAACTCATTGTTACTAAGCCATTATACTAGCAAACACTGAGTCAATTTAGTGGCATCCTAAACGTGGCTGTTGGACTTCTGTATTGTCCCACTAGTGCAAAGATATTTGCAGCACGTCTGCCTGCATTGCACACTCAAACTCATTGTTACTAAGCCATTATACTAGCAAACACTGATTGAACTTAGTGGCATCATAACAGTGGCTGTTGGACTTCTGTATTGTCCCACTAGTGCAAAGATATTTGCAGCATGTCTGCCTGCATTGCACACTCAAACTCATTGTTACTAAGCCATTATACTAGCAAACACTGAGTGAACTTAGTGGCATCATAACAGTGGCTGTTGGACTTCTGTATTGTCCCACTAGTGCAAAGATATTTTCAGCACGTCTGCCTGCATTGCACACTCAAACTCATTGTTACTAAGCCATTATACTAGCAAACACTGAGTGAACTTAGTGGCATCTTAAACGTGGCTGTTGGACTTCTGTATTGTGCCACTAGTGCAAAGATATTTCCAGCACGTCTACCTGCATTGAACACTCAAACTCATTGTTACTAAGCCATTATACTAGCAAACACTGAGTGAACTTAGTGGCATCATAACAGTGGCTGTTGGACTTCTGTATTGTCCCACTAGTGCAAAGATATTTGCAGCATGTCTGCCTGCATTGCACACTCAAACTCATTGTTACTAAGCCATTATACTAGCAAACACTGAGTGAACTTAGTGGCATCATAACAGTGGCTGTTGGACTTCTGTATTGTCCCACTAGTGCAAAGATATTTTCAGCACGTCTGCCTGCATTGCACACTCAAACTCATTGTTACTAAGCCATTATACTAGCAAACACTGAGTGAACTTAGTGGCATCTTAAACGTGGTTGTTGGACTTCTGTATTGTCCCACTAGTGCAAAGATATTTCCAGCACGTCTACCTGCATTGAACACTCAAACTCATTGTTACTAAGCCATTATACTAGCAAACACTGAGTGAACTTAGTGGCATCATAACAGTGGCTGTTGGACTTCTGTATTGTCCCACTAGTGAAAAGATATTTTCAGCACGTCTGCCTGCATTGCACACTCAAAGTCATTGTTACTAAGCCATTATACTAGCAAACACTGTGTGAACTTAGTGGCATCCTAAACGTGGCTGTTGGACTTCTGTATTGTCCCACTAGTGCAAAGATTTTTGCGGCACGTCTACCTGCATTGCACACTCAAACTCATTGTTACTAAGCCATTATACTAGTAAACACTGAGTGAACTTAGTGACATCTTAAAGGTGGCTGTTGGACTTCTGTATTGTTCCACTAGTGCAAAGATATTTGCAGCACGTCTACCTGCATTGCACACTTAAACTCACTGTTACTAAGCCATTATACTAGCAAACACTGAGTGAACTTAGTGGCATCATAACAGTGGCTGTTGGACTTCTGTATTGTCCCACTAGTGCAAAGATATTTGCGGCACGTCTGCCTGCATTGCACACTCAAACTCATTGTTACTAAGCCATTATACTAGCAAACACTGAGTGAACTTAGTGGCATCCTAAACGTGGCTGTTGCACTTCTGTATTCTTCCACCAGTGCAAAGATATTTACAGCACGTCTACCTGCATTGCACACTCAAACTCATTGTTACTAAGCCATTATACTAGCAAACACTGAGAGAACTTGGTGGCTTCCAAAACGTGGCTGTTGGACTTCTGTATATTCCCAGTAGTGCAAAGATATTTGCAGCACGTCTACCTGCATTGCACACTCAAACTCATTGTTACTAAACCATTATACTAGCAAACACTGAGTGAACTTAGTGGCATCATAACAGTGGCTGATGGACTTCTGTATTGTCCCACTAGTGCAAAGATATTTGCAGCACATCTCCCTGCATTGCACACTCAAACTCATTGTTACTAAGCCATTATACTAGCAAACAATGAGTGAACTTAGTGACATCCTAAACGTGGCTGTTGGACTTCTGTATTGTCCCACTAGTGAAAAGATATTTTCAGCACGTCTGCCTGCATTGCACACTCAAACTCATTGTTACTGAGCCATTATACTAGCAAACACTGTGTGAACTTAGTGGCATCCTAAACGTGGCTGTTGGACTTCTGTATTGTCCCACTAGTGCAAAGATTTTTGCGGCACGTCTACCTGCATTGCACACTTAAACTCATTGTTACTAAGCCATTATACTAGCAAACACTGAGTGAACTTAGTGGCATCATAAATGTGGCTGTTGGACGTCTGTATTGTCCCACTAGTGCAAAGATATTTGCAGCACGTCTACCTGCATTGCACACTCAAACTCATTGTTACTAAGCCATTATACTAGCAAACACTGATTGAACTTAGTGGCATCCTAAACGTGGCTGTTGGACTTCTTTATTGTCCCACTAGTGCACAGATATTTGCAGCACGTCTAGCTGGATTGCACACTCAAACTCATTGTTACTAAGTCATTATACTAGCAAACACTGAGTGAACTTAGTGGCATCATAACAGTGGCTGATGGACTTCTGTATTGTCCCACTAGTGCAAAGATATTTGCAGCACGTCTGCCTGCATTGCACACTCAAACTCATTGTTACTAGGCCAATATACTAGCAAACACTGAGTGAATTTAGTGGCATCCTAAACGTGGCTGTTGGACGTCTGTATTGTCCCACTAGTGCACAGATATTTGCAGCACGTCTGCCTGCATTGCACACTCAAACTCATTGTTACTAAGCCCTTATACTAGCAAACACTGAGTGAACTTAGTGGCATCATAACAGTGGCTGTTGGACTTCTGTATTGTCCCACTAGTGCAAAGATATGTGCAGCATGTCTGCCTGCATTGCACACTCAAACTCATTGTTACTAAGCCATTATACTAGCAAACACTGAGTGAACTTAGTGGCATCCTAAACGTGGCTGTTGGACTTCTTTATTGTCCCACTAGTGCAAAGATATTTGCAGCACGTCTAGCTGGATTGCACACTCAAACTCCATGTTACTAAGCCATTATACTAGCAAACACTGAGTGAACTTAGTGGCATCTTAAAGGTGACTGTTGGACATCTGTATTGTTCCACTAGTGCAAAGATATTTGCAGCACGTCTACCTGCATTGCACACTTAAACTCATTGTTACTAAGCCATTATACTAGCAAACACTGAGTGAACTTAGTGGCATCATAACAGTGGCTGTTGGACTTCTGTATTGTCCCACTAGTGCAAAGATATTTGCAGCACGTCTGCCTGCATTGCACACTAAAACTCATTGTTACTAAGCCATTATACTAGCAAACACTGATTGAACTTAGTGGCATCCTAAACGTGGCTGTTGGACTTCTTTATTGTCCCACTAGTGCAAAGACATTTGCAGCACGTCTAGCTGGATTGCACACTCAAACTCATTGTTACCAAGCCAATTATACTAGCAAACACTGAGTGAACTTAGTGGCATCATAACAGTGGCTGTTGGACTTCTGTTTTGTCCAACCGGTGCAAAGATATTTGTAGCACGTTTGCCTGCATTGCACCCTCAAACTCATTGTTACTAAGCCATTATACTAGCAAACACTGAGTGAACTTAGTGGCATCCAAAACGTGGCTGTTGGACTTCTGTATTGTACCACTAGTGAAAAGATATTTGCAGCACGTCTACCTGCATTGCACACTCAAACTCATTGTTACTAAGTCATTATAGTAGCAAACACTTAGTGAACTTAGTGACATCATAACAGTGGCTGATGGACTTCTGTATTGTCCCACTAGTGCAAAGATATTTGCAGCACGTCTGCCTGTATTGCACACTCAAACTCATTGTTACTAGGACATTATACTAGCAAACACTGAGTGAATTTAGTGGCATCCTAAACGTGGCTGTTGGACTTCTGTATTGTCCCATTATTGTAAAGATATTTGCAGCACGTCTGCCTGCATTGCACACTCAACTCATTGTTACTAAGCCATTATACTAGCAAACACTGAGTGAACTTAGTGGCATCATAACAGTGGCTGTTGGACTTCTGTTTTGTCCAACTAGTGCAAAGATATTTGTAGCACGTCTGCCTGCATTGCACACTTAAACTCATTGTTACTAAGCCATTATACTAGCAAACTTTGAGTGAACTTAGTGGTATCCTAAACGGGGCTGTTGGACTTCTGTATTGTCCAACTAGTGCAAAGATTTTTGCAGCACGTCTGCCTGCATTGCACACTCAACTCATTGTTACTAAGCCATTATACTAGCAAACACTGAGTGAACTTAGTGGCATCCTAAACGTGGCTGTTGGACTTCTGTATTGTCCCACTAGTGCAAAAATATTTGCAGCACGTCTACCTGCATTGCACACTCAAACTCATTGTTACTAAGCCATTATACTAGCAAACACTGAGTGACCTTAGTGGCATCATAACAGTGGCTGTTGGACTTCTGTATTGTCCCACTAGTGCAAACATATTTGCGGCACGTCTGCCTGCATTGCACACTCAAACTCATTGTTACTAAGCCATTATACTAGCAAACACTGAGTGAACTTAGTGGCATCCTAAACGTGGCTGTTGCACTTCTGTATTCTTCCACCAGTGCAAAGATATTTACAGCACGTCTACCTGCATTGCACACTCAAACTCATTGTTACTAAGCCATTATACTAGCAAACACTGAGAGAACTTAGTGGCATCCAAAACATGGCTGTTGGACTTCTGTATATTCCCAGTAGTGCAAAGATATTTGCAGCACGTCTACCTGCATTGCACACTCAAACTCATTGTTACTAAACCATTATACTAGCAAACACTGATTGTACTTAGTGGCATCATAACAGTGGCTGATGGACTTCTGTATTGTCCCACTAGTGCAAAGATATTTGCAGCACATCTCCCTGCATTGCACACTCAAACTCATTGTTACTAAGCCATTATACTAGCAAACACTGTGTGAACTTAGTGGCATCCTAAACGTGGCTGTTAGACTTCTGTATTGTCCCACTAGTGCAAAGATTTTTGCGGCACGTCTACCTGCATTGCACACTCAAACTCATTGTTACTAAGCCATTATACTAGCAAACACTGAGTGAACTTAGTGGCATCTTAAAGGTGGCTGTTGGACATCTGTATTGTTCCACTGGTGCAAAGATATTTGCAGCACGTCTACCTGCATTCCACACTCAAACTCATTGTTACTAAGGCATTATACTAGCAAACACTGAGTGAACTTAGTGGCATCATAAATGTGGCTGTTGGACTTCTGTATTGTCCCACTAGTGCAAAGATATTTGCAGCACGTCTACCTGCATTGCACACTCAAACTCATTGTTACTAAGCCATTATACTAGCAAACACTGATTGAACTTAGTGGCATCCTAAACGTGGCTGTTGGACTTCTTTATTGTCCCACTAGTGCAAAGATATTTGCAGCACGTCTGCCTGCATTGCTCACTCAAACTCATTGTTACTAGGCCATTATACTAGCAAACACTGAGTGAATTTAGTGGCATCCTAAACGTGGCTGTTGGACTTCTGTATTGTCCCACTAGTGCACAGATATTTGCAGCACGTCTGCCTGCATTGCACACTCAAACTCATTGTTACTAAGCCCTTATACTAGCAAACACTGAGTGAACTTAGTGGCATCATAACAGTGGCTGTTGGACTTCTGTATTGTCCCACTAGTGCAAAGATATGTGCAGCATGTCTGCCTGCATTGCACACTCAAACTCATTGTTACTAAGCCATTATACTAGCAAACACTGAGTGAACTTAGTGGCATCCTAAACGTGGCTGTTGGACTTCTTTATTGTCCCACTAGTGCAAAGATATTTGCAGCACGTCTAGCTGGATTGCACACTCAAACTCCATGTTACTAAGCCATTATACTAGCAAACACTGAGTGAACTTAGTGGCATCATAACAGTGGCTGTTGGACTTCTGTTTTGTCCAACTAGTGCAAAGATATTTGTAGCACGTCTGCCTGCATTGCACACTTAAACTCATTGTTACTAAGCCATTATACTAGCAAACACTGAGTGAACTTAGTGGCATCCTAAACGTGGTTGTTGGACTTCTGTATTGTCCCACTAGTGCAAAGATATTTGCAGCACGTCTACCTGCATTTCACACCCAAACTCATTGTTACTAGGCCATTATACTAGCAAACACTGAGTGAATTTAGTGGCATCCTAAACGTGGCTGTTGGACTTCTGTATTGTCCCACTAGTGCAAAAATATTTGCAGCACGTCTGCCTGCATTGCACACTCAAACTCTTTGTTACTAAGCCATTATACTAGCAAACACTGAGTGAACTTAGTAGCATCCTAAACGTGGCTGTTTGACTTCTGTATTGTTCCACCAATGCAAAGATATTTGCAGCACGTCTGCCTGTATTGCACACTCAAACTCATTGTTACTAAGCCATTATACTAGCAAACACTGATTGAACTTAGTGGCATCATAACAGTGGCTGTTGGACTTCTGTATTGTCCCACTAGTGCAAAGATATTTGCAGCATGTCTGCCTGCATTGCACACTCAAACTCATTGTTACTAAGCCATTATACTAGCAAACACTGAGTGAACTTAGTGGCATCTTAAAGGTGGCTGTTGGACTTCTGTATTGTTCCACTAGTGCAAAGATATTTGCAGCACGTCTGCCTGCATTGCACACTCAAACTCATTGTTACTAAGCCATTATACTTGAAAACACTGAGTGAACTTAGTGGCATCCTAAACATTGCTGTTGGACTTCTGTATTGTCCCACTAGTGCAAAGATATTTGCAGCACGTCTACCTGCATTGCACACTCAAACTCATTGTTACTAAGCCATTATACTAGCAAACTGTTACGGTTGCTGCGAGCACTGGAGACTATGTCCAGATTTCTTGCTACTGCACATGTGCGAGCGCTGGAGATCAAGTCCAGATTTCTTGCTACTGCACATGTGCGAGCGCCGGAGACTAAGTCCTATCTTGGAGCCATTGCACATGTGCGGGTGACATCATCGCTGACACGAGGTCACATGTCTCTGACACCTTCTATGCCGATTGGTCGCTGGTCATGTGCTTGTGATGCCTTGCTCGGTGATAGGCCAGCATGACGTCACTCCTGTCGTTCTGGCTGCAGATTGGCTCTGGTGTCCTCCATCTTGGATGAGGCACAGAGTCTATATAAGACCCTGACACACGCCGCATGGCGCTCAGTCCTCTTGGTTCATGCATAAGAGTAGACACTCTGTGCGCGTTCCTCTAGGCATTCCTCTGTCTATGCTAGGTGAGCGCTACCGGCAGGGTAGCGTTCTTATACCTTACAGCTTCGGCTGCTGTCCGTATCCTTACCTCTTAGGGGAGCGGACATAGGCAGGTGCCTGAGGCACATGGTCTGGCTGGGCCTTGTGGTTCGACTCGTAGGTGGACGTTGCCGCTAGGGTAACGTTCATTATACTGCGTCTGGCAGTTGTTCGTATCCTCGCACACTAGGGGAGCGAACAGAGGTAGGAGCTTTGTGCGGCTTACGCTGCTGTTCATCTCTTTTGCACCACTAGAAGAGCGGACCTAGGTAGGTGCCATTTCGCACACATTGCTTTTGTCTCTGTGATTATTAACAGAGATCATTCCACACACCCTCCAAGTAAGGGAGGAATTGCTTTACTTACTTATTATATCCTTCTGTGAGTTAACAGAGGTATTGCACTCTGCCATAGTCTGCAGCAGAGTCTTTGCACAGTGGACCCTGACTGTCTGATACTCCTTTAAGTTATTATCAGACAGCCCCCCGTAACATTAGGACTGAGCCAAGGGTCTGGCAGTTATGGCAGAATATCAGCAGTTACACCGTTACATACAAGTACTTGAGTCACGGCTCAAGAGTATAGAGGATAAACCTCAGACCATGGTGACATCTGCACATGATCCTCGACTTGCTCTGCCAAACAGATATTTTGGCGATGCCAGATCATGTCGTGGTTTCATTAGTCAGTGTCAGATACACCTAGAGGTCAACTCTTCTTGCTTCTCTACGGAGAGGTCCAGAGTAGGCTTTATCATCTCCTTTCTTCAGGACAAAGCCTTAGAATGGGCGACTCCCCTATGGGAGCGCTCTGATGTGGTTTCTCTGAGACATCAAGACTTTCTTGATGCTCTTAAGGCGGTATTCATGGGTCCGCAGGTTACCCATGATGCGGCCCTGAGACTGTTAGATCTATCTCAGGGTTCGTTATCCACTAGTTCTTATGCCATTGCTTTTAGAACTCTGGTGGCAGAACTAGATTGGCCAGAGAAGGTGTTGATTCCTATCTTCTGGAGAGGGTTGGCAGGCTATGTCAAGGATGCTCTTGCTACTCGTGAGGTCCCTGCTTCTCTGGAGGACTTGATCACAGTAGCAACGAGGATCGATGTACGCCATAAGGAACGTAGACTCAAGGTCTCTTCCTCACGCCCTAAGCATCGGGCTATTCCAGTTGTTGAGGGTCCACTACCATCTTCCTCAGCATCTGAAACATCTCCCACTCCTATGGAGTTAGGTCATACATCCTCCAGACTACGCAAGTCTGGTCCTCCTATATGTTACGTATGTCGTCAGGCTGGGCACTATGCCAACAAGTGTCCTAGTCGTCAGGGAAACTCCCTGGCCTAGTAACCATTAGAGGGGGGTTACTAGAGACGTCTTCTGCACCCTCTAAGTGTTGTATCCCAGGTCAGCTCTCGTTATCTGAGAATACATGGCCTATTATGGCTTTTGTGGATTCCGGAGCTGATGGGACTTTTGTGTCCTCAGGATTTGTAAAGGGACACAATATTCCCTCTATCATGTTAGAGGCGCCTATTCCTGTCCGTGTTGTTAATGGAACTATGTTGTCTGACTCCATTACATTGAGGACAGTTCCCTTGCGCCTTTCCCTGTCTCAGGGTCACATAGAGGAGATTTCTTTTCTTGTTTTGCCTGAGGGTATAGACGACGTCCTTCTGGGTCTCCCATGGCTTCGGACTCATGCTCCTCACATTGACTGGGAGTCTGAAAGCATTATTAGTTGGGGTTCGAAATGTCAGTCCCGATGTCTTCCCTTACCACCTAAGGTCATTGCGGTTGCATCTACTGATCTCTCTCCCATACCTACACCCTATCTGGATTTCGCTGACGTGTTCTCCAAACAGGGTGCTGAGGTTCTTCCACCCCATAGGCCGTATGACTGTGCCATAGACCTTATCCCAGGTTCGGTTCCACCTAAAGGCAGGGTTTACCCCCTGTCGATACCTGAGTCGGAGGCCATGTCGACCTATATAAGAGAGAGTTTAGAGAAGGGGTTCATTCGTAAGTCTGTCTCTCCCGCGGGAGCTGGGTTTTTCTTTGTTCGGAAGAAAGAGGGTGATTTGCGTCCCTGCATAGATTACAGGGGTCTCAACGCAATCACAATAAAGAACAAATACCCATTACCTTTAATTTCGGAGCTCTTTGACAGACTGAGAGGAGCTCAAGTTTTTACGAAGTTGGATCTGCGGGGTGCGTATAACTTGGTACGAATTCGAAAGGGTGACGAATGGAAGACCGCTTTTAACACCCGAGACGGTCACTATGAATACCTCGTCATGCCTTTTGGGTTATGTAATGCACCCGCAGTATTTCAGGACTTCGTAAATGATGTGTTCAGGGATTTACTGTTATCCTCAGTAGTGGTGTATCTGGACGACATCCTGATTTTTTCTCCTGATCTGGAGACTCATCGTCAGGATGTCGTTCGTGTCCTTTCCCGTTTAAGGGAGCACTCATTGTTTGCTAAACTCGAGAAATGTGTATTCGAGCAGTCCTCATTGCCTTTTTTAGGTTACATTATCTCACAAGAGGGCCTGGCTATGGATCCTGCGAAGCTCTCTGCTGTTCTGCAATGGTCCGAACCTCATTCCTTGAAGGCGGTGCAACGCTTCTTAGGATTCATAAATTATTACAGGCAGTTCATACCCATTTTTCTACTTTGGTGGCCCCTTTGGTGGCCTTGACTAAGAAAGGTGCTAATCCCAAAGCCTGGTCTACTGAGACATCTCAGGCTTTTGAGGCAGTAAAAAGACACTTTTCAACTGCACCCGTTCTTCAAAGACCCGATGAGAGTAAGCCCTTCCTCTTAGAGGTTGATGCCTCTTCAGTGGGTGCTGGTGCGGTCTTGTATCAAAAGAACGGTGCAGGTAGAAAAAGGCCGTGTTTCTTCTTTGCGAAAACCTTTTCACTGGCAGAGAGAAAATATACCATTGGGGATAGGGAACTGCTCGCCTTGAGATTAGCCTTGGAGGAGTGGCGTCACTTGCTGGAAGGAGCGAAACATCCTTTCCAGGTCTATACAGACCATAAGAATCTGACGTACTTACAAACCGCTCAGCGTCTGAATCCTCACCAAGCCCGCTGGTCCTTGTTTTTCTCCCGCTTTCACTTCTCCATCAACTATCTGTCTGGGAGTAAGAATAACAAGGCAGATGCCCTGTCTCGCTCTATGCTTTCTACCCAGGAAGAGATTGACGAACCTCGTCTTATCCTTCCCTCCAGGGTTTTTCATACGCTCTCCCCTGTGACGTTAGACCAAATCCCACCGGGCAAGACATTTGTTCCGCCTGATCGACAGAATGATATACTGTCATGGGCCCACACCTCAAAGGTGGGTGGGCATTTTGGTATTAGGCGGACACGAGAGTTACTGGAGAGGTCGTATTGGTGGCCACACTTAGCCAGCCACGTCAAGAGATATGTCGGTTCCTGCTACTCGTGTGCTCGCAACCGTCCATTACGGCAGAGACCAGCTGGGCTCTTGCATCCTTTACCAGTGCCAGATAGACCTTGGGAGGTGGTAGGCATGGACTTTGTGGGTGATCTTCCATGTTCACAGGGACATAGATTTGTGTGGGTCATTACGGACCATTTCTCCCGGATGGTTCATCTCGTACCGTTATCGAGAATCCCATCTGCCAGGGTACTAGCCAAACTATTCCTCAAGCATGTCTTTAGGCTTCACGGGATGCCAGATCGTATCATATGTGATAGAGGCCCGCAATTTACTTCCCGTTTCTGGCGAGATCTTTGTAGCCTTCTGCAAATTGAGTTGAATCTCTCTTCGGCATACCATCCGGAGACCAATGGTTTGGTTGAACGTACCAATCAATCTATGATTATATACCTTCGACACTTTGTTGCTGAGAACCACGATAACTGGTCCTCCCTCCTACCCTGGGCAGAATTTGCCCTTAACAATTCGCTGGCTGAGGCCACTGGGCAGACACCGTTCGTACTCAATAATGGGAAACACCCTAGGGTACCGGTACCGTTTCCCGCTGCTGCACCTCCTCCTCTTGTGGCTGACTGGGCAACTAATGCCAGAGATGTTTGGGATTCAAGAGTCGATCCAAGCAGCTAAGGACCGTATGAAGACGGTGTCCGATCGGTTTCGTCGCCTGGCTCCTGTCTTTTCTCCAGGGGACTTTGTGTGGCTCTCTGCAAAACACGTGAGACTTAGAGTGAGCTCTGTCAAATTTGCTCCTCGCTTCCTGGGTCCTTATGAGGTTCTTCGACAGGTAAATCCTGTAGTCTACCAATTGAAGTTACCCGTCCATCTTAGGATTCATGACAAATTCCATGTCTCACTGCTAAAGCCGGCTATTTTACCTCACGCTCGTGAAGTGCACTCTCCTGCCTCTGATTCCTCTCGCTCTAGCTATGAGGTATGAGCCATAGTTGGTTCTAAGATGGTTAGAGGGCGCAGGTTCTTCTTGATAGATTGGGAGGGTTACGGCCCGGAACATCGCTCTTGGGAGCCTGAGGAGGCTGTCCATGCTCCCGACTTAGTTGCTGATTACCTGCGTCGCAGGGAGGGGGGTCCTTGAGGGGGAGGTACTGTTACGGTTGCTGCGAGCACTGGAGACTATGTCCAGATTTCTTGCTACTGCACATGTGCGAGCGCTGGAGACTAAGTCCAGATTTCTTGCTACTGCACATGTGCGAGCGCTGGAGACTAAGTCCAGATTTCTTGCTACTGCACATGTGCGAGCGCCGGAGACTAAGTCCTATCTTGGAGCCATTGCACATGTGCGGGTGACATCATCGCTGACACGAGGTCACATGTCTCTGACACCTTCTATGCCGATTGGTCGCTGGTCATGTGCTTGTGATGCCTTGCTCGGTGATAGGCCAGCATGACGTCACTCCTGTCGTTCTGGCAGCGGATTGGCTCTGGTGTCCTCCATCTTGGATGAGGCACAGAGTCTATATAAGACCCTGACACACGCCGCATGGCGCTCAGTCCTCTTGGTTCATGCATAAGAGTAGACGCTCTGTGCGCGTTCCTCTAGGCATTCCTCTGTCTATGCTAGGTGAGCGCTACCGGCAGGGTAGCGTTCTTATACCTTACAGCTTCGGCTGCTGTCCGTATCCTTACCTCTTAGGGGAGCGGATATAGGCAGGTGCCTGAGGCACATGGTCTGGCTGGGCCTTGTGGTTCGACTCGTAGGTGGACGTTGCCGCTAGGGTAACGTTCATTATACTGCGTCTGGCAGTTGTTCGTATCCTCGCACACTAGGGGAGCGAACAGAGGTAGGAGCTTTGCGCGGCTTACGCTGCTGTTCGTCTCTTTTGCACCACTAGAAGAGCGGACCTAGGCAGGTGCCATATCTAGTGGTTCGTGTCCTCGCACACTAGTGGAGCGAACGCAGGTAGGAGCTTTGTGCGGCTTACGCTGCTGTTCGTCTCTTTTGCACCACTAGAAGAGCGGACCTAGGTAGGTGCCATTTCGCACACATTGCCTTTGTCTCTGTGATTATTAACAGAGATCATTCCACACACCCTCCAAGTAAGGGAGGAATTGCTTTACTTACTTATTATATCCTTCTGTGAGTTAACAGAGGTATAGCACTCTGCCATAGTCTGCAGCAGAGTCTTTGCACGGTGGACCCTGACTGTCTGATACTCCTTTAAGTTATTATCAGACAGCCCCCCGTAACACAAACACTGAGTGAACTTAGTGGCATCATAACAGTGGCTGTTGGACTTCTGTTTTGTCCAACTAGTGCAAAGATATTTGTAGCACGTCTGCCTGCATTGCACACTCAAACTCATTGTTACTAAGCCATTATACTAGCAAACACTGAGTGAACTTAGTGGCATCCAAAACGTGGCTGTTGGACTTCTGTATTGTCCCACTAGTGCAAAGATATTTGCAGCACGTCTACCTGCATTGCACACTCAAACTCATTGTTACTAAGCCATTATACTAGCAAACACTGAGTGAACTTAGTGGCATCATAACAGTGGCTGATGGACTTCTGTATTGTCCCACTAGTGCAAAGATATTTGCAGCACGTCTGCCTGCATTGCACACTCAAAATCATTGTTACTAGGCCATTATACTAGCAAACACTGAGTGAACTTAGTGGCATCATAACAGTGGCTGTTGGACTTCTGTATTGTCCCACTAGTGCAAAGATATTTGCAGCACGTCTGCCTGCATTGCACACTCCAACTCATTGTTACTAAGCCATTATACTAGCAAACACTGAGTGAACTTAGTGGCATCATAACAGTGGCTGTTGGACTTCTGTATTGTCCCACTAGTGCAAAGATATTTGCAGCATGTCTAGCTGCATTGCACACTCAAACTCATTGTTACTAAGCCATTATACTAGCAAACACTGAGTGAACTTAGTGGCATCTTAAAGGTGGCTGTTGGACTTCTGTATTGTTCCACTAGTGCAAAGATATTTGCAGCATGTCTGCCTGCATTGCACACTCAAACTCATTGTTACTAAGCCATTATACTTGAAAACACTGAGTGAACTTAGTGGCATCCTAAACATGGCTGTTGGACTTCTGTATTGTCCCACTAGTGCAAAGATATTTGCAGCACGTCTGCCTGCATTGCACACTCAAACTCATTGTTACTAAGCCATTATACTAGCAAACACTGAGTGAATTTAGTGGCATCCTAAACGTGGCTGTTGGACTTCTGTATTGTCCCACTAGTGCAAAGATATTTACAGCACGTCTGCCTGCATTGCACACTCAAACTCATTGTTACTAAGCCATTATACTAGCAAACACTGATTGAACTTAGTGGCATCATAACAGTGGCTGTTGGACTTCTGTATTGTCCCACTAGTGCAAAGATATTTGCAGCACGTCTACCTGCATTGCACACTCAAACTCATTGTTACTAAGCCATTATACTAGCAAACACTGAGTGAATTTAGTGGCATCCTAAACGTGGCTGTTGGACTTCTGTATTGTCCCACTAGTGCAAAGATATTTACAGCACGTCTGCCTGCATTGCACACTCAAACTCATTGTTACTAAGCCATTATACTAGCAAACACTGATTGAACTTAGTGGCATCATAACAGTGGCTGTTGGACTTCTGTATTGTCCCACTAGTGCAAAGATATTTGCAGCATGTCTGCCTGCATTGCACACTCAAACTTATTGTTACTAAGCCATTATACTAGCAAACACTGAGTGAACTTAGTGGCATCATAACAGTGGCTGTTGGACTTCTGAATTGTCCCACTAGTGCAAAGATATTTTCAGCACGTCTGCCTGCATTGCACACTCAAACTCATTGTTACTAAGCCGTTATACTAGCAAACACTGAGTGAACTTAGCGGTATCTTAAACGTGACTGTTGGACTTCTGTATTGTCCCACTAGTGCAAAGATATTTCCAGCACGTCTACCTGCATTGAACACTCAAACTCATTGTTACTAAGCCATTACACTAGCAAACACTGAGTGAACTTAGTGGCATCATAACAGTGGCTGTTGGACTTCTGTATTGTCCCACTAGTGAAAAGATATTTTCAGCACGTCTGCCTGCATTGCACACTCAAAGTCATTGTTACTAAGCCATTATACAAGCAAACACTGTGTGAACTTAGTGGCATCCTAAACGTGGCTGTTGGACTTCTGTATTGTTCCACTAGTGCAAAGATATTTGCAGCACGTGTACCTGCATTGCACACTTAAACTCACTGTTACTAAGCCATTATACTAGCAAACACTGAGTGAACTTAGTGGCATCTTAAAGGTGGCTGTTGGACTTCTGTATTGTTCCACTAGTGCAAAGATATTTGCAGCACGTCTGCCTGCATTGCACACTCAAACTCATTGTTACTAAGCCATTATAATAGCAAACACTGAGTGAACTTAGTGGCATCTTAAAGGTGGCTGTTGGACTTCTGTATTGTTCCACTAGTGCAAAGATATTTGCAGCACGTCTGCCTGCATTGCACACTCAAACTCATTGTTACTAAGCCATTATGCTTGAAAACACTGAGTGAACTTAGTGGCATCCTAAACATGGCTGTTGGACTTCTGTATTGTTCCACTAGTGCAACGATATTTGCAGCACGTCTACCTGCATTGCACACTCAAACTCATTGTTACTAAGCCATTATACTAGCAAACACTGATTGAACTTAGTGGCATCCTAAACGTGGCTGTTGGACTTCTTTATTGTCCCACTAGTGCAATGATATTTGCAGCACGTTTAGCTGGATTGCACACCCAAACTCATTGTTACTAAGCCATTATACTAGCAAACACTGAATGAATTAATGGCATCCTAAACGTGGTTGTTGGACTTCTGTATTGTCCCACTAGTGCAAAGATATTTGCAGCACATCTACCTGCATTGCACACTCAAACTCATTGTTACTAAGCCACTATACTAGCAAACACTGAGTGAACTTAGTGGCATCATAACAGTGGCTGTTGGACTTCTGTATTGTCCCACTAATGCAAAGATATTTGCAGCACGTCTGCCTGCATTGCACACTCAAACTCATTGTTACTAAGCCATTATACTAGCAAACACTGAGTTAACTTAGTGGCATCCTAAACGTGGCTGTTGGACTTCTGTATTGTTGCACCAGTGCAAAGATATTTGCAGCACGTCTACCTGCATTGCACACTCAAACTCATTGTTACTAAGCCATTATACTAGCAAACACTGAGTGAATTTAGTGGCATCCTAAACGTGGCTGTTGGACTTCTGTATTGTCCCACTAGTGCAAAGATATTTGCAGCACGTCTGCCTGCATTGCACACTCAAACTCATTGTTACTAAGCCATTATACTAGCAAACACTGAGTGAACTTAGTGGCATCATAACAGTGGCTGTTGGACTTCTGTATTGTCCCACTAGTGCAAAGATATTTTCAGCACGTCTGCCTGCATTGCACACTCAAACTCATTGTTACTAAGCCATTATACTAGCAAACACTGAGTGAACTTAGTGGCATCTTAAACGTGGCTGTTGGACTTCTGTATTGTCCCACTAGTGCAAAGATATTTCCAGCACGTCTACCTGCATTGAACACTCAAACTCATTGTTACTAAGCCATTATACTAGCAAACACTGATTGAATTTAGTGGCATCCTAAACGTGGCTGTTGGACTTCTTTATTGTCCCACTAGTGCAAAGATATTTGCAGCACGTCTAGCTGGATTGCACACTCAAACTAATTGTTACTAAAGCATTATACTAGCAAACACTAAGTGAACTTAGTGGCATCATAACAGTGGCTGTTGGACTTCTGTATTGTCCAACTAGTGCAAAGATATTTGCAACACGTCTGCCTGCATTGCACACTCAAACTCATTGTTACTAAGCCATTATACTAGCAGACACTGAGTGAACTTAGTGGCATCATAACAGTGGTTGTTGGACTTCTGTATTGTCCCACTAGTGCAAAGATATTTTCAGCACGTCTGCCTGCATTGCACACTCAAACTCATTGTTACTAAGCCATTATACTAGCAAACACTGAGTGAACTTAGTGGCATCCTAAAGGTGGCTGTTGGACTTCTGTATTGTTCCACTAGTGCAAAGATATTTGCAGCACGTGTACCTGCATTGCACATTTAAGCTCATTGTTACTAAGCCATTATACTAGCAAACACTGAGTGAACTTAGTGGCATCATAACAGTGGCTGTTGGACTTCTGTATTGTCCCACTAGTGCAAAGATATTTGCAGCACGTCTGCCTGCATTGCACACTCAAACTCATTGTTACTAAGCCATTATACTAGCAAACACTGCTGCCAGTTTAAGGGCCGTAGTTGCATTGTCAGGGATAATTATTGTTGTTTATTCTGCTGTTAATAAAGCTAGACCACCGCTGAAATCTACACCACCTCTCAATTTTTACTACCACATTTTAAGTGCACAATCTTGTCGCAATCAAAATGAGTGGCAAAATGACAGATGCTGGTGGAAAGGGGAAGAGGCGTGTTGGAAAAGAAAAAAAGGGTTTGTCCGTATGGAAGGTGGCAAAGCTCCATTAACATCTGGTGAAGATAGACCATCTTCCAGCAAAAGTAAGATGTCTTCTACTTACCGTGGGCAATCCGATGTGCTCCCTTTTTTACGGACACGAACAACTGGAAGAAAGGTAGATGATGGCCAAAAAAGGAAAATGCTTGAATGGATCTCAAGTGGTCCAACAAGTGCCCTCTCCGCCACCTCAACTACCGCATCCAAAAAACACCAGTCCTCTGAGTTGTCATCCCAATACTTGCTTTCTCCCAGCTCTGAAGTCTCCATCCGCCCTGCACAGTATGGTGGAACTGAGATGGCTGAGCCTGCAGAGCTGTTCAGTTACACTATAGCCTGGGAATCAGAGGTCTGCTCCCAAGCTACAGTGAGTACAGACCAGGAAATGGTCCGCAGTGATGCCCCGAACCTTTGTGACTCAGATTTAGGCCGTGATGACCAAGTTTCTGAGCATAATAATAAGCACAAACTGAAACACCTGTGGTAATAGACAATGAGGAACATACTGATGACGATGAGACGCAGATACCATATTGGGATGACAACTTAAATATTCGGTCAGGGCAAAAAGAGGCTCGGTCTGAGGGTGAGGGGAGTGAAAACACAACAATTGATGAGGAAGTTCTAGATCCCACCTACTGTCAACCCACAGTCAGGACCTCGAGGAGGTCAACAGAGAGGGTGGAGGAGGATGCAACTGAAGACGAAGTTACCTTGCGCCTTCCTGGACAGAGTAGGAGTACTGGTAGCACGTCTACAACTGCATCCTCATCCACCACTGTGCCTCTGAGTATCAGTAGGGGTGGATCAGCAGGTCGCATGCCCTCTAAGCCTTGCCTAGCCTGGTCCTTTTTTGACATAGCAAAAGATCGCCCAAATTATGTGATCTGTAAAATTTGTCATGGTTCTCTTAGTAGAGGTCAAAACCTCAGCAGTTTGACAACTTCTTCCATGAATCGTCACATGAATAAATCTCATATGTCCCGGTGGGAAGCTCACCGTGCTGCAATGCGGCCTAGCGGAGCGAACCATCCACAGCCTGCCCCTTCTAGTGCATCCGCGCGCTCTTCATCTTCTAGGACTGTGGGACAGCTGTCACACCTGGTTTTCCACGCACAACTTCCACCACTGTAACCGCAACAGGCAGTTTGCTTGGTAGGTCGTCAGTTGGTTTGGAAGGGGAAACAAGTACGTGTGTACAGCTCTCTCAGACATCGATAGCAGCAACGTTGGATGAAGGCGACATCATGTCTATTCCTGAACTTTCCTTACAAAGCTGCATTTTTCCAGGGACACCCTACTCAACACCGTCTACACACAGCAGCCAGATCTCTGTCGCTCAGATGTGGACAAATAAAAGGCCATTTCCTGCGACCCATGACAAAGCTAAGAGGTTGACTTTATCCCTCTGTAAGCTCTTGACTACCGAAATACTACCTTTTCGCCTGGTGCACACACAGGATCTTATGTCTGTCGCTGTGCCCCAGTACCAGAAGCCCAGTCGCCACTACTTCTCTAAGAAAGGTGTGCCCGAGCTACACCAGCATGTCGCACACAACATCACCGCTTCCTTGAGAAACTCTGTGTGTGAACGGGTGCATTTCACCACCGACACTTGGACCAGTAAGCATGGACAGGGACGTTACATGTTGCTGACTGGGCACTGGGTAACTATGGTGATAGATGGTGAAGGGTCTGCTGCACAAGTCTTGCCGTCCCCACGACTTGTGTGTCAATCCTCTGTCTGTCCAAGTTCCGCCACTGCTTCTGCCTCCTCCACCTCATCTGGGTCCTCCACCTCCGCCCCAAGCCTGCCTGGTCAGGCGACCAGCATTCGCACTGCGCAGAAGAAATCACGCACCCCTCATTACTATGCTGGCAGTAGAGCGCAACGGCATCAGGCGGTCTTTAGCTTGACATGTCTTGGGAATAGGAGTCACACAGCTGAGGAGTTGTGGTCAGCTCTGCGGTCCGAGTTTAATAAATGGTTGTCTCCACTCAACCTGCAGCCTGGTAGGGCCGTGTGCGACAATGCTGCAAACCTGGGTGCGGCCCTTCGCCTGGGCAAGGTGACACTCGTGCCTTGTATGGCTCACGTGTTGAACCTTGTTGTCCAGCAATTTTTAACACACTATCCCAGCCTAGATGGCCTTCTGATCAGGGCACGAGAACTGTCTGCTCACTTCCATCGTTCAACCGCCGCAGCTGAGCGACTTGCATCGCTCCAGAAGTCTTTCGGCCTGCTGGTTCATCGTCTGAAATGCGATGTGCCGACATGCTGGAATTCGACTCTCCACATGTTACAGCGACTGTGGCAGCACCGCCGAGCCTTAGTGCAATACGTCATGACATATAGCCTGGGCCGACGAGATGCAGAGGTGGGGCAGATCACCCTGATGGAGTGGTCTCAGATCAAGGACCTATGCACCCTTCTGCAGAGTTTCGACATGGCGACGAATATGTTTAGCGCTGACAATGCCATTATCAGCATGACAATTCCAGTCATTTACATGCTGGAGCACACGCTAAACACTATTCGGAGTTAGGGGGTGAGACAACAGGAAGGGGAGGAACTACAGGAGGATTCATATGCGCAAGACACAACAACATCACCAAGGTCCAGACGTTCATCATCACCAACGCGGCAGGCATAGGACCATGGGGGACAGGGATCAACAAGGGCGCATGGTAGCAGGCGAAATGTTGAGGAAGGTGCAAGAGAACATGAAAAAATGGAGGACGAACTGTCCATGGACATGGAAGACTCAGCGGATGAGGGAGACCTTGGTCAAATTTCTGTTGAAAGAGGTTGGGGGGAGATGTCAGAGGAAGAAAGAATGGGTAGCACCTCTATGCCACAAACACAGTGTGGACTTGGTCCGCATGGCTGCGCAAGACACATGAGCGCCTTCTTGCTGCACTACCTCCAACATGACCCTCGTATTGTCAAAATTAGAAGTGATAATGATGATTACTGGCTTACCACACTATTAGATCCCCGGTACAAGTCCAAATTTTGTGACATAGTCCAGCCATAGAAAGGGACGCACGTATGCAGGAGTATCAGCAGAAGCTGTTACTCGATCTTAGCTCGGCTTTGTGTGAATCTCCCAGTTGTAACTTGACAAACATTGGACGGTCTCGTAATCTTCAACAGTCTACCCGTACCAGTAGCACCGTATCTGGTGCTGGTAACAGCAATTTTATGGAATCTTTTCAAAATTTTTTTAGACCGTCCTTTGCAAGGCCACCAGAGACAACAAGTCTGACACATAGTCAACGGCTGGAGAGGATGATACAGGAGTATCTCCAAATAAACATAGATGCCATGACTTTGCAAATGGAGCCTTGCTCATTTTGGGCTTCAAATCTTGAAAAATCGCTAGAGCTCTCAACTTACGCCTTGGAGATTTTGTCGTGTCCAGCTGCCAGCGTTGTCTCTGAACGTGTCTTCAGTGCTGCTGGGTCTGTGCTGACAGATAAGCGCACGCGTCTGTCCAGTGACAATGTGGACAGACTAACGTTCATCAAAATGAACAAGTCATGGATCCACAAGGAATTTACTACCTCTGTGTCATCCTGGGGAGAGTAAATGCTTGTGGATTTGGAATGTGCTTGATGCAAATCAAAACATCCTGTTTGCAACTAGGGCACAAGTGCTGCCACTGATGGGGTGTCTGTGTGGCCCAATTTTTGGAAAAAAGGGAGACTCCGCTTGGAGTAACCCTTGCTTACATTGTTTTTAAAATGATCCAAGATGAACAGATCTGGGATCAGGAAAGACTTAGCTACCTACCCCGGTGTCATGCTGGGGACGGTTAATTATGGCGTATTTTTGAATGTGCTTGATGCAAATCAAAACATCCTGTTTGCAACTAGGGCACAAATGCTGCCACTGATGGGGTGTTTGTGTGGCCCAATTTTTGGAAAAAAGGGAGACTCCGCTTGGAGAAACCCTTGCTTACATTGTTTTTAAAAAGGAGCCAAGATGAACAAGTCATGGTTCAGCAAAGACTTAGGTACCTACCCCGGTGTCATCCTGGGGACAGTTAAGAATGGCGTATTTTTGAATGTGCTTGATGCAAATCTAGCTGTGAAGTGTACAACTGGGGCACAACTGCTGCCACTGAAGGGGTGGGTGTCTGTGGGGCCCAATTTTTGGAAAAAAAGGGAGACTCCGCTTGGAGTAACCCTTGCTTGCTGTGTTTTTTAAAAGGAGCCAAGATGAACAGAGCTGGGATCAGGAGAGACTTAGCTACCTACCCCGGTGTCATCCTGGGGACGGTTAAGGATGGCGTATTTTTGAATGTGGTTGATGCAAATCTAGCTGTGAAGTGTACAACTGGGGCACAAGTGCTGCCACTGAAGGGGTGGGTGTGTGTGTGGCCCAATTTTTGGAAAAAAGGGAGACTCCTCTTGGAGTCACCTTGCGGTGTTTTACATGATTTTATAGGGGTTCACTGCTGGTCGCTTCCTCAAGGGAGTCCGGTGCACGGTCCAGTGGGTCCACCTCCGGACGCTCGCCACCCCTCAGTGAGCTTAACAGCCCCGCTCTACCCATGGCTAAAGAACAAGTTTAGCTTGATGCTTATGCATCCCCGTGGTTATCTTGGATTTTATTCTGTGTGATAACATGAAATGCTGAAAGCGGGCACATTTAAAAAAAATGTACTACTGTGACAGATCTAACAAAATCCTGAAAAATACAAAATAAAAGTATGACATAAATCAGTATGATATCTTGAAAAAGTTACGTGTGGTTACAAACACGCTGATTAAACAGCCCATAACAGTGTCAAACATAGTGCTGAAATGAATTTACTTTCTGGTTTTGTGGAATGACAACAGGTATATTATCTATGTCAATGCTTCTGATAGATTAAGATGGTCAGGCGTGTGACATCGATGCTTCTTTGTATTAACCGTTCTCATAAATCTTCCAATACTGTGAACTGTTTATGTGTGTAAACAGATTGTAGAGAAGCAATAGATAAATGAGTGCAACAATAGATCATCATTATAGGGACTACATGCTGTCATTTAGTCACCACTCACCAGGTTATATCTAGCACATGCATGGGTACAGCTATATGCACACAATTTGCTCTTGCTCTTGCTCTTGCTTCGCAATCCTTTTTGCTTGACAATCTGGTCATTCTTAGCAAAGTAAGAAGTATTTCTTTTTGATTTAGTAAATATAAAACTTGATTTGTCTGTGGATATAATTTAAAAAATACAAAAATAATGCTTCATAAAGAAACTTCTATTCTGTAGAAGAAAAAAAGAGTAGTTTAGTGCAGAATACACTATTGTAGTGAGACAAAAAAAATGGCCATTGTATTTTCCTCTCTGCAGTCTCTCTCTCTAAAACTTAACAGGTAGAGTGGGTAGAGCCTAGATGCAATGATGACTGTCACTCACAGCACACACAGACATGAGGGATTCCTGCTCAATAGAGATGAGTGGACCCTAACTTAGGCCGAAAACACACTTCCGCATAAAAAATGTACGTCTCTCACGTTCTGTTTTTCGGGTCCGTGTTCCGTTTCTTAGGGGCGTTTCTCCAGTACATATGACATCCACGAAGCTACTGAAGAGAGCCGCGCGATCTGCTCAGCTGTCACTGAGGTAACTTGTGGCCACCGCTGGATCCTCCAACTGTGACAGCAAGTCGCCTGTGACTACATCGCTTTCACTTGGGCGACTTGCTGTCACAGTTGGAGGATCCAGCGGTGGCCACGAGTTACCTCAGTGACAGCTTCGTGGAGCTGACAGGAGCGGCGGTGTCTGCTGCAGCTCCTGTCACCTTCATGTAGCAGAGCTGAATGCGATGCGAGACCTCCGTGGATTACGCCGGACATGGAGGTCTTTTTCAGGCTGAATAAAGTGGTGAACAAGGGAATTTGTTAGTTTTTTTTATTGCAAATAAAGGATTTTTTCAGGTGTGTGTTTTTATATACTGTAATTTAGAGATTAATCATGAAAGGTATCTCAAGGAGACGCCTGACATGATTAATCTAGGATTTAATGGCAGCTATGGGCTGCCATTAACTCCTTATTAACCCAATTGCCAATGCACCAGGGCTAATCGGGAAGAGCCGGGTACAGTCCCAGAACTGTCGCATATAATGTATGCGGCAATTCTGGGCGGCTGCTGACTGATATTGTTAGGCTGGGGGGCTCCCCATAACGTGGGGCTCCCCATCCTGAGAATACCAGCCTTCAGCCGTATGGCTTTATCTGGCTAGTATTAAAATGGGGGGGGACCGCACGCCATTTTTTTTAATTATTTATTTATTTTACTGCAAAGTATAGACACGCCCACCGGCTGCTGTGATTGGGTGCAGTGAGACAGCTGTTACTCAGCGTGGGGGGCGTGTTTGACTGCAACAAATCACAGGCGCCTCTGGGCGTGGAAAGCAGGGAATACGATATTGATTAATGAGTGGCCGGCATTTTCAAAGTAATTGTTGCCACGTATTCTCTGCACACCTGTTCCTCGCCGTGCTGGTGATCAGGGATTGGTAAGTATGAGCCGGGGGAAGAAAAAGACCGAGCGCCAATGTAAGTATGACTGAGAACAGCAGAAAAGAGGTAAGTAGACTGACTTTAATAATAAATATATATTATATATATATATAATTCTTTAAATAATAGATCACTCGTTTAAAAACGCACACGGACGAAACGTGCTGAACAAGGACATACTCCGTGTGCGGTCCGTGCAGGCACGGACCCATAGACTATAGCGGGTCCGTGCCTGCGTGCTGCTTGCCAAAACCGGACATGTCATCCGTGTAGAAAACCGCACACACGTACTTATCACACGGATACATGTTCCGTGTGATTTTACGTGTGTGCTATCTACATGCAAAAACTTACCAAACACGCACCGTAGGCACAGATGTGTGTTGCAGGCCTTAGACATTATAAAAAAAGCAGTGTTCGAGTTCGGAGTTTGGAGGCTTTACGTATGCTGTCCACTTGAGCAAGCATCACTGAACTCGGGTACTCTCAATGATCAGCTCAGTGCGAGCCACTTGCAGTGTTTGAAGGGCTTACACTGAGAGTAAAAACAGCATGAGCTGATGTAGTCTGCACCCAAAAATAAAGAAAAAAAATGCACTCCCTTTCCTGGAAGTGTTGTGTTTATGGCTGGCTGTATGTAGGCGGAGAGCCAAACTGCACAATCAGTGGCTTCTAATGAAGTTTGAGTCAAGTTCGAGTCCAGAACAGAACTTTATCTTTAGTATGACTGAGCCCAAAGAACCCAAACTTCCACGGGTCTGCTTATCTCTACTGCTCAATAGTCAGCGTGTATGCACACAGTATTATGGTTTTATCAGCAGAAGTCCTACATATCTCCATTTTTTACTTTTGACCCAGCGGACAAGCAAGCAATGAGACAAGAAATACATTTTACTATGGACTAATTTTATTAACTACATTTTTATTTACAAATACAAGTTTTATTTTTTAAAAACATATTATTAGGTATGGGCAGATTTAAGGATACTTGAGATTGGCGGGTCTAACAAGGTTAAACAAAAACGGCTCGGGAATGGAATTGATCCCAGTTATCTGCCAGACTCCGGTCCTCATATAAGTCAATGGGGACTCAAATGAGGAGCTTAAAAATGGTGGTAGAAGGGATAGGGGGATTAGAGAAAGCGCTTTAAATTTACCAGTCTCCACGCGGCTGTAACTCTGCTTCCAGGCTGCTCACTCTACTTCCAGGGCCACTCATTATCTTCATACATATGCACTGCTACCCCCCCACTAGCAGTCTCAGCCTCTCTGATTGGTTGCAATCAGATATCGCCCCCAGCCTGTGTGATAGCATGTCTGACTGCAACCAATCATAGGCTCTGTCTGTCTTGATTGATGTAAAAAGAAAGAAAACGTTGCTGAAGGTCCGGGGGGTATTAGGGTACCAAGCACAGGTTAAGCATACAGCTACAGGCTGCAGCCTCAAGCCATGCACTTATCTTGGTTGTATGAAAATAAGTGGAAAAACATGCGTATTTTTTTTAATTATTTAAATAAATAATAAAAAAAACAGATTTAAAACAATTTCAAAAACAGCATGCATTCCCCTCAATTTTGATACCCAGCCATGATTAAGCTGACAGCTGGGATTCTTGGGGTGGCTTGAGAATTATCACTAAAATAGAGGAATCTCAATAGGGTTGTGTTTCATGTTGTTTTTGTGATTGGAACATTACATTACTGTAGCAAATACAGGGATGCTGTGGACATATTTAGTTGCCCAGCAAGAAAGCAGAGTGTTTCTTACTATATCTGTATATATATATATATATATATATATATATATATATATATTTTGTGAGGTAGCACGGTCGGCTGCGCAGCAGAAGACACGGGATCCAGGCATTAAGGTTCACAGCACACGGTTTTAATGTCCAAACAAAAGTCCATAACAAAATACATGTGCCTCTCCAGCAGAGAGCTGAGGGAGTTCTGTTCACTCCCCCACACCCGGCACCCCTGCCCTTGTTCCTGATTCTATTTAACCCTTCCTTCAGCCTGTAGGGAAACAGCATTTACCCTAGAGTGGATTTACTTTCTATCATGGAGTGAGCACAACCGGGGCGAGACATACCGGCCGTCATAGATAACCCCGGTCACAGTCTCACATACCCCCCCCCCCTCAGTTCAAGCGTGCGGCGTTGAACTCCCGCCATCAAACAAGGGCCGCGGGACAAGGCATCGGCGTTGCCCTGCAACCTACCGGCCCTATGTTCAACCGTAAACCGGAGGTTCTGCAGAGAAAGGAACCACCGGGTAACCCGGGAATTCCGTTCCTTGGCGGACCTCTTCCAGACCAGCGGAGAGTGATCCGTCACCAAGCGAAACTGCCGTCCCAGCAGGTAATAGCGTAGGGACTCCAAGGCCCACTTGATCGCCAGGCACTGCTTCTCCACTACGCTATAATTCCGCTCGGGAGGGGTGAGCTTCCTACTTAAGAAGGTGACGGGGTGTTCCTCCCCCTGAACCACCTGAGACAGCACTGCCCCCAGGCCGACCTCTGAGGCGTCAGTCTGTACTATGAACTCCTTCCGGAAATCAGGGTGTACAAGAACGGGCTGTCCGCACAGGACCTCCTTCAGGGCCCGGAAGGAGTCCTCGGCCTGCGGAGTCCAGCGCACCATGACGGACTTCTTGCCTTTGAGAAGGTCCGTCAAGGGGGCTGATAATCCCGCAAAATCCTTTACAAACCTCCTGTAGTACCCCACGATACCCAGGAAGGCCCTTACCTGCTTCGTGGTCAGGGGTCTAGGCCACTTCTGGATCGCCTCAACCTTGTTAATTTGGGGCTTAATCACTCCTTGGCCTATCACGTAGCCCAAGTAGCGGGCTTCCGTGAGTCCCAATGCACATTTCTTGGGATTGGCTGTCAATCCGGCTGTTCGAAGCGCGTCCACCACCGCTTGTACCTGTTCCAAGTGGGTCTGCCAATCGGAGCTGTAAATAATGATGTCATCCAGGTACGCTGATGCATACGCCTGGTGGGGTTCCAGCACTAAGTCCATCAACCTCTGGAACGTGGCCGGAGCGCCATGTAACCCAAAAGGCAAGACAACATAGTGGAAGAGACCCTCCGGCGTAACAAAAGCGGTTTTCTCCTTGGCGGACTCCGTTAGTGGCACCTGCCAGTACCCCTTGGTCAGGTCGAGCGTGGTAAAATATCGCGCCTGTCCCAGCCTATCAATCAGCTCATCCACCCGGGGCATGGGGTAGAGATCGAACTTGGATATTTCGTTCAATCTCCTAAAGTCATTGCAGAACCTTAAGGAGCCATCGGGTTTTGGTATTAGGACAATCGGACTAGCCCATTCACTCCGGGATTTTTCGATGACCCCCAGGCGTAACATTGTCTTTACTTCCTCCGAGATGGCTTGTCGTCGAGCCTCCGGTACCCGGTATGACTTCAGGCGTACCTTCAGGTGGGGCTCGGTGACAATATCATGTCGTATCAGACTGGTCCTACCGGGCAGCTCGGAGAAGACATCGGGGTTCTGCTGAACCAACCGTCTGGCCTCTCGCCTCTGTTGCTTGGTGAGGGCTTCTCCAATCCTTACTTCCGGTTCGTCCTCTCCGGAGGTCGCTGGAGCCGGATGTGAACGACCCGAAGAGGAGGGAGGTGGGGAAAAACAGCCATCAGGCTTTCCCGTTCCTGCCAAGGTTTTAATAGGTTGACATGGTATATTTGTTCAGGTTTCCGCCTACCGGGCTGCAATACTTTATAGTTAACCACCCCTACTCTTTCCTTTATCTCGTAGGGGCCTTGCCACTGAGCCAGGAATTTACTCTCCGCCGTGGGGATTAATACCAACACCCGATCCCCGGGTTTAAAGGTCCGCACGGTGGCTTGTCTATTGTAGCGGCCGCTTTGCGCGGCCTGAGCCTCCTGTAAATGCTCCTTCACAATTGGCATGACCGCGCTTATGCGGTTCTGCATACCCAAAATGTGTTCGATCACACTTTTATGGGGGGTGGGCTCTTGTTCCCATGTTTCCTTTGCCAGGTCCAACAATCCCCGGGGATGTCGCCCGTATAACAATTCAAAAGGCGAAAACCCCGTGGATGCCTGTGGCACCTCTCGTATGGCAAACATCAAATGGGGAAGCATCATATCCCAGTCTTTCCTGTCTTTTGAAATCACCCTTCTTAGCATGGTTTTCAGGGTTTTATTGAAACGCTCGACTAAACCGTCCGTTTGAGGATGATACACAGACGTACGCAACTGCTTGATCTGGAGTAGCCGGCATAGCTCTTTGGTCACTTTAGACATGAATGGGGTCCCCTGATCCGTAAGGATCTCCTTGGGCAATCCCACCCGGAAGAACACAGCAAACAACTCCCGAGCTATAAGCTTTGCTGCAGTATGTCTGAGAGGTATCGCCTCGGGATACCGGGTGGCATAGTCAACGACCACTAGGATGTGTTGGTGCCCTCGAGCGGACTTTACGAGGGGCCCCACCAGATCCATCCCTATCCGTTCAAAAGGGACTTCTATAATGGGTAACGGTACCAACGGACTGCGAAAATGCGTCAGGGGTGCGGTAAGCTGACACTCCGGGCAGGTTTTGCAGAACCGTTTTACCTCCCCAAAGACCCCGGGCCAATAGAACCTTTGCAATATTCGCTCCTGCGTTTTCTTGACCCCTAGGTGGCCACTCATCAGGTGTTTATGAGCCAAGTCGAGGACCCGCCGGCGATGCGGCTGGGGCACCACCAACTGTTCTACCCCCACGCCCCGTATTTCATCTACCCGGTAGAGTAAATCCTGCTTAAGAGCGAAATGGGGGTACCTTACCTGGGCACCGGGCAGCTGTGCCACCCCGTCAACTACTGTCACCCGACTCCGGGCATGTATTAACGTAGGGTCCTGGAGTTGGGCTGTCCCAAACGTATCCGGGGACGCCTCCAACTCCGGGATGGGCTCGACCGTTTCAGCCTCTCCTGCCAATACCTCTAGGGGCGACCTATCGGGTTCACACTCTGTCCCTATCATGGTGACCCCTACGGCAGGTGTCCCGGATTCAGGATTGTAGGGCTCAGGTCCCGGACCGACCAATATCTGAGGGGACTTAGGGGGTCCCCTCCATAAAGTCCAAAAATAGGGCAGATCCCTTCCTAGGATCACGTCATAAGGAAGAGTGTTAAGAAGTCCCACCTCATGTTGCACCTGACCGCAAGGTACAGTGATGGTGACAATCCCCGTGGGATAGTCGCGGCGGTCCCCATGTATGCAAACCACCCCCACGGTGCGTCCTGTGGCCTTTACTTTAGCCCTCAAGGTGGATCGCACAAGGGTCACTAAGCTTCCGGAATCCAACAATCCTGTAACCGGACATCCATTCACCTGTATTTGGCACAAGTGGGGCTCCGTCTCTGGGGAGACCAGGTCAGCGGTACACACCACCTGAGCATACATTGAACCCCGCCGGGTAACCCCACAATCCATGGGCTCTGTGGTGAGTGGACACTGGGCTTCCATATGTCCCACCCGCTGGCACCGCCAACATCTAATGGGGACGGAAACCCCCTTGACGGGTTGTCGTTTAGGGTACAGAACCTTCCGGACCTCAGGAATGGCGGCCGCGGCCTCAGACGGGACGGTAGGGGACTCCTGCACCGTTGTCAGCGGTGGGTCCTTGGCCCTAGGCTTGGAGGGGCCGGACCGACGGGCGGTACGCAAAGTCTCAGTGTCCCGTATCAAGTCCTGTGTAGCCACATGCCGCTCTACCAGGGACACTAATTGGTCCAGGGTACTCGGGTCACCCTGTCCGACCCACCGTTGAACGGTGACGGGTAAAGTGCGCACAAAACGATCCACTACTACCCTTTCCACCATTTGCGCTGGGCTCAGAGTGTCAGGCTGCAACCACTTTTTTACAAGATGCAACAAGTCATAGGCCTGGGAGCGTACGGGTTTGGCTTCCTCATAGAACCACTGATTTACCCGCTGAGCCCGTACATAGGTATTCACCCCCAACCGAGCCAGTATTTCGGCTTTCAGGGTCACATAGTCAATGGCGTCCTCGGTACAGAGGTCCAGGTACGCTTTTTGGGGTTCCCCCGTCAGATAGGGTGACAATACCTCAGCCCACTGCGGGGTCGGCAGCTTTTCCCGCTCGGCCACCCGCTCAAACACCGCCAGGAACGCTTCCACATCATCACCCGGGGTCATCTTTTGCAACGCTTGTCTCACCGCTTTCCGGACGCTGCCGTCGTCACCCGGTCCCGGGGTTGTTGCTGCCGGTCCGGCACGGATCGACTTGGCCAGGAGAACCATCTGTTCTTGGTGCCTTTTTTCCTGCAATTGCAAGGCTTGCTGCTGACGTGCATTGGCCTGATCCATCTGTTCTTGGAGTTTTTTTTCCTGCACTTGCAAGGATTGCTGCTGACGTTCCAACGCCCGGAGCAGGTGTGCATTGGTCTGTTGCTGCTGTGCATTAGCCTGTTGTTGCTGTGCATTAGCCTCTTGTAGCTGTGCATTAGTCTGTTGCTGCAGCCTTAGTATGTCTTCCATGGCGTCGCTGGGTTTGGGCTGTAGTATAGCCGCTTGAATCCAGGACATGTGCTACCGGGTCACCAGGGATGGATGCTACACCTCACCGGCTGTCATGCCCGCCGATTCTCCACCATATGTGAGGTAGCACGGTCGGCTGCGCAGCAGAAGACACGGGATCCAGGCATTAAGGTTCACAGCACACGGTTTTAATGTCCAAACAAAAGTCCATAACAAAATACATGTGCCTCTCCAGCAGAGAGCTCAGGGAGTTCTGTTCACTCCCCCACACCCGGCACCCCTGCCCTTGTTCCTGATTCTATTTAACCCTTCCTTCAGCCTGTAGGGAAACAGCATTAACCCTAGAGTGGATTTACTTTCTATCATGGAGTGAGCACAACCGGGGCGAGACATACCGGCCGTCATAGATAACCCCGGTCACAGTCTCACAATATATATACTGTATATACTAGCTGTAGTACCCGGGCATTGTCCGGGATAGTAACTGCCTCTCTGTCTCTCTCCCAGTCTCTTTCTGTGTGTCGCTGTCTGTCTGTCTCTCTGTCTGTCTCTTTCATTGTCTGTGTTTATGTCTCTGTCTGTCTGTTTCTATCCCTCTGTCTGTATTTGTATCAGTCTATCTATCTCCATCTCTGTATCTGTCTGTCTCTCTGTATCTCTGTGTGTGTCTTTCTGTCTCTCTCTTTCCCCGTCTGTCTCTTTGCCCATCTGTCTCTTTGCCCATCTGTCTCTTTGCCCATCTGTACCCTATGTTTATATGCACTTTGCTTTATTTAGTTACAGCAGGGTATGTTTTCACAATTTTTCCCTTGGTTTCTCTTTGTCTAATGGCCAGTGTGAACATGAGCTCACAAGCTCCATGTATACCATCTCATACTCCGGCTCACTTTTTTGTTTTTATGTAGTTTTTTTGAATTCAGTACAAATGGGGTGTGGCCCTCCCTCTTGGTGAGCTGGACATTTCAGTCTGTGAATCCCCCTGACTGTGTGTGTCCTGTTGGGACCCGGTCGCTCTCAGCCCTTAGCCACATTGAGGCCTATTTTAGACCCATGGTAAGGTTTTAATATTAGAGAGTGTAGGTACTATCCCAACTGGGTACACCTTTGCGTTGATGGGATAGCTTTATGCTTTTTTTGATCAAAAACAGTGTTTACTAAGTACCCTATGTTTATATGCACTATGCTTTTATTTAGTTACAGCAGGGTATGTTTTCACAATTTTTCCCTTGGTTTCTCTTTGTCTAATGGCCAGTGTGAACATGAGCTCACAAGCTCCATGTATACCATCTCATACTCCGGCTCACTTTTTTGTTTTTATGTATATACTAGCTGTAGTACCCGGGCATTGTCCGGGATAGTAACTGCTTCTCTGTCTCTCTCCCAGTCTCTTTCTGTGTGTCGCTGTCTGTCTGTCTCTCTGTCTGTCTCTTTCATTGTCTGTGTTTATGTCTCTGTCTGTCTGTTTCTATCTCTCTGTCTGTATTTGTATCAGTCTATCTGTCTCCATCTCTGTATCTGTCTGTCTCTCTGTATCTCTGTGTGTGTCTTTCTGTCTCTCTCTTTCCCCGTCTGTCTCTTTGCCCATCTGTCTCTTTGCCCATCTGTCTCTTTGCCCATCTGTCTCTTTCCAGGGCTGTCTCTTTGCCCATCTGTCTCTTTGCCCATCTGTCTCTTTTGCCCATCTGTCTCTTTGCCCAGATGTCTCCTTCCAGTGCTGTCTCTTTGCCCAACTGTCTCTTTCCAGGGCTGCCTCTTTGCCCGGCTGTCTTTTTCCAGGTCTGTTGCTTTGCTTGTCTGTCTCTTTTCCCATCTGTCTTTTTGCCTGTCTGTCTCTTTCCCGGTCTGTCTCTTTCCTGCTCTGTCTCTTTCCTGGTCTGTCTCTTTCCCGGTCTGTCTCTTTGCCCGTCTGTCTTTTTCCAGGGCTGTCTCTTTCCAGGGCTGTCTCTTTCCAGGGCTGTCTCTTTCCAGGGCTGTCCCTTTCCCCATCTATCTCTTTCCAGGTCTGTCTCTTTGCCTGTCTGTCTCTTTGCTCAACTGTCTCTTTCCCAGCCTGTCTCTTTCCAAATCTGTCTCTTTCCAAGTCTGTTTCTTTCCCTGTCTGTCTCTTTTCAGGGCTGTCTCTTTCCAGGGCTTTCTCTTTGCCCATCTGTCTCTATGCCCGTCTGTCTCTTTCCAGGACTGTCTCTTTACATGGCTATCTCTTTCTAAGTCTGTCTCTTTGCCTGTCTGTTTCTTTGCTCAACTGTCTCTTTGCCCATCTGTCTCTTTGCCCATCTGTCTCTTTCCAGGGCTGTCTCTTTGCCCATCTGTCTCTTTGCCCATCTGTCTCTTTGCCCATCTGTCTCTTTGCCCAGATGTCTCCTTCCAGTGCTGTCTCTTTGCCCAACTGTCTCTTTCCAGGGCTGCCTCTTTGCCTGGCTGTCTTTTTCCAGGTCTGTTGCTTTGCTTGTCTGTCTCTTTTCCCATCTGTCTTTTTGCCTGTCTGTCTCTTTCCCGGTCTGTCTCTTTCCTGCTCTGTCTCTTTCCTGGTCTGTCTCTTTCCCGGTCTGTCTCTTTGCCCGTCTGTCTTTTTCCAGGGCTGTCTCTTTCCAGGGCTGTCTCTTTCCAGGGCTGTCCCTTTCCCCGTCTATCTCTTTCCAGGTCTGTCTCTTTGCCTGTCTGTCTCTTTGCTCAACTGTCTCTTTCCCGGTCTGTCTCTTTCCCATTCTGTCTCTTACCCGGCCTGTCTCTTTCCAAATCTGTCTCTTTCCAAGTCTGTCTCTTTCCCTGTCTGTCTCTTTTCAGGGCTGTCTCTTTCCAGGGCTGTCTCTTTCCAGGGCTTTCTCTTTGCCCATCTGTCTCTATGCTCGTCTGTCTCTTTCCAGGACTGTCTCTTTACATGGCTATCTCTTTCTAGGTCTGTCTCTTTGCCTGTCTGTTTCTTTGCTCAACTGTCTCTTTCCCGGTCTGTCTCTTTCCCGGTCTGTCTCTTTCCAAATCAGTCTCTTTCCAAGTCTGTCTCTTTCCCCGTCTGTCTCTTTCCAGGGCTGTCTCTTTTCAGGTCTGTCTCTTTCCCTGTCTGTCTCTTTCCAGGTCTAACTCTTTCTAGGTCTGTCTCTTTCCAGGTCTGTCACTTTGTTCGTCTGTCTCTTTCCAGGGCTGTCTCTTTCCAGGGGTGTCTCTTTCCAGGGCTGTCTCTTTTCAGGTCTGTCTCTTTCCTCATCTGTCTCTTTCCAGGTCTATCTCTTTCTAGGTCTGTCTCTTTGCCTGTCTGTCTCTTTGCTCAGCTGTCTCTTTCCCGGTCTGTCTCTTTCCCGGTCTGTCTCTTTCCCGGTCTGTCTCTTTCCAAATCTGTCTCTTTCCAAATCTGTCTCTTTCCCCGTCTGCCTCTTTTCAGGGTTGTCTCTTTCCAGGGCTGTCTCTTTGCCTGTCTGTCTCTTTGCCCGTCTGTGTCTTTCCAGGACTGTCTCTTTCCAGGGCTATCTCTTTCTAGGTCTGTCTCTTTGCCCATCTGTCTATTTCCAGGGTTGTCTCTTTCCAGGGCTGTCTCTTTCCAGGGCTGTCTCTTTTCATGTCTGTCTCTTTCTAGATCTGTCTCTTTCTAGGTCTGTCTCTTTCCAGGTCTGTCGCTTTGTTCGTCAGTCTCTTTCCAGGGCTGTCTCTTTCCAGGGCAGTCTCTTTTCAGGTCTGTCTCTTTCCCCATCTGTCTCTTTTCCCGTCTGTCTCTTTGCCCTTCTGTCTCTTTATCCGTCTGTCTCTTTCCAGGTCTGTCTCTTTCCAGGCCTGTCTCTTTCCAGGTCTGTCTCTTTGCCCGTCTGTCTCTTTATAGAGCTGTCTCTTTCCAGGGCTGTCTCTTTCCAGGGCTGTCTCTTTCCAGGGCTGTCTGTTTGCCCGTCAGTCTCTTTGCCCGTCTGTATCTGTCTGTCTCTATCTTGGTCTCTTTCCCCTTCTGTCTGTGTCTGTGTCTCTGTCTGTCTCTTTCTGTCTCTCTCTATCCGTCTCACCACCGACATCATATTACCGTATTTTTCGGACTATAAGATACACCGGACCATAAGACGCACCCTGGTTTTAAAATAAAATTTTAAGCAAAAAATGTGGTCATAACACACTGTTATGGGGCGAAGATCTGCTGCTGACACTGTTATGGGGGTTATGTCCCCAAATTCTCTGCTAAGGTACCCCATCCTGGTAATGATCCTCCTGGATTGTATATGTACCCCATCCTGGTATATGCCCTTATCCTGCTATATACTGGCATCCTGCTATATGCTCCCATCCTGCTATATACCCCCATCCTGCTATATACTGCCATCCTGCTATATGCCCCCATCCTGCTATATACTGCCATCCTGCTATATACCGCAATCCTGATATATGCCCCCATCCTGATAGATACTGCCATCCTGCTACATATTCCCATCCTGCTATATACCGCCATCCATCCTGCTATATACCCCCATCCATCCATCCTGCTTTATACACCCATTCTGCTATATACCTTGATCCTGATTAATAACCCCATCCTGGTATATGGCATGTATTCTGTACCACACACAAAAAAAAACCCAAAAACGTTTATACTCATCTTTCCTCGCTCAATACAGCATTGGTTCTCCCCCTGTCTGTGGCGGCAGCAGTGCTGCCGGACTGTGGAGCCATCATTGGTCACTTCCTTGCAGCATCGCAATGTCCTCCTGTCTGCTGGTCAGCTGACCTGCGTGACTGGCGGCGCTCACAGCGATGACGACATCGCTGTGCTCACCGCTCTCTACACAGATTAGCTGACCGGCAGATGGAAGGACATCGCAAAGCTGCAGGGGAATGGTGAGTGTACCGTACTGATTCACTGCAACCCGCGCTGATGATGATGCGCGGGGGCAGTGAATACAGCCGCACATGATCACTCCAGGCTGTAGTTGCCAGGGGTGATCACGGCCGGCTGTTTAATATGCGCACACACCCCGCCCATCATTCTGCCCACCTGTCAACGCTGGCTTCAGCGCTGAGAGATGATTGGTGGGAGGATCGGCGTGGCTATGTAATGAATGGGCCCACGTGGTCACGGCAGGCGCTGCTACAGCCTGCTCGTGCCGCCGATGACCCGCTCCACCGCAGCATCCTCATTCCCGGCCGCAGCCCTATATTCACACCATAAGACGCACCCCCCACTTTACGGCAACATTTGGTGGAAAAAAAGTGCGTCTTATGGTCCGAAAAATATGGTACCTCCCACATAAGCTTCTTATACTACCAGTTTATTTTGTTCCTATAGCAACCACTGACAGTTGCTATTAATAGCCTGTAGCTGCCACCTCTACTCAGTTTAATGGAGGCAGGATTTTTGGAGTGTAGCTGTACAGCATGGGGTTAAATTTTCCCGCCCAAACATAGTCTATGACGTTCCATGAGTCACATGGAGTGGCTTTGCAAAATTTCGTGATTGTAAATGTGACGGTGCGGATTCCTTTAGCGGACATACATACATAGACACATACAAACATACACTCACCTTTATATATTAGATATATACAGTACAGACCAAAAGTTTGGACACACCTTCTCATTCAAAGAGTTTTCTTTATTTTCAGGACTCTAAAAATTGTAGATTCACATTGAAGGCATCAAAACTATGAATTAAAATATGTGGAATGAAATACTTCAAGTGTGAAATAACTGAAAATATGTCTTATATTCTAGGTTCTTCAAAGTAGCCACCAAGACTCTTGGCATTCTCTTGATGAGCTTCAAGAGGTAGTCACCGGATTTTTGGTTTTCCAACAGTCTTGAAGGTATTCCCAGTGATGCTTAGCACTTGTTGGCCCTTTTGCCTTCACTCTGCGGTCCAGCTCACACCAAACCATCTCGATTGGATTCAGGTCTGGTGACTGTGGAGACCAGGTCATCTGGCGTAGCACCCCATCACTCTCCTTCTTAGTAAAATAGCCCTTACACAGTCTGGAGGTGTGTTTAAGGTCATTGTCCTGTTCAAAAATAAATGATGGTCCAACTTAACGCAAACCGGATGGAATAGCACACTGCTGCAAGATGCTGTGGTAGGCATGCTGGTTCTGTATGTCTTCAATTTTGAATAAATCCCCAACAGTGTCACCAGCAAAGCACACCTACACCATCGCACCTCCTCCTCCATGCTTCACGGGGGGAACCAGCCATGTAGAGTCCATCCGTTCACCTTTTTTACAAAGACACGGTGGTTGGATCCAAAGATCTCAAATTTGGACTAATCAGACCAAAGCACAGATTTCCACTGGTCTAATGTCCATTCCTTGTATTCTTTAGCCCAAACAAGTCTCTTCTGCTTGTTGCCTGTCCTTAGCAGTGATTTCCAAGCAGCTATTTTACCATGAAGGCCTTATGCACAAAGTCTCCTCTTAACAGTTGTTCTAGAGATGAGAAGGTGTGTTGAAATGTTTGGTCTGTACTGTATATATATATATATATATATATATATATATATATATATAATTTATTTATTTATTTATTTATTTTCTTTAACCCTAACCCTATTTTGAAACCTAACCCTCCCTTAGCCTAGCTAAAAAAGAAAGAGGAAAATAATTATAAAATAAAGAACTGAAAAAAAAATTTGGGGAGTATGATCAAGGGGGGGGAGGGTGATTTGGATATTGAGAATATTGTGGAAGGATTTATTGCAATTGATCTCTAAATTTGAATTTTTTTTCTTTACGGAAGCTTTTATAGTGTATCTCTTTTCTTTCCCAGAACAACCAAGAGTGAGAGTGGAGAGAGGCATGCCATTTTAAAACATGTTTGCGGTCTTTAAGGGGTGATAAAACCCTTTTAATAGTTAATATGATAGTATTAAGTGTGTACTTAAAGTGAACCTGATAGCTGATCCATGGTGGCTGATCAACGAACAGCATGTATCAGACACTGGCTGTATGATTTCAGCCATATATGTTTAACTCTTAAATGCTGCAGCATTTCAGAGAAAAACATACTTTAATAGCTGCCGGGTACCGAGGAGGCAAGTTGAACAGGCGGGTCCCCCAAGTTGCCCTAGAGAAACAGATACTTCTACACCTGTACATTGAGAAATCTATTACTCAAAGCCAGCGGTCATGGATATGTCCTTGGGACCTATCTGTCTGACTACTTTCCTATGCCACTCAGTTCCTTAAGACTATCAAACTATGTTTTTCTCTGAAACACTGAAGCATTTCACCATTAAACACATGAGGCTCAAATCATGAAGCCACTGTTTGACACGTGATACCTATGGATAAGGAAGCATGCATCCTGTCAATTTCTCTTTAAATGGGAATTAGGAAACTCACTTTCCTTTTCACTTGAATTTTTATTCATCACATCATCACACACACATATCTGTGTCATCACAACAAAGGCAAGCAAATTCAGTCTATTTTGAAATTGTAACATATAATTAAATGTAATATTTGCAAGGCAGTACGTTGTGTTCTCTCTTCTGGCAATTTTAACAATCCTGGTTACATTATGAACATTTCCATAGACAGCTCATGTTGTGTGAAGAATGTATCGAGTCCTACATGGGTAACAATGCAAGTAATGAGACCAAATCCAATTTAAGAACACTGAATGAATAAAGGAAGTTCAGTCTTGTGCTCACAACCCATTACTTTCTATTGATTTCGGCTCTTCATCACAAAAGGTTTGCAACAAAATAACTTGTTGTGGTTATTCAGTAGTAAGATTGGAAGTGAATTTTTTACGTCCTATAAACTTGAAAGTAGATAAGCATGTTCAGTTTTCTACATGCTCTTAAGCCGACGAGGAAAAAAGTGAAATATTCAATATTTTAATTCAAATTTTATTTTAAACAAAATAATTAAATGATGTATGAATTCATTGTGCAACTAAACACCTCTTAATTTTATTGCTTTTAACTCCATCAGTCAAATTCAATTTTCCTTTTGTATTTTAGCTTTTTTCCTCATCCAAAAGCCATAACTTTTTGCTTTTCTTCTTTAATATCTATGAGCATTTGTTTTTGAAAAATGAAAAAACCAAGGAGAAAAATTGTATGAAAAATACCCTGAATATAAATAAATAAATTGCAAGTGCTTAATAACAGGGTACTTAGTGTATACATTTTTGCAAAAAGGTAAAAAGCTGTCTCACCTCGTCACGGTGTACCCATCTGAGACAGTCCCTAACCTACTGAAGTTAAAAACATTATCAATACCTGACTTGTGTCATGTCAGAACTCCAATATGGATGGTGGCAAGTGGTTAGCTGTGTCCCAGATAAAATACACAGCAAAGTGAGACGCAATCAGCTGTTCAGTCTCAGTACTAGGAGGGCTGCACCCCCAACTTGCAACCAAGCAAGAAAACATACAAAAAACACAAAAACCTGAGCTGAAACAATGTTCAGTAAACATGCAACATTAAGCATGTGAATTGCAGCCTTAAGACTAGAAAAAAACAAGGAGAAAAATTGTATGAAAAATACCCTGAATATAAATAAATAAATTGCAAGTGCTTAATAACAGGGTACTTAGTGTATACATTTTTGCAAAAAGGTAAAAAGCTGTCTCACCTCGTCACGGTGTACCCATCTGAGACAGTCCCTAACCTACTGAAGTTAAAAACATTATCAATACCTGACTTGTGTCATGTCAGAACTCCAATATGGATGGTGGCAAGTGGTTAGCTGTGTCCCAGATAAAATACACAGCAAAGTGAGACGCAATCAGCTGTTCAGTCTCAGTACTAGGAGGGCTGCACCCCCAACTTGCAACCAAGCAAAAAAACATACAAAAAACACAAAAACCTGAGCTGAAACAATGTTCAGTAAACATGCAACATTAAGCATGTGAATTGCAGCCTTAAGACTAGAAAAAACCAAGGAGAAAAATTGTATGAAAAATACCCTGAATATAAATAAATAAATTGCAAGTGCTTAATAACAGGGTACTTAGTGTATACATTTTTGCAAAAAGGTAAAAAGCTGTCTCACCTCGTCACGGTGTACCCATCTGAGACAGTCCCTAACCTACTGAAGTTAAAAACATTATCAATACCTGACTTGTGTCATGTCAGAACTCCAATATGGATGGTGGCAAGTGGTTAGCTGTGTCCCAGATAAAATACACAGCAAAGTGAGACGCAATCAGCTGTTCAGTCTCAGTACTAGGAGGGCTGCACCCCCAACTTGCAACCAAGCAAGAAAACATACAAAAAACACAAAAACCTGAGCTGAAACAATGTTCAGTAAACATGCAACATTAAGCATGTGAATTGCAGCCTTAAGACTAGAAAAAACCAAGGAGAAAAATTGTATGAAAAATACCCTGAATATAAATAAATAAATTGCAAGTGCTTAATAACAGGGTACTTAGTGTATACATTTTTGCAAAAAGGTAAAAAGCTGTCTCACCTCGTCACGGTGTACCCATCTGAGACAGTCCCTAACCTACTGAAGTTAAAAACATTATCAATACCTGACTTGTGTCATGTCAGAACTCCAATATGGATGGTGGCAAGTGGTTAGCTGTGTCCCAGATAAAATACACAGCAAAGTGAGACGCAATCAGCTGTTCAGTCTCAGTACTAGGAGGGCTGCACCCCCAACTTGCAACCAAGCAAGAAAACATACAAAAAACACAAAAACCTGAGCTGAAACAATGTTCAGTAAACATGCAACATTAAGCATGTGAATTGCAGCCTTAAGACTAGAAAAAACCAAGGAGAAAAATTGTATGAAAAATACCCTGAATATAAATAAATAAATTGCAAGTGCTTAATAACAGGGTACTTAGTGTATACATTTTTGCAAAAAGGTAAAAAGCTGTCTCACCTCGTCACGGTGTACCCATCTGAGACAGTCCCTAACCTACTGAAGTTAAAAACATTATCAATACCTGACTTGTGTCATGTCAGAACTCCAATATGGATGGTGGCAAGTGGTTAGCTGTGTCCCAGATAAAATACACAGCAAAGTGAGACGCAATCAGCTGTTCAGTCTCAGTACTAGGAGGGCTGCACCCCCAACTTGCAACCAAGCAAGAAAACATACAAAAAACACAAAAACCTGAGCTGAAACAATGTTCAGTAAACATGCAACATTAAGCATGTGAATTGCAGCCTTAAGACTAGAAAAAACCAAGGAGAAAAATTGTATGAAAAATACCCTGAATATAAATAAATAAATTGCAAGTGCTTAATAACAGGGTACTTAGTGTATACATTTTTGCAAAAAGGTAAAAAGCTGTCTCACCTCGTCACGGTGTACCCATCTGAGACAGTCCCTAACCTACTGAAGTTAAAAACATTATCAATACCTGACTTGTGTCATGTCAGAACTCCAATATGGATGGTGGCAAGTGGTTAGCTGTGTTTTTTGTATGTTTTCTTGCTTGGTTGCAAGTTGGGGGTGCAGCCCTCCTAGTACTGAGACTGAACAGCTGATTGCGTCTCACTTTGCTGTGTATTTTATCTGGGACACAGCTAACCACTTGCCACCATCCATATTGGAGTTCTGACATGACACAAGTCAGGTATTGATAATGTTTTTAACTTCAGTAGGTTAGGGACTGTCTCAGATGGGTACACCGTGACGAGGTGAGACAGCTTTTTACCTTTTTGCAAAAATGTATACACTAAGTACCCTGTTATTAAGCACTTGCAATTTATTTATTTATATTCAGGGTATTTTTCATACAATTTTTCTCCTTGGTTTTTTCTAGTCTTAAGGCTGCAATTCACATGCTTAATGTTGCATGTTTACTGAACATTGTTTCAGCTCAGGTTTTTGTGTTTTTTGTATGTTTTCTTGCTTGGTTGCAAGTTGGGGGTGCAGCCCTCCTAGTACTGAGACTGAACAGCTGATTGCGTCTCACTTTGCTGTGTATTTTATCTGGGACACAGCTAACCACTTGCCACCATCCATATTGGAGTTCTGACATGACACAAGTCAGGTATTGATAATGTTTTTAACTTCAGTAGGTTAGGGACTGTCTCAGATGGGTACACCGTGACGAGGTGAGACAGCTTTTTACCTTTTTGCAAAAATGTATACACTAAGTACCCTGTTATTAAGCACTTGCAATTTATTTATTTATATTCAGGGTATTTTTCATACAATTTTTCTCCTTGGTTTTTTCTAGTCTTAAGGCTGCAATTCACATGCTTAATGTTGCATGTTTACTGAACATTGTTTCAGCTCAGGTTTTTGTGTTTTTTGTATGTTTTCTTGCTTGGTTGCAAGTTGGGGGTGCAGCCCTCCTAGTACTGAGACTGAACAGCTGATTGCGTCTCACTTTGCTGTGTATTTTATCTGGGACACAGCTAACCACTTGCCACCATCCATATTGGAGTTCTGACATGACACAAGTCAGGTATTGATAATGTTTTTAACTTCAGTAGGTTAGGGACTGTCTCAGATGGGTACACCGTGACGAGGTGAGACAGCTTTTTACCTTTTTGCAAAAATGTATACACTAAGTACCCTGTTATTAAGCACTTGCAATTTATTTATTTATATTCAGGGTATTTTTCATACAATTTTTCTCCTTGGTTTTTTCTAGTCTTAAGGCTGCAATTCACATGCTTAATGTTGCATGTTTACTGAACATTGTTTCAGCTCAGGTTTTTGTGTTTTTTGTATGTTTTCTTGCTTGGTTGCAAGTTGGGGGTGCAGCCCTCCTAGTACTGAGACTGAACAGCTGATTGCGTCTCACTTTGCTGTGTATTTTATCTGGGACACAGCTAACCACTTGCCACCATCCATATTGGAGTTCTGACATGACACAAGTCAGGTATTGATAATGTTTTTAACTTCAGTAGGTTAGGGACTGTCTCAGATGGGTACACCGTGACGAGGTGAGACAGCTTTTTACCTTTTTGCAAAAATGTATACACTAAGTACCCTATTATTAAGCACTTGCAATTTATTTATTTATATTCAGGGTATTTTTCATACAATTTTTCTCCTTGGTTTTTTCTAGTCTTAAGGCTGCAATTCACATGCTTAATGTTGCATGTTTACTGAACATTGTTTCAGCTCAGGTTTTTGTGTTTTTTGTATGTTTTCTTGCTTGGTTGCAAGTTGGGGGTGCAGCCCTCCTAGTACTGAGACTGAACAGCTGATTGCGTCTCACTTTGCTGTGTATTTTATCTGGGACACAGCTAACCACTTGCCACCATCCATATTGGAGTTCTGACATGACACAAGTCAGGTATTGATAATGTTTTTAACTTCAGTAGGTTAGGGACTGTCTCAGATGGGTACACCGTGACGAGGTGAGACAGCTTTTTACCTTTTTGCAAAAATGTATACACTAAGTACCCTGTTATTAAGCACTTGCAATTTATTTATTTATATTCAGGGTATTTTTCATACAATTTTTCTCCTTGGTTTTTTCTAGTCTTAAGGCTGCAATTCACATGCTTAATGTTGCATGTTTACTGAACATTGTTTCAGCTCAGGTTTTTGTGTTTTTTGTATGTTTTCTTGCTTGGTTGCAAGTTGGGGGTGCAGCCCTCCTAGTACTGAGACTGAACAGCTGATTGCGTCTCACTTTGCTGTGTATTTTATCTGGGACACAGCTAACCACTTGCCACCATCCATATTGGAGTTCTGACATGACACAAGTCAGGTATTGATAATGTTTTTAACTTCAGTAGGTTAGGGACTGTCTCAGATGGGTACACCGTGACGAGGTGAGACAGCTTTTTACCTTTTTGCAAAAATGTATACACTAAGTACCCTGTTATTAAGCACTTGCAATTTATTTATTTATATTCAGGGTATTTTTCATACAATTTTTCTCCTTGGTTTTTTCTAGTCTTAAGGCTGCAATTCACATGCTTAATGTTGCATGTTTACTGAACATTGTTTCAGCTCAGGTTTTTGTGTTTTTTGTATGTTTTCTTGCTTGGTTGCAAGTTGGGGGTGCAGCCCTCCTAGTACTGAGACTGAACAGCTGATTGCGTCTCACTTTGCTGTGTATTTTATCTGGGACACAGCTAACCACTTGCCACCATCCATATTGGAGTTCTGACATGACACAAGTCAGGTATTGATAATGTTTTTAACTTCAGTAGGTTAGGGACTGTCTCAGATGGGTACACCGTGACGAGGTGAGACAGCTTTTTACCTTTTTGCAAAAATGTATACACTAAGTACCCTATTATTAAGCACTTGCAATTTATTTATTTATATTCAGGGTATTTTTCATACAATTTTTCTCCTTGGTTTTTTCTAGTCTTAAGGCTGCAATTCACATGCTTAATGTTGCATGTTTACTGAACATTGTTTCAGCTCAGGTTTTTGTGTTTTTTGTATGTTTTCTTGCTTGGTTGCAAGTTGGGGGTGCAGCCCTCCTAGTACTGAGACTGAACAGCTGATTGCGTCTCACTTTGCTGTGTATTTTATCTGGGACACAGCTAACCACTTGCCACCATCCATATTGGAGTTCTGACATGACACAAGTCAGGTATTGATAATGTTTTTAACTTCAGTAGGTTAGGGACTGTCTCAGATGGGTACACCGTGACGAGGTGAGACAGCTTTTTACCTTTTTGCAAAAATGTATACACTAAGTACCCTGTTATTAAGCACTTGCAATTTATTTATTTATATTCAGGGTATTTTTCATACAATTTTTCTCCTTGGTTTTTTCTAGTCTTAAGGCTGCAATTCACATGCTTAATGTTGCATGTTTACTGAACATTGTTTCAGCTCAGGTTTTTGTGTTTTTTGTATGTTTTCTTGCTTGGTTGCAAGTTGGGGGTGCAGCCCTCCTAGTACTGAGACTGAACAGCTGATTGCGTCTCACTTTGCTGTGTATTTTATCTGGGACACAGCTAACCACTTGCCACCATCCATATTGGAGTTCTGACATGACACAAGTCAGGTATTGATAATGTTTTTAACTTCAGTAGGTTAGGGACTGTCTCAGATGGGTACACCGTGACGAGGTGAGACAGCTTTTTACCTTTTTGCAAAAATGTATACACTAAGTACCCTGTTATTAAGCACTTGCAATTTATTTATTTATATTCAGGGTATTTTTCATACAATTTTTCTCCTTGGTTTTTTCTAGTCTTAAGGCTGCAATTCACATGCTTAATGTTGCATGTTTACTGAACATTGTTTCAGCTCAGGTTTTTGTGTTTTTTGTATGTTTTCTTGCTTGGTTGCAAGTTGGGGGTGCAGCCCTCCTAGTACTGAGACTGAACAGCTGATTGCGTCTCACTTTGCTGTGTATTTTATCTGGGACACAGCTAACCACTTGCCACCATCCATATTGGAGTTCTGACATGACACAAGTCAGGTATTGATAATGTTTTTAACTTCAGTAGGTTAGGGACTGTCTCAGATGGGTACACCGTGACGAGGTGAGACAGCTTTTTACCTTTTTGCAAAAATGTATACACTAAGTACCCTGTTATTAAGCACTTGCAATTTATTTATTTATATTCAGGGTATTTTTCATACAATTTTTCTCCTTGGTTTTTTCTAGTCTTAAGGCTGCAATTCACATGCTTAATGTTGCATGTTTACTGAACATTGTTTCAGCTCAGGTTTTTGTGTTTTTTGTTTTTGAAAAATGAGTTGCAGTGTTGAATTACACCATTGATTTTGCTATAAATTACGTATAATTTATAATGTACTGAACAACAGGAAAAAAAATTCCTTTGTGATGAATTGGTGAAAGAAGCAGCATTCAACGTGCTGCAAAAATGACCTGACAGCATGATTTTTCATAAACTTAATATACTTTTGATTACATGTTAGTGATTTAAAAATGCAGAACTTTAATGCAGAACTAGAAATTTACCAAATGGGTTAAATAATGTTATTTTTTAATGCAAAAGAGTCTTACAGATGTAGCAAAATTAAATATGCTTTTTTCCTTATATTTCTTTTTTTCTACTTAAAAAAACAAAAACCGGTTTCTAAAGCTTAGATTTTTTTCAGATTTAAATAAGAAAAAAAATCAACGTTTTGCTATAACTTTTAGTACACCATATGCGACCTGAAATTCTGATCGCTTAATAACTTTTACAGTATGCTGTAAAATATTGGTATTCCAGTATAAAGTGAAAATTTAGATTTCCTATAAAGTCCGAGTCTTTCTCAACTTAAAACACCTAAATGCTGCTATTAGGGATTGACAGATAGAGATGAGAGAACTTGTTTGAAGAAGATTTACTAATTTAAAAGTCGGCAAGAGCCTTTTGCCCATTCCGATTTGTCTTCGATACCCAAGAAATTTTCATTTTTGATCGGTGAGTGTTTTTGGCATTTCCAATACCTGTCTAATACTTTGTCTATGATAATGGTTCAGTATGATGAGCGGGGAAATGTGTTTGATAAGGGGAGGGTATGAAGAGAGGTCAGAGGAGCAGCAGAGGGTTTTGTTTATTTTTTTATCTTAACTTAATGTGTGTGTATGTCCCGGCAGCCAATCAGGGTGCAGAAACCATCCACAACGTTCAGACTCAAGGGCTTGTGTCATTGGCTGCCTAATTCACATGTCCCTCTGCATATAAAAAGCAGATAGGCAGTGTCGGTGCCATTTTGTGATTGCTAGAGTTTTGGAAAAGGGCTGCTGCTGCTAGACAGTTAAATTACATACTGGGTTTATTTTTAGATAGTTTAAATATTTTGGAGGGCGATAGTGTAGGATAGGGAAGTGCAAGGGCATGCAGGGTAAAGAATGTTTTATCAGTACACTGATTGGACAAACCGTCCCAGGAATATTATTAAGTAGTAATTAGTTCAATTATTCCAATTTTTGAGATTTTTTATTTTGTATAAATCAAAACTACATACCACCAACGTGCAGATATACCCATAAGTAATAGACCAACGGTCGCATATATAAAAATACACAGACAATATGTACAATAAACATATACAGTTGTCAAAAAAGTGAAGGTTCACAGAAAATGGGGATGGAGTCAGAGCCCAACTTATCCTTGGGACCACACAGACTGGTTCAGGCAGCGCCACATAGTATGGAAGAAAGGAAGATTTCAATCCTTATAAGTCCAAGGAGGTATATGGGGGAACTCTCCAGCAATTTCCTTTGCATTAATACAGGTGAGCCTTCAATTTCATAGATTGGATAATCTCCACCTCAAACAGGTTATCTCCACCTCAACGCGTTTCCCCATACAACACAAACGTATGGTTCATCAGGAGGCTACAAGATAAACACACTAAATCAGCAACCAAGACTTACAATAAGACAGACAGTTTTAAACATAAAGCACCACATGTGGTATGGAGCGCTTGATAAACTATAATAAAGTACTTGCCCAACGAGATATAGTTGTCAGATATGCAGGTTCATGGCGCCATCAGCAGGGATCCATAGTAGACAGACAATGCTGAGGATATAATACCATAGTCCAGGGCGAGGCGTCATGAAGCTGCATATCAGGATGGATTTAAATAGCCAGGAGCAGCTGGGTGTAATCAATCAATTATGCAAAATAAACCACTCAACAGGTGCAGATTGCCTAATGTAGTGCGGGCGTAGTGAATAGACAAAGTCTGATACAAGGCCGTCCCACATCGCCATTAGCATGATAGGGATGCATGTCCCAAGTTTCCTAGGCAACACGCAAACCTATACGGAGGCCCAGCGGCGCCATAGCAGGCCGGTCAGTGCGCACGCCCGGGATCTCCCGGGCAACGCACATAAACATCCGGCAGCCCTGGCAGCACGAACATATCGCGTACGCCCAGGGTGAGGCCCAGCGGCGCCACACGTAACCGGCTAGTGCGCATGCCCGGGATCTCCCTGGCAACGCGCATAAACACCTACCGGCCGTGTGACGCCACAACGCCTCCCAGCGCGCATGCACAGACAAATGTCCGGCAGAGCGTATAAACAGAGGGACCCGGCGACGCCTAGATACATAGACGCACAGGTCCGGGACCCCCAGGCAACGCGCATATAGATCTTGGTGATACGATAACACCACCCCAACACTAATACCACATGCGTGGGACCCCTCATGTCAGAGCACCATCATTAGATAAAGATAAAAATACCCTTCTAGACAAATTCTTGCCATTAGTCATTGCAAAAATAGAAGATATGAATTAATCCTATCAGCCAATCACTGTAATAATATTAAAATCAGACCCTTTAATATATTTATTTCTGGTAGTGGCAATTATTAACCACACATAGTACACCATGTTTACAGACAGGTGCAGTGACAGTTGGAGTCCCCGCTTACAACACTTGGCACAGATATTGAATAAATAGAATTCATAACACATCAGTGTAAATAATTAACTTTAACTATCACCCATTTCTAATAGGGGAACAAACCCACCCCCGGCTAAGTCCATAAAATTATATATATATATCCAGACATATCCTACCCCCACACACATCACCCTAAGGGAGAGGAGGGGGGGGGGGGCACGTCTGGATTTTTACATCTCAGAGCAAACAATGTACATATATAATAACCATCAATATGGTTTTTTCTCAATACTGAGAAAGTCTTCCAAAGTAGGGCATAAGGACTATCAAACAATTTAGGATTCCACAGACACTAAGTAGGAAGGAAACAAGAAAAGGAAAGTTGTTCATTAAGCCCTCTCGGAGCCAATGAACCCATTTTGAAAATCCATGCTGATTCTCTTTGCAGTACAACCCTATCAAAATCACCCCCCCTAGGGCTAGGTCTAACCACTTCCAACACCGAGAACCGAACATGAGTAACATCACCACCATGAACCATATTCACATGGCGAGAAATTGGCGTATCTCGTCCATTCCGGATATCCGAGAGATGTTCGCCAACCCGCCTCCGGAGTTCCCTTAGAGTCTTCCCGACATAATCCAAAGGACATGTACAGGTAGCCCTATAGACAACCCCGGAGGTTAATATACGCTCCTGGTGGGAAATTAAGGGGCTAGAAAACTATCTAAAGCATCAAATTGTTCCTAGGGGACTTAGGATTAATATTCAGCCATCCCCTAGAACTGCTTCTGATAGTTTTCTTATTCTTTGGCGTAAGGAATCTGTGGCCTCCTCCTTAAGGCTAATGAATTTATTGCTTGAGGAGGAAAAAAAGATTTTTGCGGAGTCCACCACTACATTAAACACTGGAATTGATAACATTCTACGCATTAAGAGTGATCCAGATTTTATTAGAAGGGAGGGGTTGCTTCAGACCTCTATAGAACGGTTTCAAAACAACCTTAAGGAGAGGAAGCATTCTCAATTTGTTAGAGATTTAGCCGAATTTAAGGACGATAAGGCCTATCAACCTCCTAGCAGACAAACTTCAGCTGTGTCCTACTCTGATGTGGACACGTCTGATTCTGAAAGACAACGGTCTGGTGCTAATCCTCCTGATTACAATCGTAATCCACATCCATGGGTTGGTCCGAGGAAATCAAGGAAGAGAAGGGAGGGTCAGTATGGCTATCGTGGGCCTCCACATGGGTCCTCTGGTCCTCCTGTTTCTTCTTCTTCCTCTTTTTTGGAGCAAAGACGAATGGGGGATTATTACCCCCATACGAGAGCGCATCAGGCCAGGGGAGGATATTGAATCTATCTGATATCTCTCTTACACATAATGATTATGCGGTCCTTTCTAGGGGTCAGGGCTTTATCCCTTCAAATCGGTTTGATTGTTTTGGGTGGATAAAGGACCTGGAACTTTTTGGTAGAAAACTTAAGTGGAAGCTATTCTTTGAGCACAACACCCAGGAACAATGTAGGGCCTTGGGCATCTTGGAGGAAGATTATGAGTGTTTTCAGTCTCTTACTGATCTTCTTAGGGATAGTACTAGAGGGAGAGGAGATGGTCCTTTCACTAATTTGAAGAGACCAAGTAAAAAGTCTCCACCAGTTCAAAGCTGCACAAGTGTTGACATTTTTCTTAAACTTGTACAGGATGATCTTCAAAAAATCCCTCAATCACTATATGGTCTGGAATCTAATCTGACTAAAGATGAGTTCCAGGCACTTGATCGGTTATCTAAGAATGACGAGTTTATTATAAAAAAGTCCGATAAGGGCGGAAACCTTGTAATTCTGAGTCATGTACAATATCTTGATATGTGTCACGCTCTACTTAATGATAGGGATACCTATGAACGGTTGCCTCATGACCCTACGTTAACATATACTAATGTTCTTCTATCGTTACTTGATGAGGCTAGGCATAGTAATTTGACATCAGTGAACGAACATGAGTTCTTGAGACCACACTGTCCAGTAGTTCCGGTATTCTATGCCCTTCCGAAGGTGCACAAGGGTCTTGTGCCTCTGAAGGGTAGGCCTATTGTTGCCGGCATTAACTCTATGTCTCAGAACATTGGCATCTATATAGACAAAATCTTACGCCCCTTTGTCACCTCCCTTCCCTCTTATGTTAGGGATACTCCACACCTTTTGCAAATCCTGGAGGACGTCAATGTGGGCCGGGATACTATTCTGGCCTCCATTGATGTGGAGGCACTCTACAGTTCTATTCCTCATGATCTGGGTATCAGTGCTGTAGCCCATTTCTTGAGGTCTAGGGCTGTTGAGTGTTCAAGACATAGCAAATTTGTTGAGGAACTCTTATCTTTTACCCTGCATCATAACTATTTTTTATTTAATACTCAGTACTTCCACCAGCTCAGGGGTACAGCTATGGGGAGCCCGTGTGCCCCCAGTTATGCTAACCTGTACCTGGGCTGGTGGGAGGAAACTGTAGTTTTTGGGGGGGAGGATGGGGAGTCTCATCAATGTATCGGACTATGGGTCCGATACATTGATGATATCCTCATCCTCTGGACAGGGTCTATTTTTGAGTTTGAACAGTTTGTTGAAGGCCTCAACAGGAATTCTCTTGGGTTGAGGTTTACTCATACATGTGATCGAAATTCCATTACCTTTTTGGATTTGGTAATATGTAAAGATGAAGGGGGTAAAATTCATACCCTTACTCATCGTAAACCAACAGCGACCAATTCCCTTCTTAAGTGGGATAGCCACCATCCTCTCCCACTTAGGAAGGGTATCCCAAAGGGGCAATTTCTGCGGATCCGCAGAAATTGCTCTAGGGAGAGTGATTTTAAGGCCCAAGCCTCAGATCTTTTTGGTCGCTTTTTGGACCGGGGGTATCCCAGAGGGATTCTACAGCAATCTTATGCCCATGCCAGGGACACTAATAGACATAATCTTATGATCCCCAGGATCCGTAGCGACGATTCTAATATTACACGAGTTATTGGGACTTTTGATGTACAGTCCGAAAGGGTATTCTCGGTGATAAAAAAGCACTGGAATATCCTGAGGGCTGACCCCGATTTGGCTAAATATATTGCTAAATTTCCAAGCATTACCTATAGACGGGGTCGTACTTTAGGTGATAGATTGGTGCATAGCATGTACCAAAGACCTAGGTCCCCTGGAACCTGGTTGGATAGACATCTATGTGGAATGTTCCACTGTGGCACTTGTAAGTACTGTGGGTCCATGGAACAATGTAAAAGAGTGAGCAGTGCGGCTACAGGAAGAATTTTCTTCCTGCGTGACTTTAGTAACTGTAAAACCTCCGGGGTTGTCTATAGGGCTACCTGTACATGTCCTTTGGATTATGTCGGGAAGACTCTAAGGGAACTCCGGAGGCGGGTTGGCGAACATCTCTCGGATATCCGGAATGGACGAGATACGCCAATTTCTCGCCATGTGAATATGGTTCATGGTGGTGATGTTACTCATGTTCGGTTCTCGGTGTTGGAAGTGGTTAGACCTAGCCCTAGGGGGGGTGATTTTGATAGGGTTGTACTGCAAAGAGAATCAGCATGGATTTTCAAAATGGGTTCATTGGCTCCGAGAGGGCTTAATGAACAACTTTCCTTTTCTTGTTTCCTTCCTACTTAGTGTCTGTGGAATCCTAAATTGTTTGATAGTCCTTATGCCCTACTTTGGAAGACTTTCTCAGTATTGAGAAAAAACCATATTGATGGTTATTATATATGTACATTGTTTGCTCTGAGATGTAAAAATCCAGACGTGCCCCCCCCCTCCTCTCCCTTAGGGTGATGTGTGTGGGGGTAGGATATGTCTGGATATATATATATAATTTTATGGACTTAGCCGGGGGTGGGTTTGTTCCCCTATTAGAAATGGGTGATAGTTAAAGTTAATTATTTACACTGATGTGTTATGAATTCTATTTATTCAATATCTGTGCCAAGTGTTGTAAGCGGGGACTCCAACTGTCACTGCACCTGTCTGTAAACATGGTGTACTATGTGTGGTTAATAATTGCCACTACCAGAAATAAATATATTAAAGGGTCTGATTTTAATATTATTACAGTGATTGGCTGATAGGATTAATTCATATCTTCTATTTTTGCAATGACTAATGGCAAGAATTTGTCTAGAAGGGTATTTTTATCTTTATCTAATGATGGTGCTCTGACATGAGGGGTCCCACGCATGTGGTATTAGTGTTGGGGTGGTGTTATCGTATCACCAAGATCTATATGCGCGTTGCCTGGGGGTCCCGGACCTGTGCGTCTATGTATCTAGGCACCGCCGGGTCCTTCTGTTTATACGCTCTGCCGGACATTTGTCTGTGCATGCGCGCTGGGAGGCGTTGTGGCGTCACACGGCCGGTAGGTGTTTATGCGCGTTGCCAGGGAGATCCCGGGCATGCGCACTAGCCAGTTACGTGTGGCGCCGCTGGGCCTCACCCTGGGCGTACGCGATATGTTCGTGCTGCCAGGGCTGCCGGATGTTTATGTGCGTTGCCCGGGAGATCCCGGGCGTGCGCACTGACCGGCCTGCTATGGCGCCGCTGGGCCTCCGTATAGGTTTGCGTGTTGCCTAGGAAACTTGGGACATGCATCCCTATCATGCTAATGGCGATGTGGGACGGCCTTGTATCAGACTTTGTCTATTCACTACGCCCGCACTACATTAGGCAATCTGCACCTGTTGAGTGGTTTATTTTGCATAATTGATTGATTACACCCAGCTGCTCCTGGCTATTTAAATCCATCCTGATATGCAGCTTCATGACGCCTCGCCCTGGACTATGGTATTATATCCTCAGCATTGTCTGTCTACTATGGATCCCTGCTGATGGCGCCATGAACCTGCATATCTGACAACTATATCTCGTTGGGCAAGTACTTTATTATAGTTTATCAAGCGCTCCATACCACATGTGGTGCTTTATGTTTAAAACTGTCTGTCTTATTGTAAGTCTTGGTTGCTGATTTAGTGTGTTTATCTTGTAGCCTCCTGATGAACCATACGTTTGTGTTGTATGGGGAAACGCGTTGAGGTGGAGATAACCTGTTTGAGGTGGAGATTATCCAATCTATGAAATTGAAGGCTCACCTGTATTAATGCAAAGGAAATTGCTGGAGAGTTCCCCCATATACCTCCTTGGACTTATAAGGATTGAAATCTTCCTTTCTTCCATACTATGTGGCGCTGCCTGAACCAGTCTGTGTGGTCCCAAGGATAAGTTGGGCTCTGACTCCATCCCCATTTTCTGTGAACCTTCACTTTTTTGACAACTGTATATGTTTATTGTACATATTGTCTGTGTATTTTTATATATGCGACCGTTGGTCTAGTACTTATGGGTATATCTGCACGTTGGTGGTATGTAGTTTTGATTTATACAAAATAAAAAATCTCAAAAATTGGAATAATTGAACTAATTACTAAAGAATGTTTTATGCCACAAATTGTTATTTCATCATCTAGCAATTTTTAATTGTGTGCACGAGCTCAAACTTGCTATTTCCTCATCTAAATAGTGGTCATTCTGTGCTCTAGCTCAAACTTGCTATTTCCTCATCTAAATAGTGGACACTTTGTGTTCCAGCTAAAAATTGCTTTTTCCTCATCTAAATAGTGATCATTCTGTGATCCAGCTCAAACTTGCTATTTCCTCATCTAAATAATGGTTATTCTGTGCTCTATCTAAAAATTGCTATTTGCTCCTCTAGATAGTGGTCATTCTGTGTTCCAGCTAAAAATTGCTAATTCCTCATGTAAATAGTGGTCACTCTGTGCTCCAGCTAAAAATTGCTATTTCCTCATGTAAATAGTGGTGATTCTGTGACTCCAGCTAAAAATTGCTATTTCCTCATCTAAATAATGGTCATACTGTGCTCCAGCTCCAACTTACTATTTCCTCATCTAAATAGTGGTCATTCAGTGTTCCAGCTAAAAATTATATTTTCTCATCTAAATAGTGATCATTCTGTGATCCAGCTCAAACTTGCTATTTCCACATCTAAATAGTGGCCATTCTTTGTTCCAGCTTAAACCTATTTCCTCATCTAAATAGTGGTTATTCTAGGCTCCAGCTCAAACTTGCTATTTTCTCATCTAAATAGTGGTCATTCTGTGCTCCAGCTAAAAATTCTATTTTCTCATCTAAATAGTGATCATTCTGTGATGCAGCTCAAGCTTGCTATTTCCACATCTAAATAGTGGTCATTCTGTGTTCCAGCTTAAACTTTCTATTTCCTCATATAAATAGTGGTCATTCTGTGCTCCAGCTCAAACTTGGTATTTACTCATCTTAATAGTGGTCATTCTGTGCTCCAACTTAATATTATTTCCTCATCCAAATAATGGTCATTCCGTGCTCCAGCTCAGCTTGCTATTTCATCATCTAAATAGTGGCCATTTTGTGTTCCAGCTAAAAATTGCTTTTTCCTCATCTAAATAGTGATAATTCTGAGATCCAGCTCAAACTTGCTATTTCCTCATGTAAGTAATGGTCATTCTGTGCTCTATCTAAAAATTGCTATTTACTCCTCTAAATAGTGGTCATTCTGTGTTCCAGCTAAAAATTGCTATTTCCTCATGTAAATAGTGGTCATTCTGTGACCCCAGCTAAAAAATGCAATTTCCACATCTAAATAGTACAAAATCTGTGCTCCAGCAAAAAAATTGTCATTTAATTACTTTTACTTAGTTATTGTTAATTTAGTGACAGGTGACTGACAGGTGTGGGACTAGGGTTTTGAAACAGCTGGTTAAAAGAGGGAAAGGGTAAATCAAACAGGAGTGGGAAATGCCGAGGTCAAGGTGGAAGGGGGAATAAGCATGGTGGTCAAGGTGTACATTGGGTAGGCGCCAATTTTCCTGAAAGCTCTACTGATCAAACACCGGCTTGTCCTAGGCAAAGACAACTGACAATTTCTGTTACCTGATGGGCTCCTATACTCATTTTTCTTGGCCGTCACACAGCTGTTTAACTTGTAGATGAGAAGTCTGCTCTAAGGATTCTCAGACTCTAGAGTAGGAAAGCATGTTCATCATTGCCCAAAAGCTTTGTCAGTATGATCCAGGGTCAGACAAATTAGGGTCTCAGCAGAATACATACCCTCATCACTAAGCATTGAGCCCCAGTGTTTGAGGTGATATTGATGGGACTCAGATATCTGAGGTGCCTGCCAACTGTACTGTGCAGTAAGGGAAGATAGAGGAGAATGACTGTCAGGGTGATGAGTAGGATGAAAAAGAGGATGAAGAGATTGTAGATCCCAACTGGTGTGAACCCAGAGGCTTACAGCTGAGGAGCTCAGCAGAGGAGGTGGAGGAGGAGGAGAAGGAAGACGAGGAGGTTATGTTGCCGCTTCTCATACAAACACGTAATGATGCAACTATGCCAAGCACTGGATCCTCAGTCACAATCCTGGCTATGGCTAGCAGTGGTCATGGGTTTGCAGTTCACAGGGGTGTGTAATTTCCTAGCCTGGTCCTTTTTTGAGACCGCAAAGGATGGCCTAACTTCCATTATCTGCAAACTTTGTAAACAAAGACTCAGTACAGGCAGAAATTCCTATAGTTTGACTACTACATGCATGAATCGGTACATGTGCAATCAACATGCATTAGTCTGGGAATCTTACTGCACTAACATTCGGCCTACCTGGCCTGCCAACCACCAGCTGCCCCATCAACTGTGTCTGCTTCTTCTTCCGCCTCCATCACCATTGAAAGTGTTCTCACACAGGACTTTGGCCACAGAATCTCCATTTGTTTAGCCGCTACTGTCGGGGTGAGTGACAGACCATCAGCTATTATGGAAGTGGACATGTCTGGAGTTTTTTACAGATGTCAGGCAAAGAGCTCACCAAATCTTTCTCAATCCACCATAACATCGGTCCCGCAGTTGTGCTCATGTAAAAGATTATTTCCTCCTACACAAGCCAACGCTAAGAGCGTAATCTTCAACATATCTAAAGCTTTGGCTATGGACATGCTGTCTTTCCGCCTGGTTGATAAAGACGGTTTCTGAAAGCTGATGGCCGCTGCAGTCCCCCAGTACCAGTTGCCCAGTCGCCATTACTTCTTTGATAAAGATGTGCCTGCTCTCCACTAGCATGTTGCAAAAAATATGACCCGACCCCTGAAAAACTCTTATCTAACATTATCTTTTCCATGAAAAACTTTGTGTCTCCTAGGATGCATATCACGACTAACACCTGGATGAGCAAGCATGGCCAGGGGCATCATATTTCAATGACTTGCTGACTCTGGTGACTGCGGGTGCAGGTGGCTAATAAGCTGCTCCACAATTCTTGGAATCCCCAAGTTTTGTGGGACAAACCTCTGTATCTACCACTTCCTCCACTGCTTCTACCTCCTCTACCTTCTCTAGAGTCTCTACCTCAACCTCACTCTTAATGTAACACAAATTCAAACAGTGTAGATAGAATTCCTCCTACCTCTGTACAGCACAGCCAGGGCTATCCAAAATCTGAGAGACAGAACCAGATCAGGGCACTTCTTGCTGGTTCTGTGAACCAGCTATGGTTTTAACAACCAGTTCAGGAGAACAGGTTAGAACCGGCTAATTCCCACCCCTGTCACAAACACACACCCAGCAACTCCTTATTTCTGTAGCATGCCAGAGTGAAAAAAGCAAGTACTTCACTCATGGCTACTGCTCCGAGCCACATTACACAAACAGAGGTATGCCTCCCAATTTGAGCCAGGCATTTAATTTATATACCTTTCCTTGGGCAAGTGACTGAACAGACGGGCCTTGGTCCTGCTCTGACCCTAGCTTCAGCGCATTAAGGTTTTAAAACTAGAGGATAGGCCCATCTCGATTGGGGTACACCTTGTTCATGTGGGGTGGCTTTTATACTCTTTTGATCCAAACTGTGTTTACTAAGTACCCTAAGTTATTTATATGTACTATTACTATCTATTTCCTTACTGTAGGGTGTATGCTTATGTTTTACTTGCTTACTTACTGCAGTGAATTTTCACATTTTGTTTCTATCCTTGGTTTCATAATGATAAATGCCAACAGTGTGGAAATATTGCTATATGTTGCATGTATACCAATTATGATTCAGCTGATTTCTTGGTTTTACTGCAACGTCTTGTGCTTTACAAACAGGGGCATGCCACCTTCTTTCCCTTTGATCTGGCATTTCATTTATATATCTTCCCATGGATGTCCAAACCGTTGGGCCATAGTACTGCTCTGCCCATCTACATTGAGGCCCTTTCACATAAGGTGACATTGTAATACTACAGGATAGGACCTTCCCAATTGGAGTACACCTTGTCACGATGGGATGCCTTTTACTCTTTTTCGTAAAAAAAAACTTCCTAAGTTCCCTAACTTATTTATATGTACTATTACTGTTTACGTCCTTAATGCAGAGTATATGCTCATTTTTTTCTAACTTGGTTTAGTATCAGATGACTAGTCTGCAGCAGATCTCCAGAAACTTCTACCTGCCCCTCTCCCCATGACTGACAGGTGTTTTCTTTTGCACACATATAAGAGAGACCTACCAGACTAGAGGAGTGGAGCAGAGAGATGTCACCATGCACCAGCCTCGGACTAGTTATCTAAGTTGCATATGTCCTAAAAGCCTTTTCAAAGTATGTTTACTCTGAAATGCTACAGTACTGCAACCAGTGTCTGATTCGTGCTGTCCACGGTTCAAGGAACATATAAACTGAAAGCGTATTTTGTCCTTGGGTTAAACCCAAAACCACAGTGCTGCAAGAGGTAAACACTGAACAGCCATGGGATGCTTCATAATCCAGTCCACCTCGGACTGTAGTATTTAAACATATAGGTATATGCAACACAGACTGGATTTTTTCAGATATATTCCCTAATTTCGTGGCTGATATAGAAATGTTTCTTTAATGAAATTGCCTTCCTCATAAAGATGTTACTTTTTCACCAAATACAGGAAAGCTTGTGAGGGGTTAGGTAAAATTTCACTACCTTTTGTGTAAGGTGTTATTATTTTCGGAATTATCAATGATGCATGAATGATACAAACTGACAGACTAACTTAGCGCTAAGAGAAAAATTGATGCACACATCATACAGTATGTATTAGCTTCTCATATAACAAGTTTTATTCTTTTTTAACAAAATATATTAAATTACTAGTTACTGCTCTGTCCTTTTCTTTAGTAGGCATTATTTTTCTTTTTTAAAACATCCAAAAAGAACAGCTATAATAAATCTTTGCTGCCCTATACAGAATTAACAGTAATATTATAACACTTTTTCTGTCTGTTATTTGTTCAGTTTTATTCGTTTGAACAAAAGTGTAGAAAGTAAAGTTTAAAAATTATATTGCAGACAGGATTATTATTCGTCTTGTTAACTGATTTATAACAGAATAAATACAGGTAATTTCTTTTAGCTATAGCATGCATTTTAAATAAGCAATATTACAATACTGATATGGTTAACCCCTGAAGAGTTACCTTGTGTTTAGATATTTTACAGTTCCCATTTTTACCATTTTTTTCTTAGTTTTATACCTACTACAATAGTTTTTTTATTATTATTATTATTATTATTATTATTATTATTATTATTATTATTATTATTATTCTTTTGTGATTATACCATGTAAAGCCATTTGTTTCTATGCTCCTACTTTATACATTTTTTGCTTTTTTGCCACCTCTTGACTAAAATGTAAAACTTGAGAGAGGGGAGGGCACCAGGGAAATATCCTGGGATCACCCCTGGCACTTAAAAAATAGACAATAAATCAAAAAGAGCAAAGAAGTGCCAAAGAATGGGGGATCACCACGCAATCATTAGTGGGTAACAAATACAGATTTTATTTAATTGATACATACACATACAAATGCACAATAAAGTAGAATAACAAATAAGTTATGTTACACAACAACCACTAGGACAAGTAAAAACCATTTAAAAACATAGACACAGAAATGGTCTGTAACTAAAGCTGTAATATAATTTATAATGTCCAAATAAGTTCAAATGGGGATTTCCAAAGCACATAGGTACAAAGGCCGATTAATACGGATGGTACGCCTATACAAAAAGCAGTTAGGATGTAAATAGTACACTATTTAAAATAGTGAATCTAAAAAATGTTTTCTTAACCAATAACTCAGACTGCAAAGATTATACCGTATATAGAATGAGCCACAATACACATATAGGCTAAACGAATGAGTCAGGCTACAACAGGTTCAATGTAAAGCAAATAATCCAGTTGAATTACACAAAACCAGGCTTAGTGCTAACAAATGATACATAGTAAACCAACTATCCCCAGGGACATACTACTGGACGATAGCCCCACGCTTATCGTCACTCTGGGTAACTTCCTCAAGGGCAAAGAGACAAAATGTAAATACGTAGACTCAGTGGTTATTTATATCTTCAGCAATCAAACACTAAAGGCCGCTTTACACGCTACAATTTATCTAACAATCTAATTAGCGATGTGACACGCCCAGGTCGTAGTTACGATTTGCCGAGATCACACATAGGTCGTTTATTAGCGGTCACACGTAATGATCTCACAAATGACGCAACATCGTTCAGCGATATATTGTTTGACCAAGCAGGTCGTTTTGATGTTGTTCATCGTTGGCAGAGTGTCAAATGTACCAATATGTCTGCTGTGATCCAAGAGACGAGCAATATTTTGAAAATGAACGACGTGTTAGCGATCAGTGATTTTCAACCTACTTGCAATCGTCCGGAGTCGAACGTAGGTGTCACATGCAACGACGTCGCTAACGATGCCAGATATGCGTCACGGACCCCGTCGACATATCATCAGATAAATCGTAGCGTGTAACGCCGGCTTTACTCTACATCTGTATGGCAGGCGGTCAAAAGTTTGTGTTATCATTACTGATTCATTTCCTATAATGTCAGACATACGTGCATGCGCAGTGACCACAGCAGTCTCCAGGTCCACGGCGCAAGCGCCGTCACCATGGTGCACACACGGACGATTTATGCACATTCATGCGGATTACGTAGATGTATTAAAGAACACATAGCTTAACCCAAAAAGAGCGCAACCATAGATATCTACCATAGAAAACAAGTAGCCTAGCAGGCCTGTGAGGCCTCAGGTATGCATTCTAGGGTTAATACGTAGCGCATGCATGAGTAAGATTCAGTAAGAAGTTCCGAATTGAAACCATATAATCGGGATATTTGCACAAGTGGTTCTAGGATATTTGGTTCCCATATAAGAAGCAGCGATGGTAGCAGCTAAATGAAAGATTAGACATGTGATCACATTCTGCATACAAGATATACATTAGTTTATAAATGAATGAATTATGTCAATTGTGAAGCATACTCAGGGTCAAGTCATACATACATATTTAGTTAAATAAGACATCAAAAGCCAATAACACTGGATGTGTTCCAACCACATTGGGACCCAAACGGAGTCACACAGTGATTAAAGGCCATACAATGCATGATGATGTAAAAAACATCAGGGGTTAAAGCCACAACAGGAAGAGAATAAAAGGATTGCATGATGTTATATTGAATACATAATTATGACAATGAACTTATTAAAAAAAATAAAAATAAAAACAAGCAAAATAGCTGGAAAAATACATGATCTTCACCCAAAGGTAAGGTTTTTCAGTCCACAGTAGGTGAACACAAGTCCCAGTTGGAAGAGGAGAAAAAAAACTACAGATTTTTTTAAAAACCTGAAAACAATAGTTCCTCATTTATGCCTTGAGGTACCAAACTATGTAGCTCATAATTCCATTTGGACTCACGGCACAACAAGGCTTTGCTGATGTCCCCCCTTAATGTTAGGAATAACTGAATCGACCACTATGACCCTCAAACTAGATGGCCGTCCTGAGTGGAAGTCCAAAAAATATGTAGCCACAGAGCTGAGGGACTTGCCCTTTGTTCTGTCGGCTCTAGCTGTTGAAATGTTAGAGGTGTGTTGTTGCACTCTCCTTCGTAATTCTTGTGTGGTCTGACCAACATAAAGCTTTCGGCAGCCACAAACAAGAACATAGACAAGGTTACGAGAACGACAATTGAAGTACCGTGTACTCCTGATATGATAAATAAAGATGGTAAGAGATAAAGTTTCTGATCCCAGGATATTTCCCTGGTGCCCTCCCATCTCTCAAGTCTTATGCTTTATATGCTACAGTGGTTTCCACTGATTCTGGAGTGTGGCACAGTGGCTTTTGAGTAATTATTGCTCTTGCTTATCTTTCCTGTAATTTGTTTTTAATCTTGTCTTATACATTTCCTTTGCAAATCTTTGTGGTATGATGGATTTGGACAGAAGGAAGGCGCTATGGCATAGCCAGTCTGATGATGTGTTTGGGATAAATTCTATTCCATGTGTGAGCTCTGAGACTACAGGTGTTAGTGAAAGTTTTAATCATGTTTCATGTGACTTGTTGAGTTCAGATAAACATTGGACTAGGATATATTGGAATATAAAAAGCCTTGAAGAATACAAAAAACTCAATATCGTTCCTCACGGCTTGAGAGTCCAAATTTTCCCGGCTTGGGAAGCAGATTCCACTTTTCAATCTAAATAGGAATCAGGATTATTAAAGTGTTCTGGCATACTAATAGATATGCTGCTTAAACATGACCGATCTCTTCTCACACAAATTAAGACTGACATCAAAACCATGGAGGTGAAGCTTGGAACTTTTGACTAAGAGACTCTTGTGGGCCCCTTTCAATTAAAATTAAAAAATGCAATTGATACATTGGAAAAAGAGGTCATTAATCGAAAAAAATCCAATTTACAACGGGATAAACAGGATTTTGGAGAAGATATATTGGCAACAGGAGGGGTGTGACTAGTATTCAATCTAAACCACACGCCTCTGCTGCTGAGTCTTCCAGCAGTGATTGTTTTATCATCAGGGTGCAACCAAGAAAACGCACAAGGAGGGGAAGACGTAGGCGTCACACATCCTAAAAGAAGGACAAGGAGGAACTGGAATTGGTCTCCGTCCTACAAACGGATGACCAGACAGATCAAGAAGTAAAGACTGATACCTCAACATCGGGTAACCTGGAAGGGATTAATCTCTTTTCATATTTATTGTCTGACCTTGAACATAATGTCTTATCCAAGGGTTTGTCTTTTTCACCTACAAATCCCTTGGATAAATGTATTTTTACTAAAGATCTGTACCTTTTTTTACATCCAGCCTTCACTTGTAGATACTCTTCCATTTGATGAACGGCAAGCATTCCAGAACCTATTGGACCTTCTTGATGAACACCAGGGACAAACCAGTAAGAGATCTGGCTTTTTATCAAGCTTGCCGTCACAGGCTACACCTTCCTTCAGCTTGTTTCCTGCTTTACAGATCTTTTATGATAAAACTTGTATGGACATACAATCTTTAAGCCTTAAATCCAATGGGAGCAACTTGACTAAATCAGAACTAAGGGCCATCTCTAATTTATGAAGAAATAGCACCTTTCTAATTAAGGAGGCAGAGAAAAGGGGGGAACATAATTATTTGGCCCATTGAATTATATCAAAAAGAGGCCAGAAGACAGCTTTCCAACACTCAGCGTTATCAGGTACTCCCCTCTAATCCAGTCCCCTTCTTTAAGTCTAAATTAGATGACCTATTGGATGTTGCATTCAATCAGAATATCATCAGCAAAAGAGAGAAAGACTTCTTAACAACGAAGAACTCCACCACCCCCACTTTCTACTTGCTGCCCAAGGTCCACAGGAGCCTGTCTGAACCTCCAGGTAGGCCGATCGTATCAAGGATGGGGGTCTGTTTGAAAAATCCTGTATATATCTGGACTTTTATTTGCAGCCCCTTGCCCAGTCTTTGGATTCATACGTTAGGGACTTCACTTCACCCATTTGATCCAACTTTTGGAGCCCATCTTCATTCCAGATGGGACTTGATTGGTTACTTTTAGAGATGATCGAATACCAAAATATCCGTTTCAATGAATATCCATCAAATAGGTCGCCGCTATTCGTGTATTTGCAAATATTCGATGCGCAATGTAAGTCTATGGGAAACCCATATAATTTCATGTTGGACCTAACGGTGAGCTGTGGTGACTGAGGAAAAGGCTAAAATGGATGGTAAAGGCAGAAACAGTATGGGCAAAGCCTGCAGAAGGTGCATGACTGCATTTCTGCCCCCCAACCCCCGACCGCTCCCGATCATCCAAGATGGCAGCGCGCACACCACCGCATCGCCCGCATTCACCCTCTCCCTCTGCCATGACACATGCAACAGAAAACTCCTCGGGTCCAGCTAAGTCACCGCCCATACCCCACCCCGGTGTTCCCCGGAGTTCCCCGGTGTCTCTACAGCTGGCGCAGCGTTGATCCCCTGCGATCCCTCCTCCTTCACAGTAAACACTGGCCGCATTAGCAGAGAGTGGCTATGAGCTCAGCTTCTTGCTTTGAAAACCACTGTGCTGAAATCATGCCTGGTCTTTCTCTCTCTCTCTCTCTCCCCTCTCCTCTCTCTCCCCTTTCCCATGCTTTACACTGCAGCTCTGCTCATTCATGTTTTTTTCCCATGCTTTACACGGCAGCTATGCTCATTCACGATTTCTTTCCAATGCAGCTCTGCTCATTCACATTTCCTTTTCCATGCTTTACACTGCAGCTCTGCTCATTCACGTTTCCTTTTCCATGCTTTACACTGCAGCTCTGGTCATTCATGTTTTCTTTCCCATGCTTTTCACTGCAGCTCTGCTCATTCACGTTTCCCTTCCTCATGCTTTACACTGCAGCTCTGCTCATTCACATTTCCTTTCCCATGCTTTACACTGCAGCTCTTGTCATTCACGTTTTCTTTCCCATGCTTTTCACTGCAGGTATGCTCATTCACGTTTCCCTTCCTCATGGATTACAATGCAGCTTTGCTTATTCACGTTTTCTTTCCCATGCTTTACACTGCAGCTCTGCTCAATTACGTTTCCTTTCCCATTCTTTACACTGCAGCTCTACTTATTCACGTTTCCTTTCTCATGCTTTACACTGCAGCTCTGCTCATTCACGTTTCCCTTTATCGTGCTTTACACTGCATGTACGTTTCAAAAAGAATCCAAACGCTGCATTTTGAATGCATTGACAGTGTGGTCCCACTCGGCTCTGCAGCATCCCCATAGAGCATGGCTGGCTGTTTGACAGAGCCGTGCGATCAGAATGAACTCAGTTGAACTTCACCCGACTTCATTGCCATCGCGCAGCTCTGTCTGTGTGCCGCAGCCTGAATTGCGATCACAGGTGAAGGACTCACAGGTGACCGCAAATTCTATGAGTGACTGAAGTGAGTCGCGCTGTCAGCAATGATGTCACTCAGGTTACCCTCAGCCAGCTGGAGTCCTCCACCTAAGAGTGGTGGCAGCGGGTAACCTGAGTGACGTCATCGCTGACAGCGCGACTCACTTCAGTTGCTCTGTGGAGCTGACAGAGAGCGGTTGTGTTCTACAGCCGCTCCTGTCAGCTTCATGTAGCTGAGCTGAATGCATCGTGGGACTTTGTGTGATTACGCTAGACCTGGAGGGGTATTTGGGGATTTTAATAAAGTGGTGAAAGAGGGTGTGTTTTTTTCGTCTTTTATTCCAAATAAAGGATTTTTCGGATGTATGTGTTTATTTACTTTCACTTACATGTTAATCATGAGAGGGTCTCATAGACACCTGCCATGATTAACCTAGGACTTAGTGGCGGTATGGGCTGCCATTAACTCCTTATTACCCCGATTGCCACCGCACCAGGGCAATTCTGGATGAGCCGGGTAGAGTCCTAGGACTGTCGCATCTAATGGATGTATTTATTCATTTTTATTAACGTTTCGGCTATTAGCCTTTATCAAAAAACTATTTGATATGAAGAAAAAAGGTTTTTTCACATATGGAGGACAGCAATGAACATCCTCACTATGGAGACAAGGGAGATAAAGGAAACTCCAATGAGTGAAAGGGTATAGTACTGCTATGCAAGGGGCGGAACTTAATGAATAATTTCCTGTGTAGTGGAACGCATAGTGAAGCGCATATTGGCGAGTGCGCAGTAAAATAAGGAAGTGCGTGCATGTGCAGTGAAAGAAAAAGAGTAGATAAAGTCTGTAGACCCGGAGTTCCATAGAAACGGTGGATAACATCAGCGTATCTAAGGGGAGAAGGGAGGAAAGGAAAGAAATGGATAAGTGAAGCATATTGAAACAAGAATCAACTTATAGAACTGGAGATCAAATAATAACATCTTGTATCTATATATGACAATACATAAGAAAGGAAAATAAGCAATAATCTCAGAATAGAAATAACAAAATGAAAATAGAGATTATCAGGAAGAAGGGCAAGAGAAGGGGAATATACTCAAATGTGCATATGGAAAACAGAGATTGTAAAAAGAGAGACTAAAAGGGAAAATAAATGTATATATATTTTTTATATACACATATATATATATATTGTGAGGTAGCACGGTCGGCTGCGCAGCAGAAGACACGGGATCCAGGCATTAAGGTTCACAGCACATGGTTTTAATGTCCAAACAAAAGTCCACAACAATATACATGTGCCTCTCCAGCAGAGAACTCAGGGAGTTGTGTTCACTCCCTCACACCGGGCACACTTGCACTTGTTCCTGTTTCCATTTAACCCTTCCTTCAGCCTGTAGGGAAACAGCATTTACCCTAGAGTGGATTTACTTTCTATCATGGAGTGAGCACAACCGGGGCGAGACATACCGGCCGTCATAGATAACCCCGGTCACAGTCTCACATACCCCCCCCCTCAGTTCAAGCGTGCGGGGTTGAACTCCCGCCATCAAACACGGGCCGCGGGACAAGGCATCGGCGTTGCCCTGCAACCCACCGGCCCTATGTTCAACCGTAAACCGGAAGTTCTGCAGAGAAAGGAACCACCGGGTAACCCGGGCATTCCGTTCCTTGGCGGACCTCATCCAGACCAGTGGAGAGTGATCCGTCACCAAGCGAAACTGCCGTCCCAGCAGGTAATAGCGTAGGGACTCCAAGGCCCACTTGATCGCCAGGCACTCCTTCTCCACTACGCTATAATTCCGCTCGGGAGGGGTGAGCTTCCTACTTAAGAAGGTGACGGGGTGTTCCTCCCCCTGAACCACCTGAGACAGCACTGCCCCCAGGCCGACCTCTGAGGCGTCAGTCTGTACTATGAACTCCTTCCGGAAATCAGGGTGTACAAGAACGGGCTGTCCGCACAGGACCCCCTTCAGGGCCCGGAAGGAGTCCTCGGCCTGCGGAGTCCAGCGCACCATGACGGACTTCTTGCCTTTGAGAAGGTCCGTCAAGGGGGCTGATAGTCCCGCAAAATCCTTTACAAACCTCCTGTAGTACCCCACGATACCCAGGAAGGCCCTAACCTGCTTCGTGGTCATGGGTCTAGGCCACTTCTGGATCGCCTCAACCTTGTTAATTTGGGGCTTAATCACTCCTTGGCCTATCACGTAGCCCAAGTAGCGGGCTTCCGTGAGTCCCAACGCACATTTCTTGGGATTGGCTGTCAATCCGGCTGTTCATAGCGCGTCTACCACCGCCTGTACCTGTTCCAAGTGGGTCTGCCAATCGGAGCTGTAAATAATGATGTCATCAAGGTACGCTGATGCGTACGCCTGGTGGGGTTCCAGCACTAAGTCCATCAACCTCTGGAACGTGGCCGGAGCGCCATGTAACCCAAAAGGCAAGACAACATAGTGGAAGAGACCTCCGGCGTAACAAAAGCGGTTTTCACCTTGGCGGACTCTGTCAGTGGCACCTGCCAGTACCCCTTGGTCAGATCGAGCGTGGTAAAATATCGCGCTTGTCCCAGCCTATCAATCAGCTCATCCACCCGGGGCATGGGGTAGAGATCGAACTTGGATATTTCGTTCAATCTCCTAAAGTCATTGCAGAACCTTAAGGAGCCATCGGGTTTTGGTATTAGGACAATCGGACTAGCCCATTCACTCCGGGATTTTTCGATGACCCCCAGGCGTAACATTGTCTTTACTTCCTCTGATATGGCTTGTCTTCGAGCCTCTGGTACCCGGTATGACTTCAGGCGTACCTTCAGGTGGGGCTCGGTGACAATATCATGTCGTATCAGAGCGGTCCTACCGGGCAGCTCGGAGAAGACATCGGGGTTCTGCTGAACCAACCGTCTGGCCTCTCGCCTCTGTGTCTTGGTGAGGGCTTCTCCAATCCTTACTTCCGGTTCGTCCTCTCCGGAGGTCGCTGGAGCCGGATGTGAACGACCCGAAGAGGAGGGAGATGGGGAAAAAACAGCCATCAGGTTTTCCCGTTCCTGCCAAGGTTTTAATAGGTTGACATGGTATATTTGTTCAGGTTTCCGCCTACCGGGCTGCAATACTTTATAGTTAACCACCCCGACTCTTTCTTTTATCTCGTAGGGGACTTGCCACTGAGCCAGGAATTTACTCTCCGCCGTGGGAATTAATACCAACACCAGATCCCCGGGTGTAAAGGTCCGCACGGTGGCTTGTCTATTGTAGCGGCCGCTTTGCGCGGCCTGAGCCTCCTGTAAATGCTCCTTCACAATTGGCATGACCGCGCTTATGCGGTTCTGCATACCTAAAATGTGTTCAATCACACTTTTATGGGGGGTGGGCTCTTGCTCCCATGTGTCCTTTGCCAGGTCCAACAATCCCCGGGGATGTCGCCCGTATAACAATTCAAAAGGCGAAAACCCCGTGGATGCCTGTGGCACCTCACGGATGGCAAACATCAAATAGGGAAGCATCATATCCCAGTCTTTCCCGTCTTTTGAAATCACCCTTTTTAGCATGGTTTTCAGGGTTTTATTGAAACGCTCGACTAAACCGTCCGTTTGAGGATGATACACAGACGTACGCAACTGCTTGATCTGGAGTAGCCGGCATAGTTCTTTGGTCACTTTAGACATGAATGGGGTCCCCTGATCCGTAAGGATCTCCTTGGGCAACCCCACCCGGCAGAACACAGCAAACAACTCCCGAGCTATAAGCTTTGCTGCAGTATGTCTGAGAGGTATCGCCTCGGGATACCGGGTGGCATAGTCAACGATCACTAGGATGTGTTGGTGCCCTCAAGCGGACTTTACGAGGGGCCCCACCAGATCCATCCCTACCCGTTCAAAAGGGACTTCTATAATGGGTAACGGTACCAACGGACTGCGAAAATGGGTCAGGGGTGCGGTAAGCTGACACTCCGGGCATGTTTCGCAGAACCGTTTTACCTCCCCAAAGACCCCGGGCCAATAGAACCTTTGCAATATTCGCTCCTGCGTTTTCTTGACCCCTAGGTGGCCACTCATCAGGTGTTTATGAGCCAAGTCGAGGACCCGCCGGCGATACGGCTGGGGCACCACCAACTGCTCTACCTCCACGCCCCGTATTTCATCTACCCGGTAGAGCAAATCCTGCTTAAGAGCGAAATGGGGGTACCTTACCTGGGCACCGGGCAGCTGTGCCACCCCGTCAACTACTGTCACCCGACTCCGGGCATGTATTAATGTAGGGTCCTGGAGTTGGGCTGTCCCAAACGTATCCGGGGACACCTCCAACTCCGGGATGGGTTCGACCGTCTCAGCCTCTCCTGCCAATACCTCTAGGGGCGACCTATCGGGTTCACATTCTGTCCCTATCATGGGGACCCCTACGGCAGGTGTCCCGGATTCAGGATTGTAGGGCTCAGGTCCCAGACTGACCAAAATCTGAGGAGACTTAGGGGGTCCCTTCCATAAAGTCCAAAAATAGGGCAGATCCCTTCCTAGGATCACGTCATAAGGAAGAGTGTTAAGAAGTCCCACCTCATGTTGCACCTGACCGCAAGGTGCTGTGATGGTGACAATCCCCGTGGGATAGTCTCGGCGGTCCCCATGTATGCAAACCACCCCCACGGTACGTCCTGTGGCCTTTACTTTAGCCCTCAAGGTGGATCGCACAAGGGTCACTAAGCTTCCGGAATCCAACAATCCTGTAACCGGACATCCATTCACCTGTATTTGGCACAAGTGGGGCTCCGTCTCTGGAGAGACCAGGTCAGCGGTACACACCACCTGAGCATACATTGAACCCCGCCGGGTAACCCCACAATCCATGGGCTCCGTGGTGAGTGGACACTGGGCTTCCATATGTCCCACCCGCTGGCACCGCCAACATCTAATAGGGAAGGAAACCCCCTTGACGGGTTGTCGTTTAGGGTACAGAACCTTCTGGACCTCAGGAACGGCGGGCGCGGCCTCAGACGGGACGGTAGGGGACTCCTGCACCGTTGTCAGCGGTGGGTCCTTGGCCCTAGGCTTGGAGGGGCCGGACCGACGGGCGGTACGCAAAGTCTCAGTGTCCCGTATCAAGTCCTGCGTAGCCACATGCCGCTCTACCAGGGACACTAATTGGTCGAGGGTACTCGGGTCACCCTGTCCTACCCACCGTTGAACGATGACGGGTAAAGTGCGCACAAAACGATCAACTACTACCCTTTCCACCATTTGCGCCGGGCTCAGAGTGTCAGGCTGCAACCATTTTTTTACAAGATGCAACAAGTCATAGGCCTGGGAGCGTACGGGTTTGGCTTCCTCATAGAACCACTGATTTACCCGCTGAGCCCGTACATAGGTATTCACCCCCAACCGAGCCAGTATTTCGGCTTTCAGGGTCGCATAGTCAATGGTGTCCTCGGTACAGAGGTCCAGGTACGCTTTTTGGGGTTCCCCCGTCAGATAGGTATTACTCACAGCAAGTTGGGCTGTAGTGTGTACATCGCCCAGGCCAAAAGCTAATGCTCTACCAGGATACAGCTAAACCCCCACTAATGTGGAAGCATCACAGGTGCAGGAGAAGCAGATAACACACACACCTCCATGGAATGGAGGGGAGGCGAATGCTAGGTAATAAAACTGCACACAAGTGGCTTGCATAGAGCGCTGTTCACATGCAGATGGCACAGTCACAAACCCGCAGCCTATTAGGTGACGCCCTTCTATTAGATCAGGCGGGCTGCCAAGCCGTACCCCACTGTGTATCATGCACGGACAGACACTCTACAATGCAAGGCCCAACAGAAAGGGGCCTGGCTGTATCCTGTACAAACAAAAAAATATGAGGTTTTTGTTGGTATTTATGGCCATAAAACGTAAGCCTACACCCTCGTCACGGGACCTCATGTCTGTAGGTCCCTACACTAAATATAAAAATAGCAACAAAAAGAGGACAATGTCCTCCAAAAATTAAGTATTACTCACAGCAAGTTGGGCTGTAGTGTGTACATCGCCCAGGCCAAAAGCTAATGCTCTACCAGGATACAGCTAAACCCCCACTAATGTGGAAGCGTCACAGAGGTGCAGGAGAAGCAGATCACACACACACCTCCATGGAATGGAGGGGAGGCGAATGCTAGGTAATAAAACTGCACACAAGTGGCTTGCATAGAGCGCTGTTCACATGCAGATGGCACAGTCACAAACCCGCAGCCTATTAGGTGACGCCCTTCTATTAGATCAGGCGGGCTGCCAAGCCGTACCCCACTGTGTATCATGCACGGACAGACACTCTACAATGCAAGGCCCAACAGAAAGGGGCCTGGCTGTATCCTGTACAAACAAAAAAATATGAGGTTTTTGTTGGTATTTATGGCCATAAAACGTAAGCCTACACCCTCGTCACGGGACCTCATGTCTGTAGGTCCCTACACTAAATATAAAAATAGGAACAAAAAGAGGACAATGTCCTCCAAAAATTAAGTATTACTCACAGCAAGTTGGGCTGTAGTGTGTACATCGCCCAGGCCAAAAGCTAATGCTCTACCAGGATACAGCTAAACCCCCACTAATGTGGAAGCGTCACAGGTGCAGGAGAAGCAGATCACACACACACTTCCATGGAATGGAGGGGAGGCGAATGCTAGGTAATAAAACTGCACACAAGTGGCTTGCATAGAGCGCTGTTCACATGCAGATGGCACAGTCACAAACCCGCAGCCTATTAGGTGACGCCCTTCTATTAGATCAGGCGGGCTGCCAAGCCGTACCCCACTGTGTAATATGCACGGACAGACACTCTACAATGCAAGGCCCAACAGAAAGGGGCCTGGCTGTATCCTGTACAAACAAAAAAATATGAGGTTTTTGTTGGTATTTATGGCCATAAAACGTAAGCCTACACCCTCGTCACGGGACCTCAAGTCTGTAGGTCCCTACACTAAATATAAAAATAGCAACAAAAAGAGGACAATGTCCTCCAAAAATTAAGTATTACTCACAGCAAGTTGGGCTGTAGTGTGTACATCGCCCAGGCCAAAAGCTAATGCTCTACCAGGATACAGCTAAACCCCCACTAATGTGGAAGCGTCACAGGTGCAGGAGAAGCAGATCACACACACACCTCCATGGAATGGAGGGGAGGCGAATGCTAGGTAATAAAACTGCACACAAGAGGCTTGCATAGAGCGCTGTTCACATGCAGATGGCACAGTCACAAACCCGCAGCCTATTAGGTGACGCCCTTCTATTAGATCAGGCGGGCTGCCAAGCCGTACCCCACTGTGTATCATGCACGGACAGACACTCTACAATGCAAGGCCCAACAGAAAGGGGCCTGGCTGTATCCTGTACAAACAAAAAAATATGAGGTTTTTGTTGGTATTTATGGCCATAAAACGTAAGCCTACACCCTCGTCACGGGACCTCAAGTCTGTAGGTCCCTACACTAAATATAAAAATAGCAACAAAAAGAGGACAATGTCCTCCAAAAATTAAGTATTACTCACAGCAAGTTGGGCTGTAGTGTGTACATCGCCCAGGCCAAAAGCTAATGCTCTACCAGGATACAGCTAAACCCCCACTAATGTGGAAGCGTCACAGGTGCAGGAGAAGCAGATCACACACACACATCCATGCAATGGAGGGGAGGCGAATGCTAGGTAATAAAACTGCACACAAGTGGCTTGTGTGTCGCCCTGGGCAAGCCAGGGGACACAGGTAACAACACACATGCACCCCACATTCCCTGTAGATACACCAGGTAACCCACAAATCCTTGTTGCCTTCCTCCAGAGGCTGATGATTCACACCAGGGGGTGGAGCCAGGCGGTTGGTGTCCGCCCACCAAGGAGTTCACAACTCTGGAGGCAGGAAGTTCCAGGCAGAAAGCTCAGGGAGGAGCAGGAGTGAGGAGAAAAGGAGTAGGAGGTGAACAGAGTGTAGCTCAGGAGGGAGCTAGAGTGAAGTGAAACAGCAGTGAAAGTGACAGAAAGCCTGAAGTTGGTCTGTGGCTGTGTGCCCAGACGGAGTCAGCAAGGTCAGCAGACAGTGGTGAAGGTCTGCAGTGGGACTGTCCGGAGGTTGCTGGAAGGGCCACGGAGGCTGTGCGTATCTGGGGGTCTGGAGCAGTATACGAAGGGCAGTCAGCACCAAGGCAGGGGCTTTTCGGATCCCAGCAAGGCTTGGAGTCGCTATACATTGCTAAATCCGTTAGTGAAGGGGACGCAGATCTCCCAACAAGCAAGTCCTGATTGACGGCAAAGGTCCAACCACAACGGGGAAACACAGCCACCGCCAAGGCACCAGTTTCCCAGGGCCGGCGCCTGCGGGCAAAGTGTGGAGCTCCTCCGGCACAGATTGCAGTCGGGGAGCGGGTAACCGGTGGGAATCCACCGCTACCAAACAGACATTTCAAAGGTGCAGGGAAGAGGCCGTCACCGCTAACTGCAGGGAACCGCAGCACCGTGAACCGTCCGAGGGACCCGTCCAACCAGCCGTTTGTTTACCGAGAACTGTGTCGTGTTTACTGGCTGAGTGAGTACCTCAGTGCCGCAAGGCACAGCGCTGCCCCTGCGCCCCTGCACCCCACAGGGCCCCGGGATCACCAACCCCTACCCACGGAGGGGCAACACAACAACTGGCTGCTCCGCATCACCATCCCCGGGATCCCCATATTGAGCAGCGGTGGTGAAATCACCACAACCGTGGGTGGCGTCACGAACTATAACAATCCCCACACCCAACCACAAAACCCCCCTTTCACTCACGGGCGAGGAGTGTCGCTCGAGAAACCCCGGGATCCGGCCCACAGCTCGAGCCACCACTGAGCAGCTGCCGGACCCGAGCAGAAGGGGTGAGCGCGGTGTGCTGACACCCTCCTCCCCGCCCGCGACACTTGCATAGAGCGCTGTTCACATGCAGATGGCACAGTCACAAACCCGCAGCCTATTAGGTGACGCCCTTCTATTAGATCAGGCGGGCTGCCAAGCCGTACCCCACTGTGTATCATGCACGGACAGACACTCTACAATGCAAGGCCCAACAGAAAGGGGCCTGGTTGTATCCTGTACAAACAAAAAAATATGAGGTTTTTGTTGGTATTTATGGCCATAAAACGTAAGCCTACACCCTCGTCACGGGACCTCATGTCTGTAGGTCCCTACACTAAATATAAAAATAGCAACAAAAAGAGGACAATGTCCTCCAAAAATTAAGTATTACTCACAGCAAGTTGGGCTGTAGTGTGTACATCGCCCAGGCCAAAAGCTAATGCTCTACCAGGATACAGCTAAACCCCCACTAATGTGGAAGCGTCATAGGTGCAGGAGAAGCAGATCACACACACACCTCCATGGAATGGAGGGGAGGCGAATGCTAGGTAATAAAACTGCACACAAGTGGCTTGCATAGAGCGCTGTTCACATGCAGATGGCACAGTCACAAACCCGCAGCCTATTAGGTGACGCCCTTCTATTAGATCAGGCGGGCTGCCAAGCCGTACCCCACTGTGTATCATGCACGGACAGACACTCTACAATGCAAGGCCCAACAGAAAGGTGCCTGGCTGTATCCTGTACAAACAAAAAAATATGAGGTTTTTGTTGGTATTTATGGCCATAAAACGTAAGCCTACACCCTCGTCATGGGACCTCATGTCTGTAGGTCCCTACACTAAATATAAAAATAGCAACAAAAAGAGGACAATGTCCTCCAAAAGGTCCCGTGACGAGGGTGTAGGCGGGTTTGTGACTGTGCCATCTACTATACCCTTTCACTCATTGGAGTTTCCTTTATCTCCCTTGTCTCCATAGTGAGGATGTTCATTGCTGTCCTCCATATGTGAAAAAACCTTTATTTTACTGCACTACATAGACCTGCCCACTGATGGCTGGGATTTGCCGCAGTGAGACAGCTGTCACTCAGCGTGGGGGAGCGTCTGAATGCAACCAATCATAGGCGCCGATGGGCAGTGTGACAGCCATGCAGTGCCGTGCCGGTGATCAGTGAGTATGAGAGAGGGGGGAGGGATAGACCGACAGACAGAGAGAGAGACCAAAAGACCTGCGTTCTCTTTGTCAAAAAAGCGATTTATGGAGCTGCTAGCAGCTACAGGACACTGTCTTCAGCCTTTACAAAATGGCCGCTGGCTTATATAGCCCCTATTACGCTGTGCGCCCAAGCTAATCACAGTACCATCACAACAAAGATGGCTGCGGCGTTACTGTGAGGGCAAGCAACATCAGATCTGTTCATTGGCTGGAAAACAGGCACCAGGAAGTCAGAAATGAAAGCCATTTTGTTTTTGATCGTGTCTACTATAGACAGGCCTCTGGGACCGCTATGGAGGCGAGATGTGCGTTGTCTTATGCGAACATCTTTTTGGGGTGGTGGTATGAGACTTATATCCGTACATTGAATCCTTTTACCACTAATGTTCTAAAATGGGTATGCTCATTGATGATATTCTGTTCTAGTGGACAGGTTCCCTAGAAGATTGTGAACAATTCATCTCCATCCTAAATGAAAATGTCTGGAATACAATACAGACCAAAAGTTTGGACACACCTTCTCATTCAAAGAGGTTTTTTTATTTTCATGACTCTGAAAGTTGTAGATTCACATTCAAGGCATCAAAACTATGAATTAACACATGTGGAATGAAATACTTAACAAAAAAGTGTGAAGCAACTGAAAATAATATCTTATATTCTAGGTTCTTCAAAGTAGCCACCTTTTGCTTTGATTACTGCTTTGCACACTTTTGGCATTCTCTTGATGAGTTTCAAGAGGTAGTCACCACCAAAAATGGCCTTCCAATAGTCTTGAAGAAGTTACCAGAGATGCATAGCACTTGTTGGACCTTTTGCCTTCACTCTGCGGTTCAGCTCACCCCAAACCATCTCGATTGGGGTCAGGTCTGGTGACTGTGGAGGCCAGGTCATCTGGAATAGCACCCCATCACTCTCCTTTTTTAGTCAAATAGCCCATACATAGCCTGGAGATGTGTTTGGGGTCATTGTCCTGTTGAAAAATAAATGATGGTCCAACTAAACGCAAACCGGATGGAATAGCATGCCACTGCAAGATGCTGTGGTAGCCATACTCATTCAATATCCCTTCAATTTTGAATAAATCCCCAACAGTGTCACCAGCAAAGCACCCCCACACCATCACACCTCCTCCTCCATGCTTCACGGTGGGAATCAGGCATGTAGAGTCCATCCGTTCACCTTTTCTGTGTTGCATAAAGACACAGTGGTTGTATCCAAAGATCTCAAATTTGGACTCATCAGATAAGGTCTAATGTCCATTCCTTGTGTTCTTTAGCCCAAACAAGTCTCTTCTACTTGTTGCCTGTCCTTAGCAATGGTTTCCTAGAAACTATTTTACCATGAAGGCCTGCTGCACAAAGTCTCCTCTTAACAGTTGTTCTAGAGATGTGTCTGCTGCTAGAACTCTATGTGGCATTGACCTGGTCTCTAATCTGAGCTGCTGTTAACCTCTGATATCTGAGGGTGGGGACTCGGAAAAACTTATCCTCCACAGCAGAGGTGACTCTTAGTCTTCCTTTCCTGAAGCGGTCCTCATGTGAGCCAGTTTATTTGTAGCGTTTGATGGTTTTTGCCACTGCACTTGAAGACACTTTCAAAGTTTTCCCAATTTTTCGGACTGACTGACCTTCATTTCTTAAAGTAATGATGGCCACTCATTTTTCTTTACTTAGCTACTTTTTTCTTGCTATAATACAAATTCTAACAGTCTATTCAGTAGGAGTATCAGCTGTGTATCCATCAGACTTCTGCACAACATAACTGATGGTCCCAACCCCATTTATAAGGCAAGAAATCCCACTAATTAAAACTGACAGGGCACACCTGTGAAGTGAAAACCATTTCTAGTGTCTACCTCTTGAAGCTCATGAAGAGAATGCCAAGAGTGTGCAAAGCAGTAATCAAGCAAAAGGTGGCTACTTTGAAGAACCTAGAATATAAGACATATTTTCAGTTGTTTAACAATTTTTTGGTATTTCATTCCACATTTGTTAATTCATAGTTTTGATGCCTTCAATGTGTCTCTACAATTTTCAGAGTCATGAAAATAAAGAAAACTCTTTGAATGAGGGTGTGTCCAAACTTTTGGTCTGAACTTTATCTGGTTATCATCAAAGATCTCAAACCACTCTTTGGAATTCCTGGATCTGAACATTATCATCGAGAACAACTGTATCTTCATGTCATTATTTTGAAAACCAACAGCTACGAATAGGGTATTACACTATTGTAGGTTCCGCCCTAAACATGTACGTAATGGTATTCCCAAAGGGCAATTCTATAGTATAAGATGAAATTGTAGCAGGGAGCAGGATTTCAAACAAAATGCTAGAGAACTAACAAATAGGTTTTATTGCAGGGGCTACCCCAAAAAAAGTGATTATGGTGGCATTTAACCTAGCCGCTTCTGCCGACAGAAAGGACCTCATGACCCCAAGACAGAAAGTGAAAATTTATTTACCACCTTTAACAACCAGTGGAAGGACCTTTACAACATCTTGGAACAAAATTGGGGCATCCTGCAGAGTGACCAATGACTATGCACCTATATTTCAACACATCCAAGAATTGTGGCACGCAAAGCTAGTAGTTTCACAGACCTCTTGACTTCAAGCCATTTTAATCATCCTGTACAGAAATTGGGCACGGATTCTTCGATCAAGGGCACTAAGCCATATGGCTCATGTTCCATTTGTCCCTTTTTGGTTGCACTGGAAACTTTATCTCTCACCATCTCCCCTTATATCAGGAGCCCACAGTACTTCAATTGTCGTTCTCGTAACCTTGTCTATATTCTTGTGTGGCTGCCCAAAGCTTTATGTTGGGCAGACAACACAAGCATTACGAAGGAGAGTGCTTCAACACACCTCTAACATTTCAACAGCTAGAGCTGACAGAACAAAGGGCAAGTCCCTCAGCAAATTGGCTACACATTTTTTGGACTTCCACTCAGGACGACCATCTAGTTTGAGGGTCATAATGGTCGATTCAGCTATTCCTAACATTAGGGGGGCACATCAGTAAAGCCTTGAGTCGTGCCGTGAGTCCAAATGGGTTTATGAGCTACACAGTTTAGTACCTCACGGCATAAATAAGGAACTATTGTTTTCTGTTTTTAACAAGCATCTGTAGGGTTTTTTTTTTTTTTTTCTCCTCTTTCAACTGGGACTCTCTTCACCTACTGTGGACTGAAAAAACTTACCTTAAGGCCCGTTTCACACGTCAGTGAAAAACACAGACGTTTTTCACTAGCGTGTAAAACACGCACATGTCCCTGCGTGTGCCGTGAATCACGGCACACGTGGGTTGTCTAAGTGCAATCCGGGCTCCGTTCTCCGTTGCCCGTGATTGCACTTAGAAATCAACTCACCTGCGCCCGCTCTCCATGGTGCTGATCACTCCCGCGGTGCAGCATCCGGCCGGCGCTGACCACTGCAGCAGCTGCTTCCGGGTCGGCTGTGTCGTGCATCATTAATATGCGCGACAGTAATCAGCCGGCTTAGAAGCAGCAGGCTGCACGGGCTGCAGGGAGCGCGGCTGAAGCCGGGTGAGTAAAAATGTTTATTATTTTAAATGCACGTTTTTTTCTGACACGTGTTTCACGGACCACACCACTGCGTGGTCCGTGGGACATCAGTGATGCCAGAAAAAGATGGACATGTCTCCGTGCGGCAATCACGCACACGCGGGTACACCGCACGGAGACACGTGCAGTGACAAATCACTGACGTGTGAGCAGACCCATTCATTATAATGGGTCTGCGTATGTCAGTGATTCTGGTACGTTTAAAAAAAAGCACAAACGTACCAGAATCACTGACGTGTGAAAGAGGCCTTAGGTGAAGATCATGTAATTTTCCAGCTATTTTGTTTGTTTTTATTTTTATTTTTTTGAATAAGTTTTTGAATAAGTTCATTATCATGATTATGTATTCAATATAACATCATGCAATCCTTGTATTCTGTTCCTGTTGTGGCAATAACCCCTGATATTTTTACATCATCATGCATTGTATGGCCTTTATTCACTGTGTCACTCTGTTTGGGTCCCATGGTGGATACAACACATCCAGTGTTATTGGCTTTTGATGTACTATTTAACTAAACATTTATGTATGACTTGACCCTGAGTATGCTTCACAATTGATATAATTCATTCATTTATAAATTAATGTATATCTTGTATGCAGAATGTGATCACATGTCTAATCTTTCATTTAGCTGCTACCATCACTGCTTCTTATATGTGAACCATCCTACAACCGCTAGTGCATATATCCCAATTATATGGTTTAAATTCTGAACTTCTTACTGAATCTTACTCACGCATGCGCACCGTCTTTTGCTTAAGCTACATGTTCTTTAATACATCTACGTAACCCGCGCAAGCGCATAAATCGTCCGTGTGGGCACCGTGGTGACGGCACATGCCCCATGGACCTGGAGACTGCTGTGGCCACTGCGCATGCGCGTATGTCTGACGTTATAGGAAATGAATCAGTAATGATAGCGTGAACTTTTGACCGCCTGCCACGCAGATGTAGAATAAGTGATTGTTTAAGATATAAATAACCACTGGGTCTATGTATTTACACTTTGTCTTTTTGCCCTTCAGGAAGTTACCCAGAGTGACAATACGCATGGGGCTATGGTCTGGTAATATGTCCCTGGGGATAGTTGGTTTACTATGTAGCATTTGTTAGCACTATGCCTGGTATTGTGTAATTCAACTAAATGATTTGCCTTACATTGAACCTGTTGCAGCCTGGCTCATTCGTTTAGACTTCACGAGTGTATTGTAGCTCTTTCTACAGTCAGGGCCAGAAATATTTGGACAGTGACACAAGTTTTGTTATTTTAGCTGTTTACAAAAACATGTTCAGAAATACAATTATATATATATATAATATGGGCTGAAAGTGCACACTCCCAGCTGCAATATGAGAGTTTTCACATCCAAATCAGAGAAAGGGTTTAGGAATCATAGCTCTGTAATGCATAGCCTCCTCTTTTTCAAGGGACCAAAAGTAATTGGACAAGGGACTCTAAGGGCTGCAATTAACTCTGAAGGCGTCTCCCTCGTTAACCTGTAAACAATGAAGTAGTAAAAAGGTCTGGGGTTGATTACAGGTGTGTGGTTTTGCATTTGGAAGCTGTTGCTGTGATCAGACAACATGCGGTCTAAGGAACTCTCAATTGAGGTGAAGCAGAACATCCTGAGGCTGAAAAAAAAAGAAAAAATCCATCAGAGAGATAGCAGACATGCTTGGAGTAGCAAAATCAACAGTCGGGTACAATCTGAGAAAAAAGGAATTGACTGGTGAGCTTGGGAACTCAAAAAGGCCTGGGCGTCCACGGATGACAACAGTGGTGGATGATCGCCGCATACTTTCTTTGGTGAAGAAGAACCCGTTCACAACATCAACTGAAGTCCAGAACACTCTCAGTGAAGTAGGTGTATCTGTCTCTAAGTCAACAGTAAAGAGAAGACTCCATGAAAGTAAATACAAAGGGTTCACATCTAGATGCAAACCATTCATCAATTCCAAAAATAGACAGGCCAGAGTTAAATTTGCTGAAAAACACCTCATGAAGCCAGCTCAGTTCTGGAAAAGTATTCTATGGACAGATGAGACCAAGATCAACCTGTACCAGAATGATGGGAAGAAAAAAGTTTGGAGAAGAAAGGGAATGGCACATGATCCAAGGCACACCACATCCTCTGTAAAACATGGTGGAGGCAACGTGATGGCATGGGCATGCATGGCTTTCAATGGCACTGGGTCACTTGTGTTTATTGATGACATAACAGCAGACAAGAGTAGCCGGATGAATTCTGAAGTGTACCGGGATATACTTTCAGCTCAGATTCAGCCAAATGCCGCAAAGTTGATCGGACGGCGCTTCATAGTACAGATGGACAATGACCCCAAGCATACAGCCAAAGCTACCCAGGAGTTCATGAGTGCAAAAAAGTGGAACATTCTGCAATGGCCAAGTCAATCACCAGATCTTAACCCAATTGAGCATGCATTTCACTTGCTCAAATCTAGAGTTAAGACGGAAAGACCCACAAACAAGCAAGACCTGAAGGCTGCGGTTGTAAAGGCCTGGCAAAGCATTAAGAAGGAGGAAACCCAGCGCTTGGTGATGTCCATGGGTTCCAGACTTAAGGCAGGGATTGCCTCCAAAGGATTCGCAACAAAATATTGAAAATAAAAATATTTTGTTTGGGTTTGGTTTATTTGTCCAATTACTTTTGACCTCCTAAAATGTGGAGTGTTTGTAAAGAAATGTGTACAATTCCTACAATTTCTATCAGATATTTTTGTTCAAACCTTCAAATTAAACGTTACAATCTGCACTTGAATTCTGTTGTAGAGGTTTCATTTCAAATCCAATGTGGTGGCATGCAGAGCCCAACTCGCGAAAATTGTGTCACTGTCCAAATATTTCTGGACCTAACTGTATATCTTTGCAGTTTGGGATATTGGTTAAGAAAACATTTTTAGATTCACTTTTTTAAATAGTGTACTATTTACATCCTAACTGATTTTTTTACAGGCATACCATCAGTATTAACCGGCCTTTGTACCTACAGTACAGACCAAAAGTTTGGACACACCTTCTCATGTCTAGAACAACTATTATGAGGAGATTTTGTGCAGCAGGCCTTCATGGTAAAATAGCTGCTAGGAAACCACTGCTTACGACAAGCAACAAGCAGAAGAGACTTGTTTGGGCTACAGAACACAAGGAATGGACATTAGACCAGTGGAAATCTGTGCTTTGGTCTTATGAGTCCAAATTTGAGATATTTGGATCCAACCACCGTGTCTTTGTAGAAAAGGTGAACGGATGGACTCTACATGCCTGGTTCCCACCGTGAAGCATGGAGGAGGAGGTGTGACGGTGTGGGGTTGCTTTGCTGGTGACACTGTTGGGGATTTATTCAAAATCGAAGGCCTACTAAACCAGCATGGCTTCCACAGCATCTTGCAGCGGCATGCTATTCCATCCGGTTTGCATTTAGTTGGACCATCATTTAATTTTCAACAGGACAATGACCCCAAACACATACACAAAGAGAATCCCGGCACGCAGTATGAAAGAAGGAAAATAGTCAATGATTCTTGTTGTATGTTGTAGTTTTATTCAAGAAAAAGTTCTCGCAGCAAGTTGTAATATAGTCTTTTCATGACAACAGGAAATTGCATTAAAGTCCGACGTTTCGGCTCCTAATTAAGCCTTCATCAGGGACCAAAAGATACTGGATATGAACAGACAAGATCACAGAAGACATAATTACAGTAATATCATGTTCTGAATAAAAACATAGCAACAGAGTTTTATCAGGTAATGTGATACAAAAACGTGAAAACAGTGTACGTGATGCTAAGTGAGTCAGATGTACATCCGATGGAAGGGAGGGGTGGGAAAGAGGGGAATGGGAAGAGGAAAAAATGAGCATGAGACAAGGAAGGAACAAGAAGGAGGGAAAAAGGAGGTAGAGAGAGGAAGAAGTAACGGAGGAAAGAGAAGGGAAAATGAAACATACCCGTACTGATGTTGTCATAAAAGAGTCCTATTAACAACACTAGGGATTGAAGCGCTGATGAAAGAGAAAAATGGAAATTATAGTCACCCAGATGTGATAAAAAAATTTTTTGTTAGCCTATGAAACAGAAAAATAGCCAATGGACTTACATTCAGAGAAATATGGATCTTCCAAAATGGAAAACTTCGGTTATTAAATGTAGGTCAATATAAGATGCGGCTACTGGATGAAAAGGGAGGGGGGAAGGTAGGAAAAGAGAAGAAAAAAGGAAGATTATAACAGGGGGCTTTATACGTTAAGGTAGGTAAAGACGGGGAATGAGAATTCAGGGACACATACCCGTGAAAATCACCTTATCATATGAGTAGGTGACGGCTCACATATAATCGAGGAATAGAGTATATTCTTGGTACGTATGTGTAGTCGCTATAATAGAAAAAGGGGCAGAAAGACAAAGATGAAAGGAATTGTACTGTAATGAAACCATATGAGACAGAATGAAACAAACTGCAGACATACCGCTGTAAGTGGAGGGATTATCTCAGGGTAGACGTAGGGGGACGCTTATTATGATCAAGCAATGGGTTAAATGCCCAATGGAGGAAGAAGGTAGCTGCAATATAACATGACACTATTAGAAATTCATGAATCAAATAGCATATAGTATGGGCACCAGGGGTCACATACCTAAAATGTCCGTGAAATATTTGAAAGACCGAGATAAAGTCCACCAATCATATAGATGTGCGGTGACCCATATAGGTTACCATATATAACGTGTAGGGACATATATATATATGTATTTTGCCGCTATAGAAAAAGAGGGGATGGAAGGGAATTAGTATCAATAGTAAAAAGCGAACCCTAATGTATACAGGAGGGTGAAGAAAACATACCGCAGTATGACAGGACACTGCTTCAAGGTTGGAGCTCCATGTCAGTGCAGTAAATTGGCTGCATAATAGAATGACAAAAAAAGAGAAAACTGCAATAGAACATGACAATATTATAGCCTAATCAGTGGGAAGATAGATATAGTATAGTACAGAGCCACGGTCACATACCTAGGCTGGCAGTGAAACGGTTGGGACCGGAGGAAAAAAGCCAATGCCCTAGAAGAGATATAAGTATGCATAGGAAAAAGGAGGAAAGCATGGATAATAGATATCACAGTAGGGTCACAGAAAGGACGTTACCTTGAAGCGCCTATGATTCACGGTGTGGGAGCCCAGGGGTAGAGTGTGGGGACCCGGTATATAAAGGGGATGTGTGAGACGGCGTCTCACGTCATATCCGGGTCAGGGAATGCTGGGAGGTGATGACGTGGGAGCGCATGCGCATTGCGCCGTACTCGCTCTGCCATCCAGACTTGGGAAAACAGATGAGCGATGCGCAATGTACGCATGCGCAGTGCATACGGTGACAGGCAGTTCAACACTTAGGTGTAAATTCCGGAGTTACGTAGAGGCAGTGGTGGAGCGTGCAAATGATCTAAGGAAGTGTATGCACGCTATAGGCCCAGTGGAGGGGTGTTCTAGGTTATCTGGGGAAAGAAAGAGAAAAATATTAGAATCATAGTAATGGGTATAATGCAATAAAAAGGATATTGGTAAATGGGGATTACCAACGCAATATGAGAGCAGACATTATTAGAACATTATGAACCATTGTACATACAAGTAATGTAATTTTGATAAATCATCTGGTATACATACTAGGCATCATTTAGATATTAGGAGAGTAACACTAGGGGCAAGAAGTCCCCGGGGAATAGTGCTTGTATCATAAACAGTCATTTGAGTCAAAGTAACAAGTACTATAAGTATCAGGGAATAAAATGCAAAAGACATAATAAACAGTAACAAATGAAAATTAAAATACAATGATGTAATGGAGATATTGGTAAAATTTAGCACAAGACCTCATACTCTCTATTAAGACCCGAGGGTTTCAGAGTTTTGAGTGTGTGAATCCAATAGGCTTCTCGTGTCTTAAGCCTAGTGATCCTGTCTCCCCCTCTCCTGATAGGGGGAACATGTTCAATGACCTGAAAACGTAATTGGGATATAGAATGATTGTGGGAAATGAAAAGGGATGGTATGGGTAGAAGAGTTTGTTGGTAGCGAATTGTGGACTTATGTTTGCTAATGCGGTCTCGGATATGCTGGGTGGTCTCCCCAACATATCCGAGACCGCACGGACACTTGATGAGATAGATGACGAAGGAGGATTCGCAGGTAAAAAAACCCTTAATGGGAAAACGTTGGCCTGAGTGGGGATGTGTAAAGGAATCACCCTTGGTAATGTTAGAACATTGGGTACAGCTTAGACAGGGGAAGGTCATAGTGTCATAGTGTCATAGTTTTTAAGGTTGAAGGGAGACTCTAAGTCCATCTAGTTCAACCCGTAGCCTAACATGTTGATCCAGAGGAAGGCAAAAAAACCCAATGTGGCAAACAAGTTCCAATGGGGAAAAATTTTCCTTCCTGACTCCACATCCGGCAATCAGACTAGTTCCCTGGATCAATACCCTGTCATAAAATCTAATATACATAACTGGTAATATTACATTTTTCAAGAAAGGCATCCAGGCTCTGCTTAAATGTTAGTAGTGAATCACTCATTACAACATCATGCGGCAGAGAGTTCCATAGTCTCACTGCTCGTACAGTAAAGAATCCTCGTCTGTGATTATGATTAAACCTTCTTTCCTCAAGACGTAGCGGATGCCCCTGTGTTCCAGTCGCAGGCCTAGGTGTAAAAAGATCTGTGGAAAGGTCTCTGTACTGTCCCCTCATATATTTATACATTGTGATTAGATCCCCCCTAAGCCTTCGTTTTTCCAAACTAAATAACCCCAAGTTTAATAACCTGTCTTGGTATTGCAGCCCACCCATTCCTCTAATAATCTTGGTTGCTCTTCTCTGCACCCTCTCCAGTTCAGCTATGTCCTTCTTATATATCGGTGACCAGAATTGTACACAGTATTCTAAGTGCGGTCGCACTAGTGACTTGTACAGAGGTAGAACTATATTTTTTTCATGAACACTTATACCTCTTTTAATACATCCCATTATTTTATTAGCCCTGGCAGCAGCTGCCTGACACTGTCCACTAAAGTGAAGTTTACCATCCACCCATACACCCAAGTCTTTTTCTGTGCCTGTTTTACCCAGTGTTCTACAATTAAGTACATAATCATAAATGTTATTTCCTCTACCCAAGTGCATGACCTTACATTTATCTACATTAAACTTCAATTGCCACTTCTCAGCCCAATTCTCCAATTTACATAAATCTCCCTGTAATATAAAATTATCCTCCTCTGTATTGATTACCCTGCAGAGTTTAGTATCATCTGCAAATATTGAAATTCTACTCCGCATGCCCCCAATTGTGATAACAGAGGCCAATATTTACGTATGGTATCTCCACTTACCATCCCTTCAATACACCCATTAGATATACCATACGTAAATATTGGCCTCTGTTATCACAATCCTATCCTTCTATTCCCTCTTTCAGTCAACCACCTCTCTTTTGTCATAAAAGACCTCAAAATCTTAGGGACCGTCTAGTACGAGCAGATATCGGATCAGCCACCCCTATTCCCACTCAACTTACTCTAACAACTCAACGCAGGGGCACCTTCCCCTGTCTAAGCTGTACCCAATGTTCTAACATTACCAAGGGTGATTCCTTTACACATCCCCACTCAGGCCAACGTTTTCCCATTAAGGGTTTTTTTACCTGCGAATCCTCCTTCGTCATCTATCTCATCAAGTGTCCGTGCGGTCTCGGATATGTTGGGGAGACCACCCAGCATATCCGAGACCGCATTAGCAAACATAAGTCCACAATTCGCTGCCAACAAACTCTTCTACCCATACCATCCCACTTCATTTCCCACAATCATTCTATATCCCAATTACGTTTTCAGGTCATTGAACATGTTCCCCCTATCAGGAGAGGGGGAGACAGGATCACTAGGCTTAAGACACGAGAAGCCTATTGGATTCACACACTCAAAACTCTGGAACCCTCGGGTCTTAATAGAGAGTATGAGGTCTTGTGCTAAATTTTACCAATATCTCCATTACATCATTGTATTTTAATTTTCATTTGTTACTGTTTATTATGTCTTTTGCATTTTATTCCCTGATACTTATAGTACTTGTTACTTTGACTCAAATGACTGTTTATGATACAAGCACTATTCCCCGGGGACTTCTTGCCCCTAGTGTTACTCTCCTAATATCTAAATGATGCCTAGTATGTATACCAGATGATTTATCAAAATTACATTACTTGTATGTACAATGGTTCATAATGTTCTAATAATGTCTGCTCTCATATTGCGTTGGTAATCCCCATTTACCAATATCCTTTTTATTGCATTATACCCATTACTATGATTCTAATATTTTTCTCTTTCTTTCCCCAGATAACCTAGAACACCCCTCCACTGGGCCTATAGCGTGCACACACTTCCTTAGATCATTTGCACGCTCCACCACTGCCTCTACGTAACTCCGGACTTTACACCTAAGTGTTGAACTGCCTGTCACCGTATGCACTGCGCATGCGTACATTGCGCATCGCTCATCTGTTTTCCCAAGTCTGGATGGCAGAGCGAGTACGGCGCAATGCGCATGCGCTCCCACGTCATCACCTCCCAGCATTCCCTGACCCGGATATGACGTCAGACGCCGTCTCACACATCCCCTTTATATACCGGGTCCCCACACTCTACCCCTGGGCTCCCACACCGTGAATCATAGGCGCTTCAAGGTAACGTCCTTTCTGTGACCCTACTGTGATATCTATTATCCATGCTTTCCTCCTTTTTCCTATGCATACTTATATCTCCTCTAGGGCATTGGCTTTTTTCCTCCGGTCCCAACCGTTTCACTGCCAGCCTAGGTATGTGACCGTGGCTCTGTACTATACTATATCTATCTTCCCACTGATTAGGCTATAATATTGTCATGTTCTATTGCAGTTTTCTCTTTTTTTGTCATTCTATTATGCAGCCAATTTACTGCACTGACATGGAGCTCCAACCTTGAAGCAGTGTCCTGTCATACTGCGGTATGTTTTCTTCACCCTCCTGTATACATTAGGGTTCGCTTTTTACTATTGATACTAATTCCCTTCCATCCCCTCTTTTTCTATAGCGGCAAAATACATATATATATATGTCCCTACACGTTATATATGGTAACCTATATGGGTCACCGCACATCTATATGATTGGTGGACTTTATCTCGGTCTTTCAAATATTTCACGGACATTTTAGGTATGTGACCCCTGGTGCCCATACTATATGCTATTTGATTCATGAATTTCTAATAGTGTCATGTTATATTGCAGCTACCTTCTTCCTCCATTGGGCATTTAACCCATTGCTTGATCATAATAAGCGTCCCCCTACGTCTACCCTGAGATAATCCCTCCACTTACAGCGGTATGTCTGCAGTTTGTTTCATTCTGTCTCATATGGTTTCATTACAGTACAATTCCTTTCATCTTTGTCTTTCTGCCCCTTATTCTATTATAGCGACTACACATACGTACCAAGAATATACTCTATTCCTCGATTATATGTGAGCCGTCACCTACTCATATGATAAGGTGATTTTCACGGGTATGTGTCCCTGAATTCTCATTCCCCGTCTTTACCTACCTTAACGTATAAAGCCCCCTGTTATAATCTTCCTTTTTTCTTCTCTTTTCCTACCTTCCCCCTCCCTTTTCATCCAGTAGCCGCATCTTATATTGACCTACATTTAATAACCGAAGTTTTCCATTTTGGAAGATCCATATTTCTCTGAATGTAAGTCCATTGGCTATTTTTCTGTTTCATAGGCTAACAAAAATTTTTTTTATCACATCTGGGTGACTATAATTTCCATTTTTCTCTTTCATCAGCGCTTCAATCCCTAGTGTTGTTAATAGGACTCTTTTATGACAACATCAGTACGGGAATGTTTCATTTTCCCTTCTCTTTCCTCCGTTACTTCTTCCTCTCTCTACCTCCTTTTTCCCTCCTTCTTGTTCCTTCCTTGTCTCATGCGCATTTTTTCCTCTTCCCATTCCCTTCTTTCCCTCCCCTCCCTTCCATCGGATGTACATCTGACTCACTTAGCATCACGTACACTGTTTTCACGTTTTTGTATCACATTACCTGATAAAACTCTGTTGCTATGTTTTTATTCAGAACATGATATTATTGTAATTATGTCTTCTGTGATCTTGTCTGTTCATATCCAGTATCTTTTGGTCCCTGATGAAGGCTTAATTAAGAGCCGAAACGTCGGACTTTAATGCAATTTCCTGTTGTCATGAAAAGACTATATTACAACTTGCTGCGAGAACTTTTTCTTGAATAAAACTACAACATACAACAAGAATCATTGACTATTTTCCTTCTTTCATACTGTGTGCCGGGATTCTCTTTGTGTATATGGACCTTTTTTCTCCTGAGCACCAGGTATATAGTAGTGAGCCTAGCATACTCCTTACTGTTGAATGACCCCAAACACACCTCCAGGCTCTGTAAGGGCTATTTGACTAAGAAGGACAATGATAGGATGCTACACCAGATGACCTGGCCTCCACAGTCACCAGACCTGAACCCAATTGAGATGGCTTTGGGTGAGCTGGACCGCAGAGTGAAGGCAAAAGGTCCAACAAGTGCTAAGAATTTCTGGGAACTCCTTCAAGACTGTTGGAAAACCATTTCCGGTGACTACCTCTTGAAGCTCATCAAGAGAATTCCAAGAGTGTGCAAAGCAGTAATCAAAGCAAAAGGTGGCTACTTTGAAGAACCTAGAATTTAAGACATATTTTCAGTTGTTTCACACTTTTTTAAGTATTTCATTCCACATGTTTTCATTCATAGTTTTGATGTCTTCAATGTGAATCTACAATTTTTAGAGTCATGAAAATAAAAAAAACTCTTTGAATGATAAGGTGTGTCCAAACTTTTGTTCTGTGCTGTATGTGCTTTGGAAATTCCACCTCTTTCCACGTTTGAACTCATTTGGACATTATAAATTATATTACAGCTTTAACTACGGACCATTTCTGTGTCAATGTTTTTTAAATGGTTTTAACTTGTCCTAGTGGTTGTTGTGTAACATAACTTATTTGTTATTCTACTTTATTGTGCATTTGTATGTGTATGTACCAATTAAATATAATCTATATTTGTTAACCACTAATGAATGTGTGGTAATTCCCCGTTCTTTGGCATTTCTTTGCTCTTTTTGATTTATTCTCTTGAATAAAATGGGCACAGTATAAGACCACAAGAAAAACTCTGTGGATCCAATGGAAGAAAAAAGGGAGAGGTATTAACTTACTTCTGCTGTTTCTGGACATCATCAAAAAACATTGATTAACAGGTATACCTAGAGGTGAAGAGAGCAAATAAAGTGGCAGCCCTGGTCCATAGAGGGTACTTAATTATCTACCTATGTAGAGAACAGCAGTACTGTAAAATCATCACCAGTTGCTGTGCTCTGCACATAGAACACTCATAAAGCTCAGCTTTTACAATTCAACTACCGCCTCTACAGAGCACAGCTAACAAATTTAATTTTTTATCAGCTGTTGTTCTCTGCACATTCAATCTCATTGTGCAAAGTGAATTAACTGGTAAAAGTCAGTTTAGGGTGAAGCAATTCGAACTACAAAGTTGAGTTCCAAAGCGATAAATAGGAAGAGCTTATCATAATTATCTGCTGAAGTGCCCACTGAGGTGCTTAACCCCTTAACGACCGCCGATACGCCTTTTAACGGCGACAAATTAGGGTACTTCTTCCGATCCGCCGCTTTTTAACGGCGGTCGGAAAAAAGGGTCTAGCGCCTCCCAGAGTCAGAAAATTTCCGGGGTCTCAGCTGCCGGGGGTAGCTGAGACCCTGGAGATCATGATTCTGGCCGGTTTTTCCGGTCCCCACTCACCTGATGACCGGTATACACCGTATACCGGTCATCAGGTTACAGTAAATGACCGCGCCAGTAAAAAATCATTTATCTCCCATTTGGCATAAACAAACATGTCAGATGGGAGATAAATCTCATCCCCCGGTCCTCTCCGGTCCCCTGGTGTCGCCAAAGTGTCACCCCACCCCCCCTTCCTCCCGATAATCTAACATGGCGCCGCACATACCGGCGCGCACAGCAGCGCGCCGGCCGCATTTCCCCCTTTCCTATGGTTTCTGTCGCATGTGCTATGACACATACGACAGAAACCTGCTCCCCAGGCCCTGCCAGGTCACCCCCTATTCGCACCCTGGTGTTCCCCGGTGTCCCCCGTACCAGTCAGCTCTGATCCCCCGCGGCCCCCTCCTCCTTCACAGTGCACGCCGGTCACACTGCAGAATGCCGCGCGGCTGTCAGCTTCCTGCTTTGCTTTCAGAGACGCTGGCTGCTGCTGCTGCTGCTTGGCAGTCTGCAGCTGTGACCCGGGGAGGGTGGGTGCAAATTCTTTGCACCCACTCTCCCCAAATGGAGGGTCTGCACTCCTAGAAAATGGGGGATACGTTCCTTGAACGTGCCCCCCATATTCTAGAAGGTCCAGAATCGCTGCGGGACTTTCACAATGGATTACAGCAGGGACTTGATTTTTTTTTTCTTTTCAATAAATTGGCCAAAGAGGGAATGTTTTTGAGGAGTGTTTTTTCAAATAATTTTTTTTTTGTTTTCAATTTTTTTTATTATTACTGTGAATTAGTTATGTCTGGTATCAAATAGACGCCGTGACATAACTAATTGCTGGGCTTGATGCCAGGTGACATTACACATCTGGTATCAACCCCATTTATTACCCCGTTGCCACCGCACCAGGGTGCGGGATGAGTTGGGGCAAAGCGCCAGGATTGGCGCATCTAATGGATGCGCCACTTCTGGGGCGGTTATGGCCTGCTATTTTTAGGCTGGGAAGAGTCCAATAACCATGGCTCTTCCCACCCTGAGAATACCAGACCCCAGCTGTCAGCTTCACCTTGGCTGGTGATCTAATTTGGGGGGACCCTACGTTTTTTTTTTTTAATTATTTATTTATAAATAATTAAAAAAAAAAACCGCTTGGGGAGCCCTCCAAATTGATCACCAGCCAAGGTGAAGCGGTCAGCTGTAGTTTGCAGGCTACAGCTGTCTGCTTTACCCTAGCTGGCTATCAAAAATAGGGGGAACCCCACGTCATTTATTTTCATTATTTTTTTTTTCTTTTTGGGCTAAATACAAGGCTAGGCACCCTTTAGTGCCACATGAAAGTCACTAAAGGGCGCCAGCTTAGAATATGCAGGGGGGTGGAACGTTATATATGTTTGACATCTATCCATTCATCCATTGTGGCATTTTAGGCTATGTGCCCACAATCAGGGTTTGCAGCGTTTTGGGCGCAGAGTGTTTTCCCTGCATCCATAATGCGTTGTGCAGTAGAAGCACAGTGGAAGGATTTTTAGAAATCCCATGCCCACTGTGCTTCTTTTCTCCACAGCATAAACCGACCTGTGGTGCAGCTTCCCGAGCCTCAGCATGTCAATTTATGATGCGGAGATGAGTGTTCTCTGCAGGTAGAATAGAACTAAAGTTCACAGCAGTATGAACACAAATCGTGGGTATGGGCAGCTGTGTTCTCCTGTGGACAACACTCTCATCTCTGCAGGAAGGCTGGCACTGTGTACTAGACGCCGTGTCACTGGATCATGGCCACATAGCCTAACAGTGAGAAATTTGTTGCTACAGCAACATTTTTGTGAAGTACCTGTGGATTCAAAATGCTTACTATACTCCTGAATAAAATCCTTGAGGGGTCCAGTTTCCAAAATGGAGTCACTTGTGGGGGGTTTCTAATGTATAGGTACCCAAGAGGCCCTGCTAATGTGACATGGTGCGCGGAATTTATTTCAACTTTTCCAAAATTCAAATGGTGCTCCTTCCATTCCAAGCCCTCCCATTTATCCAAACAGAGGTTTTTGGCCACATATGGGATATCCCTGCGCTCACAAGAAATTGGATAACAACCTGTGGGGTCCACGTTTTGTTGTTGGCTCTTGAAAAAGTGAGAAAGAAACATTTTTGTGAAAAAATGAAAATTTTCAGTGTGGCAACCTAAGCTTATCAAATTTTGTGAAGTATTCGTGGATTCAAAATGCTCAATATACACCTAGATAAAAGCCTTGAGGTGTCTTGTTTCCAGAATGGGGTCAGTTGTGGGGGGCCTCCACTGTTTAGGCACTTTAGGGGCTTTCCAAATGCGACATAGCGTCCACTAATTATTCCAGCCAAATGTTCAGTCAAATGGCACTTTTTCCCTTCCGAGCCCTGCTGTGCACCCAAACAGTTGATTTCCACCACACATAAGGTATCTGTATACTCAGGAGAAATTGCACAATAAATTTTATGCTGCTTTTTTTCCTTTTACTCTTGTTAAAAAAAAAGCTATGTGGTTGAAGTAACAATTTTGTGGTAAAATTGTATTTTTTTTATTTTCACAGCTCAACATTATAAACTTCTGTGAAGCACCTGGGGGTTCATGGTACTCACCAAACATCTAGATAAATTCCTTGAAGGGTCTATTTTCCAGAATGGGGTCACTAGTGGGAGACCTCCACTGCTTAGGCACCTCAGGGGCTCTCCTAATGCAGCATGGTGTCCGCTATTGATTCCAGCCAATTTTGCAGTCAAATTGCACTCCTTCCCTTCCAAGACCTGCCGTGTGCCCAAACAGTTGATTTCCACCACATATAAGATATTGCCAAAGTCAGGAGAAATTGCACAATAAATTTCATGGTGATTTTTTTCCTGTTACCCTTGTGAAAAAAAAGCTACCTGGTTGAAGTAACAATTTTGTGGTAAAATTTTATTTATTTTCATGGCTCAACGTTATAAACTTCTGTGAAGCACCTGGGGGTTCAGGGTACTCACCAAACATCTAGATAAATTCCTTGAGAGGCCTAGTTTCCAATATGGGGTCACTTGTGGTGGTTTTTTGCTGTTTACATACCTTAGGGGTCCTCCAAATGCAACATGGTGCCCGCAATCTTTTTCAGCCAAATTTCCTTTCCAAAATTCAAATATTGCTCCTTTCATTCCAAGCCCTCCCATTTGTCCATACAAAGGTTTCAGACCACATGTGAGGTATCACCGCGCTCATAAAAAAGTGGGTAACAAACATTTGGGTCAAATTTTTGGAATTACCTCTTGAAAAAGTGAGAGAATTGATGCTAAAGCAACATTTTTGAGAAAAAAAATGACAATTTTCAATATGACAACGTAACGTTATCAAAATCTGTGAAGTACCTGTGTGTCCAAAATGCTCAGTATACCCCTCGATAGAAGCCTTAAGGGGTCTAGTTTCCAAAATGGGTCACTTGAGGGGGGTTCCTGCTGTTTAGGTATCTTAGGGGATCTGTAAATGCAACATGGTGCCCGCAATCTGTTTCAGCCAACTTTGCTTTCCAAAATTCAAATATTGCTCCTTTCGTTCCAAGCTCTCCCATTTACCCAAACAAAGGTTTCTGACCACATGTGGGGTATCGGCGCGCTCATAAGAAAGTGGGTAACAAAGTGTGAGGTCCAATTTTTGGTGTTACCTCTTGAAAAAGTAAGAAAATTAGTGCAAAAGTAACATTTTTAGGTAAAATGTTAATTTTTATTTTTTTTCATTCCACATTACTTTAGTTCCTGTGAAGCACCTGAAGGGTTAATAAACTTCTTGAATGTGGTTTTGAGTACCTTGAGGGGTGCAGGTTTTAGAATGGTGTAACTTTTGGGTATTTTCTGTCATCCAGGCCTCTCAAAGTCACTTCAAATGTGATGTGGTCCCTAAAAAAATGGTTTTGTAAATTTTGTTGAAAAAATGGGAAATTGCTGATGAACTTTGACCCCTTCTAACTTCCTAACCACAAAAAATTTTGTTTCAAAAATTGCACTGATCTAAAGTAGAAAATGTTATTTATTAACTATTTTGTGTGACATAACTCTCTGGTTTATGGGCATAAAATTAAAAGTTTGAAAATTGCAAAATTTTTAATTTTTTTGTCAAATTTCAGATTTTTTCACAAATAAAATAAAAAAAATCATCCTAAATTTACCTCTAACAAGAAGCCCAATATGTCACAAAAAAACAATCTCAGAATCACTGGGATCTATTGAAGCGTTCCAGAGTTATAACCTTATAAAGTGACACTGGTCAAAATTGCAAAAAATGGCCTGGGCATTAAGTACAAAACTGGCTTCGTCCTTAAGGGGTTAAAGCTACTGCTGTATGAATAAAATGTGCCTTTAATTTTAAACAAGTGTTACCTGGGTTGAGAGCCCACTCTTGGATGTTGCATTTCTAAGTGCTGAACTCCTAGCTATGCCGCTACACCAAGACAAGACTGAGAGCAAAAGTAGCCCTGGAGCACAAACCACAACAGTCCTCATACAGCTGAAACCAGAAGTTTACATACACTATATAAATAGACACATATGCATGTTTTTCATCACTATCTGATATTAAATCAGAATAAACCTTTCCCATTTTTGCTCAATTAGAAACCAAAATTACTTATATTTGCCAAATGCCCAAATAATAAGAAAGGCAGAATGTTTTAAGGCATTTTTATTACTTTCTGCAAAATGAAAAGTTTACATACACTTTACTATACCTTTAAACAATTTAGGACAGTTCATAAGATGATGTCATGTCTTTCAAAGCTTCTGATAGGTTTATTGGCAACATCTGTGTTCATTAAAGACACACTTGTGGATGCAATTAATTCACACCTGAAACACACTGCTTCTTTGTGTAGTATCATGGGAAAGTCAAAAGAAATCAGCCAAGATCTCAGAAAGAAAATACACAAATCTGGTTCATTCTTAGGTGCAATTTCCAGATACCTGAAGCTGCCTCTTTCTGTTAGGCCTTGCATATTAGAGTTCCTGTCCCTGTATGATGCGCAGATGGAGTACGGCTTGGCAGCCCACCTGATCTAATAGTATGGGCGTCATCTAATAGGCTGAGGGCTTGTAACTGTGCATCTGCTAGTGTAAACAGTGTTCTATGCAAGCCTTCAGTGCGCAGTTTTACCATCCAGCAATCGCCCCCTCCAAGTTTGGAAGTGTGTCTGATTTGCTCCTCCTGCACCTGTGATGCCTCCACCTAGTGGGGGTTTAGCTGTATCCTGCGGGAGTAGTAGTTTTTGGCCTAGGCAACGTACAGCTGCAGTTCCATCTTTGCTGTAAGTAATGATATTTATTCCTCTTTTTTGTTGCTTTTTTATATCCCATTATACAGGACAGGAGAGTTGGAACTGTGCAGTGTATATATGCAGAATAATACAGATACGGAATATAACATGCAATATATAGGATAGCAGAAGTGGTACTGTGCAGTTATATACACCGTGTGCAGAATTATTATGCAAGTTGTATTTTAGAGGATTTTTTTTATTATTGATCAACAACTATGCACTGAATCAACTAAAAAGACTCATAAATATCAAAGCTTAATATTTTTGAAAGTTGGAGTGTTTTTTTTTTAGATTTGGCTATCTTAGGAGGATATCTGTTTGTGCAGGTAACTATTACTGTGCAGAATTATTAGGCAACTTAATAAAAACTAAATAAATTCCCATCTCACTTGTTTATTTTCAAACAAAAAACGATATATGATACTCAGGTAGGATCTCCTAGTCAAATACCAAATTTTCACATTACCTTAAAACCAATAACTTTAATGAACATATACTGTATGCCACAAACATAGTACGTACAATTATCGATAAATTATAGTGTGAGGAGAAGGTGGGAATACATATATACCCTACTCTTTCCCTTCCTAAAAAACGGGGTCAGCGTCCTATTTATCGATGACGCCCCTGTTCCACATCGACTAACCTCTCTACTGACCCTCCACTATCTCTATATACCCAGTGCTCCTATTTAATAGTGGGTAAAGTGTATCACCAAAAAGAAAGCCCACAAGAGAGAGTATGTGCACTGTTATCCAGAGTACATTTCGTCAGTATCTGTCCATCAGTAACCGATGGGATGGTCCTAATTAGTCAACTACCAATACAAAACAAATTATCTGTATCCATAAATTCCAAGCAGCATCTCTGCTGTAATTTAGTCTAAGAATTGCCCACCCTCATTAAAGTTATTGGTTTTAAGGTAATGTGAAAATTTGGTATTTCACTTACTTATTTTCACCAGGTAAACAAATATAACTGCACACAATTTAGAATTAAACATTTCTGAAATGCTAAAACAAAACCCCAAAAAATTAGTGACCAATATAGCCACCTTTCTTTATGATGACACTTAACAGCCTACCATCCCTAGATTCTGTTAGTTGCTTGATCTGTTTTCGATCAACATTGCGTGCAGCAACCACCACAGTCTCCCAGACACTGTTCCGAGAGGTGTACTGGTTTCCCTTCCTGTAGATCTTACATTTTATGAGAGACCACAGGTTCTCTATGGGGTTTAGATCAGTTGAACAAGGGGGTTGTGTCATTATATTTTTCATCTTTCAGACCTTTGCTGGCCAGCCACGCTGTGGAGTAGTTGGATGCATGTGATGGAGCATTGTCCTGCATGAAAATCATGTTTTTCTTGACCGATACCGACTTCTTCCTGTACCACTGCTTGAAGAAGTTGTCTTCCAGAAACTGGCAGTAGGTCTGGGAGTTGAGCTTCACTCCATCCTCAACCCGGAAAGGTCCCACAAGTTAATCTTTGATGATACCAGCCCATACCAGTACCACACCTCCACCTTGCTGGCGTCTGAGTCGGAGAGGAGCTCTCTGCCCTTTACTGATCCAGCCTCTGGCCCATCCATCTGGCCCATCAAGAGTCACTCTCATTTCATCAGTTCATAAAACCTTTAAAAAAAATCAGACTCAAGATATTTCTTGGCCCAGTCTTGACGTTTCATCTTATGTTTGTTGTTCAAAGGTGGTCGTTTTTAAGCCATCCTTACCTTGGCCATGTCCCTGAGTATGGCACATCTTGTGATTTTGATACTCCAGTTACATTGCAGCTCTAAAATATGGCCAAACTGGTGGCAAATGGCATCTTGGAAGCTTCACGCTTGATTTTCCTCAATTCATGGGCAGTTATTTGGCGCCTTTTTTGACCTACAAGCTTCTTGCAACCCTGTTGGCTATTTGCCATGAAACACTTGATTGTTCGGTGATCATGCTTCAAAAGTTTGCCCATTTCAGGACTGCTGCATGCCTCTGCAAGACATCTCATAATTTTGGACTTTTCAGAGCCCATCAAATCTCTCTTCTGACCCATTTTGTCAAAGGAGAGGAAGTTGCCTAATAATTAAGCACACCTTATACAGGGTCTTGATATCATTACACCACACCCCTCCTCATTACAGAGATACACATCACCTGATTTACTTAATTGGTAGTTGGCTTGGGACAACATGTATAAAAAGTATCATGTGATCAAAATACTCATTTGCCTAATAATTCTGCACACAGTGTATATATAATACAAAAACTGAGCATTGCAACCAGTGTATAGGACGGTGGAAGTGGTATTCTGTAGTGTATACATACATAATAATACAGGTATTAAGAATTAAACCCAGTATACAGGACGGGATACGTGCTGCTGTGTAATGTGTATATACAGAATAATACATATACTGAGAATTATACCCATTGTATAGTATAGAAGAAGTGGTACTGTGCATTGTATATATACAGAATAATACAAATAAAAATAATTATACACAGTGTACAGGACAGGGGAATTGGTATTGTGCAGTGCATGCATTCAGAATAATAAAGATAATAAGAATTATACACAGTATACGGGGAAGGAGAAGAGGTACTGTACAATGTATATACAGAATAATACAGATACTGAGAATTCCACTCAGCATACAGAAAAGTAGAAGTGGTACAGTGCAGTGTATATATATAGAGAATAAAAAAGATAATAAGAACTATATACAGTATACAAGACAAGATAAGTGGTAATGTGGACATGTGAAATGTAAATATACAGAATAAGAATTGTATATAGACAACAGAAGTGGTATTGTGCAATCTATATATACAGATACTTTGATTTGCAACCAACATACAGGCAATATACAGTATATGTACAGTATGTAGCAGCACAAAAATCTTATGCTATCGGTGACAAGCTTTTTGGACACATTATACACACAATATACAGGGAGCATGGGGAGGCTGTCAGCAGTAAACAGGGAGAATGGGGAGGCTGCCAGCAGTATACAGGGAGAATGGGGAGGCTGCCAGCAGTATACAGGGAGCATGGGGTGGTTGGCAGCAGAACACAGGGGGAATAAGGAGGCTGCCAGCAGTATATAGGGAGCATGGGGAGGCTGCCAGCAGTATACAGGGAGCATGGGGAGGCTGGCAGCAGTACACAGGGGGAATAAGGAGGCTGCCAGCAGTATATAGGGAGCATGGGGAGGCTGCCAGTAGTATACAGGGAGCATGGGGAGGCTGCCAGCACTATACAGGGAGCATGGGGTGGCTGGCAGCACTATACAGGGAGCATGGGGAGGCTGGCAGCACTATACAGGGAGCATGGGGGCTGCCAGCAATATACAGGGAGCATGGAGTGGCTGCCAGCAGTCTACAGGGAGCATGGGAAGGCTGCCAGCAGTATACAGGGAGCATGGGGAGGCTGCCAGCAGTATACAGGGAGCATGGGGGAGCTGCCAGCAGTATACAGGGAGCATTGGGGAGCTGCCAGCATGAAAAGTGGTAATGTGGAAATGTGAAATGTAAAAATACAGAATAAGAATTGTATATAGACAAGAGAAGTGGTATTGTGCAATCTATATATACAGATACTTTGATTTGCAACCAACATACAGGCAATATACAGTATATGTACAGTATGTGGCAGCACAAAATCTTATGCTATCGGTGACAAGCTTTTTGGACACATTATACACACAATATACAGGGAGCATGGGGAGGCTGTCAGCAGTAAACAGGGAGAATGGGGAGGCTGCCAGGAGTATACAGGGAGAATGGGGAGGCTGCCAGCAGTATACAGGGAGCATGGGGAGGCTGCCAGCAGTATACAGGGAGCATGGGGAGGCTGGCAGCAGTACAAAGGGGGAATAAGGAGGCTGCCAGCAGTATATAGGGAGCATGGGGAGGCTGCCAGTAGTATACAGGGAGCATGGGGAGGCTGCCAGCACTATACAGGGAGCATGGGGTGGCTGGCAGCACTATACAGGGAGCATGGGGAGGCTGGCAGCACTATACAGGGAGCATGGGGGGCTGCCAGCAATATACAGGGAGCATGGAGTGGCTGCCAGCAGTCTACAGGGAGCATGGGAAGGCTGCCATCAGTATACAGGGAGCATGGGGAGGCTGCCAGCAGTATACAGGGAGCATTGGGGAGCTGCCAGCAAGATAAGTGGTAATGTGGAAATGTGAAATGTAAAAATACAGAAGAAGAATTGTATATAGACAAGAGAAGTGGTATTGTGCAATCTATATATACAGATACTTTGATTTGCAACCAACATACAGGCAATATACAGTATATGTACAGTATGTAGCAGCACAAAATCTTATGCTATCGGTGACAAGCTTTTTGGACACATTATACACACAGTCTACAGGGAGCATGGGGAGGCTGCCAGCAGTATACAGGGGGAATGGGGAGGCTGCCAGTAGTATACAGGGAGCATGGGAAGGCTGCCAGCAGTATACAGGGAGCATGGGGAGGCTGCCAGCAGTATACAGGGAGCATGGGGAGGCTGGCAGCAGTATACAGGGGGCATGGGGAGGCTGCCAACAGTATATAGGGAGCATGGGGAGGCTGCCAGCAGTATACAGGGAGCATTGGGGAGCTGCCAGCAGTATACTGGGAGCATGGGGAGGCTGCCAGCAGTATACAGAGAGCATGGGGGAGCTGCCAGCAGTATACATGGAGCATGGGGGAGCTGCCAGCAGTATACAGGGAGCATGGAGAGGCTGCCAGCAGTATACATAGAGCATGGTGGGCTTGCATTATACATGGACCATAGGGGACTGGCTGCATTTTACATAAAGGCATGGGGGGCTGCTAGCATTATACATGGAGCATGGGGGGGCTTGCATTATACAAGGAGCATGGGGGGGCTTGCATTATACATGGAGTGTGGGGGGCTTGCATTATACATGGAACATGGGGGGCCCGCTGCATTATACATGGGGGCTGGCTGCATCATACATGGAGGCCTGGGGTGAATTATAATATATGGAGGACTATAGGGTGAATTATAATACATGGATGGAGCACTATGGGAAATGCATTATAATACATGGAGGACTATGGAGCTGCATTCTTATATATGAAGGTTTATGTGGGACCCTTTATACTATATGGAAGGCTATGTGGGGGCCATTATAGTATTTGGAGAACTATATACAAGGGTGGACAAAGATAGAAGCAGGGGATGGGAACATTTTGTGCTGAAGGAAAAGGGCTCTTTCCCTCATCACCCAGCTTTCCCATGCTCTGATGTGCATATAGCAGAGCATGGGGAAGCTCGGTGCCGATGACAAGATGGATATCAGAACATAGGGAAGCTGGGTGCTGAGGGAAAGAGCCAAGTGTCAGCATCATTATCCCATACCCCAAATGTCGGTGTACGTAGAGGGGGGGGGGGGCAGGCCCGAACTTTGCACCGGGGCCCATCAAGCTCTAGTTATGCCACTGTCTTTATAGGTATATTTTTGAGTAAAATGTAAATTGTTCTTTTATTCTATAAACTACTGACAACGTGTCTGTGAATTTCAAAGCAATACATTTTGTATTTATTTTCTGAAAATGAGAAATGGTCAAAATAACAAAAAAATGCATTGCTTTCAGACCTCAAATAATCCAAAGAAAACCGGTTCATAATCATTTAGAAACAAGAATACTAATCTTTTAACTCAGGAGGAGTTCAGAAATCAATATTTTGTGAAATAACCATGATTTTTAATCACAGCTTTCATGCATCTTGGCATGCTTTCTCTAAGTCTTTCACACTGCTTTTAAGTGACCTTATGCCACTCCTGGTGCAAATATTTAAGCAGTTCTTAATTTGATGGCTTGTGGCTATCTATCTTCATCTTGATTACATTCCAAAGGTTTTCAATGTGGTTCAGGTCTGGAGATTGAGCTGGCCTTGACAGGGTTTTAATGTGGTGGTCCTTCATCCACACATTGATTGACCTAGCTGTGTGGCATGGTGCATTGTCCTGCAAGAAAAAACAGTCCTCAGAGTTGCTGAACATTGCCTGGGCAGAAGGGTGCAATTGTTTTTCCAGGATAATCTTCTATGTGGCTTGATTCATTCGTCCTTCATAAAGTTTAATCTTCCCAATTGGACTGCAGTAAGGTAATCTTTTCTGATGAGTCTAATTTTTAGCTTTGCCCAACACCTAGTTGTGTAATGGTTAGACGGAGACCTGGAGAGGTGTACAAGCCACAGTGTCTTGCACAACTGAGAAATTTGGTGGAGGATCGGTGATGATCTGGGGATGCTTCAGCAAGGCTTGAATTGGGCAGATTAAACATTACGAAGGACATATGAATTTGAGGCTGTATCTGCTGTACATGCAATTATAGGAGTCTGTGACTGATGGATACACTATAAGAGGCTATAAGAGGCTGTGATTGCTTTACACAATCTACAAGAGACTGCAACTCTTGTACAGTTAGGTCCAGAAATATTTGGACAGTGACACAATTTTCGCGAGTTGGGCTCTGCATGCCACCACATTGGATTTGAAATGAAATCTCTACAACAGAATTCAAGTGCAGATTGTAACGTTTAATTTGAAGGTTTGAACAAAAATATCTGATAGAAATTGTAGGAATTGTACACATTTCTTTACAAACACTCCACATTTTAGGAGGTCAAAAGTAATTGGACAAATAAACCAAACCCAAACAAAATATTTTTATTTTCAATATTTTGTTGCGAATCCTTTGTAGGCAATCACTGCCTTAAGTCTGGAACCCATGGACATCACCAAACGCTGGGTTTCCTCCTTCTTAATGCTTTGCCAGGCCTTTACAGCCGCAGCCTTCAGGTCTTGCTTGTTTGTGGGTCTTTCCATCTTAAGTCTGGATTTGAGCAAGTGAAATGCATGCTCAATTGGGTTAAGATCTGGTGATTGACTTGGCCATTGCAGAATGTTCCACTTTTTTGCACTCATGAACTCCTGGGTAGCTTTGGCTGTATGCTTGGGGTCATTGTCCATCTGTACTATGAAGCGCCGTCCGATCAACTTTGCGGCATTTGGCTGAATCTGGGCTGAAAGTATATCCCGGTACACTTCAGAATTCATCCAGCTACTCTTGTCTGCTGTTATGTCATCAATAAACACAAGTGACCCAGTGCCATTGAAAGCCATGCATGCCCATGCCATCACGTTGCCTCCACTTTGTTTTACAGAGGATGTGGTGTGCCTTGGATCATGTGCCGTTCCCTTTCTTCTCCAAACTTTTTTCTTCCCATCATTCTGGTACAGGTTGATCTTTGTCTCATCTGTCCATAGAATACTTTTCCAGAACTGAGCTGGCTTCATGAGGTGTTTTTCATTGTATTTACTTTCATGGAGTCTTCTCTTTACTGTTGACTTAGAGACAGATACACCTATTTCACTGAGAGTGTTCTGGACTTCAGTTGATGTTGTGAACGGGTTCTTCTTCACCAAAGAAAGTATGCGGCGATCAGCCACCACTGTTGTCATCCGTGGACGCCCAGGCCTTTTTGAGTTCCCAAGCTCACCAGTCAATTCCTTTTTTCTCAGAATGTACCCGAATGTTGATTTTGCTACTCCAAGCATGTCTGCTATCTCTCTGATGGATTTTTTCTTTTTTTTCAGCCTCAGGATGTTCTGCTTCACCTCAATTGAGAGTTCCTTAGACCGCATGTTGTCTGGTCACAGCAACAGCTTCCAAATGCAAAACCACACACCTGTAATCAACCCCAGACCTTTTAACTACTTCATTGATTACAGGTTAACGAGGGAGACACCTTCAGAGTTAATTGCAGCCCTTAGAGTCCCTTGTCCAATTACTTTTGGTTCCTTGAAAAAGAGGAGGCTATGCATTACAGAGCTATGATTCCTAAACCCTTTCTCCGATTTGGATGTGAAAACTCTCATATTGCAGCTGGGAGTGTGCACTTTCAACCCATATTATATATATAATTGTATTTCTGAACATGTTTTTGTAAACAGCTAAAATAGCAAAACTTGTGTCACTGTCCAAATATTTCTGGACCTAACTGTATATACAATTATTGGAGGCTATGACTGCTGGATATATATTGGGAGGCTATGACTGCTGTTTACACATTATGGGAAGCTGTGAAATTGTGCATGAATGGTGAATTTAATTAGAGATGAGCGAACCGGTCGCGCTTCGGCTCGAGGTCGGTTCGCCGAACGGAGCTCCCGTTCGAGTTCGGTTCGTCGAACATTCGACGAACCGAACTCGAACCAATAGGCTATAATGGGAGGCAATCACAAACACATAAAATTGCATTATAAATGTACACATACAGTTAATAAACATTGCCATAACATTTACCGGTCCCCGCAATCCCTCCTGCACTCAGTCTCCTGCCGCTATTCCGTCCGATGATCGCTGAATCCTCCCGGTGACCGGCACTGCCAGCAGAGATGCAGGACCTATCGTGACGTCAAAATAGCCATGTGACCTGTCACGTGGCTATTATGTTATTGGCTACAGACTGGTCACATGACTATGACGCGTCATGTAGGACCTGCGAGTGCATCTCTCCGGTACACGGTGCACATTTGTGTATCGCCGTGTATTGGCGACATGCTCTAGCACACGGTCGACTCCCCGTTCCGTTAGGGACCGGCTGACACAGCCGGTCATTAACGGAGATCACCGTTGCCATAGCAACGCAGTTAGCGGTGACGTCACCGCTAACCGCGGCTCCGAGAGCACCGTTGCTATGGTAACACGTCTGTCAGCGTTACCGCTGTTACCGCTGACAGCGAGCAGCACTGATCTCTCACGGAGTGAAGGCTGCACGCTGCTTCCCGATTGTGGTGAGGATTGTAGTGAGGATGAGGTGCCCCAGCTCATCAAGGGATGAGCTGGGGCACCTCATCCTCACTACAATCCTCACTACTACTACACTAGTGAGGATTGTAGTGAGGATGAGGTGCCCCACCTCATCAAGTGATGAGCTGGTGCACCTCATCCTCACTACAATCCTCACTACAATCCTGAAGTGCAGTTTCTTCAAATTCATTTAAAGGCACTTGGAACGCTGAAATTGCTGCTTATAATTTAAGCCTCTATTAAAAACCTCTTATCAGCGCTGGTTTACTGGGGATTTATTGGGCTGACAGGGGGTAATAAAGATGGAGTCTCTACTGTGTCTGTGTATTTATTTCTATTAAAGTATTTTTTCTCTGTGTGGTGTCTTTTTTTTAACCCTTTATTGGAGATTCTTAATGGCCGGGTCAAACGTGCCTGACATTAAGAATCTCTGGCTTAATACTGGCTAGTAAAACAAAGCCAGTATTAACTCATGATTACCCAACAAGCCACCCGGCTCCAGGGCTGTTGGAAGAGTTGGATACAGCGCCAGATGATGGCGCTTCTATGAGAGTGCCATTTTCTGTGGCGGCTGCGGACTGAAATTCGCAGCAGAGGCGCCCAGAAACCTCGGGCTAACCTGTGCCGCGGATTCCAATCCCCAGCTGCCTAGTTGTACCTGGCTGGACACAAAAATGGGGCGAAGCCCACATCATTTGTTTTTTAATTATTTCATGAAATAAGTGAAATAATTAAAAAAAACGGGCTTCCCTATATTTTTGGTTCCCAGCCGGGTACAAATAGGCACTGGGGGTTGGAGGCAGCCCGTGGCTGCCTGCTGTACCTGGCTAGCATACAAAAATATGGCGAAGCCCACGTCATTTTTTTGGTGGCCAAAAAACTTCTGCATACAGTCCTGGATGGAGTATGCTGAGCCTTGTAGTTCTGCAGCTGCTGTCTGCTCTTCTCCATACAGACAGACAGCAGCTACAGAACTACAAGGCTCAGCATACTCCATCCAGGACTGTATGCAGAAGTTTTTTGCCCCCTGAAAAAATTATGTGGGCTTTGCCATATTTTTGTATGCTAGCCAGGTACAGCAGGCAGGTACGGCTGCCCCCAACCCCCAGTTGCCTATTAGTACCCGGCTGGGAACCAAAAATAAAGGGAAGCCCTTTTTTTATTATTTCATGAATTTCATGAAATAATTAGAAAACAAATGACGTAGGCTTCGCCCCATTTTTGTGTCCAGCCAGGTACAACTAGGCAGCTGAGATTGGAATCCGCAGCACAGGTTGGCCTGAGCTTTCTGGGCCCCACTGCTGTGAATTGCAGTCTGCAGCCGCCTCAGAAAATGGCACTTTTATAGACGCACTATCTTCTGGCACTGTATCCAACTCTTCAAACACCTGCCTGCTATACCTGGCTAGCATACAAAAATATGGCGAAGCTCACGTCCTTTTTTTGTAGTTTTTTGGCAAAAAAAATAAAAAATGCTTCCCTGGATTTTCCATTGCCAGTGAAGGTAACACCAAGCAGTGGGGGTTAGCAGCCAGTAGCTGCTTGGATTACCCTTAGCTAGCAATACAAAAAATGCAGCGGGAGCCCATATATATTTTTTTTAATTATTTATTTAAATAACTAAAAACAAAATGGGCTTCCCTGTATTTTGATTGCTGGACATCACAGTGCTGTAAAAATAAATCTTTAAAAAATGACGTAGCGCTCCGCGGTATTTTTGATTCTCAGCGCAGATAAAGCAGACAGCTATGGGTTGCCACCCCCATCTGCCTGCCGTTACCTTGGTTGGCAATCAAAATACAGGGAAGCCCATTAATTTTTTCTATTTAAAAAATAGTTAAAAAAAAAAATGACGTTGGGTCACCCATTTTTGATAGCCAGCTAGGGTAAAGCAGACGGCTGTAGCCTGAAAACCACAGCTGGCAGCTTTACCGTGGTTGGGGATCCAATGTGGAGGTCCCCTCAGGCTCTTTTTTATAATTATTTTATAAATATTAATAGTTACACAATAAAAGTAGGGTCCCCCCCAAATTGGATCACCAGCCAAGGTAAAGCGGACAGCTGTGGTCTGGTATTTTCAGGGTGGGAAAGTCCATAGTTATTGAGCCTTCACAGCCTAAAAATAGCAGGCCGCAGGCACCCCAGACGTGGCGCATCCACTAGATGCGCCAATCCTGGCGCTTCACCCCAGCTCATCCCGTGCCCTGGTGCAGTGGCAAACGGGGTAATAAATCGGGTTGATACTAGCTGTAAAGTCACCTGAGATCAAGCCCAGCAGTTTGTGATGTCATGGCGTCTATTAGATACCCAACATCATAAACTGTCAGTACTAACAAAAAAAAAAAAAAATCGACAAAAGAAATTTATTTGAAAAAACAGTCCCCAAAACATTTCCTCTTTCACCAATTTATTGTAAGAAAAAAAATAAAGGGGTCCCACGACGACTCTGGACCGTCTAGAATATGGGGGGGAGACACTCAGGGAACGTATCCCCCATTTTCTAGGAGTGCGGACCCTTCATGTGAGGAGTGTGGGTGCAATGAATCTGCACTCCCTCTCCCCGGGTCCACAGCAGCAGAGTCCATGTCGTAATGGTTGCTACCAAAGCTGCAATGCCCTGCTCATGAGGTAAGGGCATACCTAATCAGGAGAACTACTGTAGAGGAAGCTCTGCTCACTGGTATATAGGTGCTCAGAGGTAATAATAGATAAAATTAGTGAGTAACCTCGGCACTCTAAATCTCCCAGACTAAGTCAGTAAGTCACAACGGATAGTAATGCAAAATCACTCTTTATTGGTCCGTATTAAGAAAAAAAAAATTTTCATAAGCATATATGTTTTTGTCCAAAACAAGTTACAAATGACGTTTCGGCCTGAGCCTTCGTCAGATTGGACTTATCTGCATGTAATCATGAAAAATGACAATAATCAGTATCACATAAGAGTGAGAGAACAATAACATAAACTCGAACAATGTAGAGGTACAATTGGGATGCAGCAAAAAAATTGCAACACAGCAAGAAATGAAACACATGATACAAATGTCATAATACAGTACAAGGACAATATAGTAATGACAAATATGGGGTCAGAGTAGGCTTAGACAGCTCTGGTACGAAAGAGATGTCAATCATAAAGTAACATGTGCAGTAGGTGTAGAGCTACACTATGCATGGCAGAGCTAATGGGTAGACCGACCATAGAAAAAGAACAGAGAAAAAGTGGAGAAAAAGTTGGGAAAAAAAAATGGAGAAAAAGTGGAGAAAAAGTGGAGAAAAAGTGGAGAAAAAATGGAAAAAAATGGAGAAAAAGTGGAGAAAAAGTGGAGAAAAAGTGGAGAAAAAGTGGAGAAAAAGTGGAGAAAAAATGTAGATAAAATGGAGAAAAAGTGGAGAAAAAATGTAGAAAAAGTGGAGAAAAAATGGAGAAAAAGTGGAGAAAAGGTGGAGAAAAAGTGGAGAAAAAGTGGAGAAAAAATGGAGAAGTGGAGAAAAAGTGGAGAAAAAGTGGAGAAAAAGTGGAGAAAAAGTGGAGAAAAAATGGAGAAAAAATTTAGAAAAGGTGGAGAAGTGGAGAAGAAGTGGAGAAGTGTTTGTTCATGCCAGATGGGAGATAAATAATTTTTTACCGGCGCTGTCATTTACTGTAACGTGATCATCGGTGTACGGTGTATACCTGTGATCACGTGAGCGAGGACCGGAAAAACCGTCCTGAATCATGATCTCCAGGGTCTCAGCTAGCCCTGAAACCCCGGAGATTTTCTGACGCCGGGGGGCGCTATTCACTTATTTCTGTCTGCTGTTTATAAACGGCAGATCAGAATAAGGCTACATTAACACGACCGATCTATTTTTGCGGTCTGCAAAAAACAGTCCGTTTTTTTTCACGGGTGCATCCGTGTGGCATCCGTTTCCGTTCCGTAGACGGTCCGTATGTCTTCTGTTTGTCATCCGTGTGCCTTCCGTTTTTTTTGTGTACTGCAAAAAAACTGAAGGAGGGTAAATGCATAAATTTACCCAGGGTCCATAGCTTCATCCTACATGAGGCGGTCACATGTTCACTCCAGTGCCATTTTCTACTGCTTTTCACAGCGTAGAGCGCTCTGGTGATTTTCTTGTGCTTGTGCACTTTATATCAGTCTTTTCTGTCATTATAATGGCAGAAAGACACATAATGTCCCACTCTCCTGCATTTTGTAATTTTGCACCCTTTGGTGCCTTTCATGTGGCACTAAGGGGTGCTTAGCTTTGTATTTAGCCAAAAAAATGAAAAAAAAAAAATGAAGTAGAGTTCCCCCTAGTTTTGTAGCCAGCTAGGGTAAAGCAGACGGCTGCAGCCTGCAGACCACAGCTGGCAACCTCACCTTGGCTGGTAATCCAAAACTGAGGGCACCCCACGCTATTTTAAATTAAATAATTAAAAAAAACAAAACACGTAGGGGTCCCCCCAAAATTGGATCACCAGCCAAGGTAAAGCAGACAGCTGGGGTCTGATATTCTCAGACTAGGGAGGTCCATGGTTATTGGACTCTCCCCTGCCTAAAAATAGCAGGCCGCAGCAGCCCCAGAAGTGGCGCATCCATTAGATGTGCCAATCCTGGTGCTTCGCCCCAGCTCATCCCGCGCCCTGGTGCGGTGGCAAATGGGGTAATATATGGGGTTAATACCAGATGTGTAATGTCACCTGGCACCAAGCCCTGGGGTTGGTGAGGTCAGGCATCTATCAGATACCCGACATCACCAACCCAGTCAGTAATAAAAAAAAATAGACGACAAACACATTTTTATTTGAAAAAATACTCCCCAATACATTCCCTCTTTAACCAATTTATTAGAAAGAAAAACAAATCCAGGTCTGGTGTAATCCAAGGGGTTGCCATGACGATCCACACTGTCCCAGTCAATGAAGAGCAGGATGTTCCCCATTGGCTGGGAGAGCAGTGCAGTGACCTGAGCTAACACCAATGGGTCAGCCCAGGTCACTGCAGGGCATGACAAGTGCTGCTGTCAGCGAGGTACATTACCTGCGCTGATCTCCTGCACTGCCGACAGCACCTGTCACTGAGTTCAATGACCTTCACAGCCAAGTATCGCGAGAGGCCCGTGACGTCACCACTAGTCAGTCTCGGGTCGGAAGCGAGAGAAGGTGATGTGATAAGCGGCGGCCATGGAGGACAGTGACAGCGCTGAGGTCGGGATGGCGGGACTTCATCACCGCAGGTAAGCCGAGTGGGATCATGTGTGCAGAGTGTGTGTGCAGAGTGTGTGTGTGTGTGTGTGTGTGTGTGTGTACGTGTGTACATGCCACGGGCAGGAGGGGGCAGAGCGAGCTGAGCGGGGAAGTGTGGGCTTCCTGCACGTAACTAGGATAAACATCGGGTTACTAACCAAAGCGCTTTGCTTGGATACCCGATGTTTATCTTGGTTACCAGCTTGTGGCAGGCTGCCAGCGATGGCTCCTGCACACTGTAGCTGTAAAAAGCCCTGCTTTTTGCTGCTAGAACCGTTCTTGAACGTATCTAGAACTATCAAGCTTTTAGCAAAAAGCTCGAGTTCTAGTTCGATCTAGAACAGCCCCCAAAATCACTCGAACCGCGAACTGGAGAACCACGAACCACGAACCGCGCTCAACTCTAAAGTTAATCACCTGTTGTTGCATTTAATTATCAGCATTTGATTGCTTACAGAGATAGTGATTAGTTAAAATCTTGGCTTCATAATATTTCAGACAGGAAACAATGTGAAGTGTCATGCTAAAGACAATTGTTTCATAGCCACTTATTGGACAAGGAGGAACAGAGGAGGGACATTCTTGACCTCGTAAGACACGCAGAGAATATTTACTCAGATAGCTCATAATTAGTGATGAGCGAGCATGCTTGTAACTACTCGGTACTCGCACGAGTATCGCTGTACTCGGGCTGCTCGGCGGGGACCGAGTAATCTCGCGATACTCGTGCTGTACTCGTGGTCTTCATTTCTGCATGTTGGCGCTCTTTTGAGAGCCAGCCCTCATGCAGGGATTGGCTGGCAGACCACTGCAATGCCACAGCCCTGTTAGTTGTGGAATTGCAGTGATTGGCCGGCCTGCACAGCGTGACCGAGCCTTTATACCGGCCGGCGCGCTGTGCTCTGCTCACAGCTATCCAGACAGTCAGTGCAGGGAGAGTGTCGCTGATTCAGGGAAAGCTTTGCGGCCCTTTATAGCTTTTTCAGTTGCAGGGCTGCAAACAGTGTGACCAAAAGTCCTTCTCAGGACTATTCTAGTTGTATACAGGCAGGCAGGGTATAGCCAGGTCGGAGTACAGTAGCAGAGTCCTTCTCAGGACTATTGTTGCTATATACAGGCAGGGTATAGCCAGGTCGGAATACAGGCTAGTGACCAGAAGAGTCCTTGTCAGGACTATTGTAGCAGTATACAGGCAGGCAGGCAGGCAGGGTATATAGCCATTCCTAGTGGTGACCGTATACCAGCCTTCATCATATCTGGGGCTGGTGTACACAGTCTAAAACAGTCCAGATAGTGTCAGACTTCTCAGTAATTGTCGCTCCTAAAAACCAGTTAGGTTCTTATTGCGTCCGTGCTTGCATTTAAAAACAGCACGTGTGTGGCAGTCGGTGGCAGGGTACAGGTGCGCGTTTTGCACAAACTATTATATAACGCACAAGTCTAGTGTATAATACACGTCAGTCAGCAGTGTCTGATAGTGTCAGACTTCTCAGTAATTGTCGCTCCTAAAAACCAGTTAGGTTCTTATTGCGTCCGTGCTTGCATTTAAAAACAGCACGTGTGTGGCAGTCGGTGGCAGCGTACAGGTGCGCGTTTTGCACAAACTATTATATAACGCACAAGTCTAGTGTATAATACACGTCAGTCAGCAGTGTCTGATAGTGTAATACTTATTATATGTTCTGAGGATTTCGATAGCGTAGGGCAATGATCAGCAGAGACGAGTTTTTGATACAAGATGTTTTATAATCTGTAACCACGGTAGATAACAACGGAACAAACACAGCAGTACAAATACATAAATACCTTCCCGAAACGGAGCGGAGGGAATTCCCGGGGCCACGCACCGGACTCCCCCAGGGAGACCACCAGAGCAAACCCCTATACAGGGACTGTCCGGCAATCACCCCGGAAGGCCTAAATGCGCAGCAGCCGGGACACAATGGGCAAGCGGTAAAAGTCCAGGAGTGTCCGTACGGGATGATTGTCCAGAGTGGTTACGAACCAGAGAGAACCGGGCAGAGTGCTGACCGAAGATGGCAGACGGAATCCGGGCACAGCTTGAGAAACCGGGTAAGGTCCAGAGTCGGTCGGTCGGTAGTCTTTTAGGAGGATCCAAAAGCAATCAGGATTAGCAGCAGCAAAGCAGGAGCACACAGCAAGCAGTATACTCAGGCACTGGACTGGGCTGAGAGGCGGCCTTTTAAGCAGCTGGACAGGAAGTAGGGCAACAGAACCTTAAACTCCATGTTAACTGAGGGCAAGCTCATTCAAAAGAGAACTGGAAAACCTGGAAACCTGACAGATAGTGTCAGACTTCTCAGTAATTGTCGCTCCTAAAAACCAGTTAGGTTCTTATTGCGTCTGTGCTTGCATTTAAAAACAGCACGTGTGTGTCTGTCGGTGGCAGCGTACAGGTGCGCGTTTTGCACAAACTATTATATAACGCACAAGTCTAGTGTATAATACACGTCAGTCAGCAGTGTCTGATAGTGTCAGACTTCTCAGTAATTGTCGCTCCTAAAAACCAGTTAGGTTCTTATTGCGTCCGTGCTTGCATTTAAAAACAGCACGTGTGTGTCTGTCGGTGGCAGCGTACAGGTGCGCGTTTTGCACAAACTATTATATAACGCACAAGTCTAGTGTATAATACACGTCAGTCAGCAGTGTCTGATAGTGTCAGACTTCTCAGTAATTGTCGCTCCTAAAAACCAGTTAGGTTCTTATTGCGTCCGTGCTTGCATTTAAAAACAGCACGTGTGTGGCAGTCGGTGGCAGCGTACAGGTGCGCGTTTTGCACAAACTATTATATAACGCACAAGTCTAGTGTATAATACACGTCAGTCAGCAGTGTCTGATAGTGTCAGACTTCTCAGTAATTGTCGCTCCTAAAAACCAGTTAGGTTCTTATTGCGTCCGTGCTTGCATTTAAAAACAGCACGTGTGTGTCTGTCGGTGGCAGCGTACAGGTGCGCGTTTTGCACAAACTATTATATAACGCACAAGTCTAGTGTATAATACACGTCAGTCAGCAGTGTCTGATAGTGTCAGACTTCTCAGTAATTGTCGCTCCTAAAAACCAGTTAGGTTCTTATTGCGTCCGTGCTTGCATTTAAAAACAGCACGTGTGTGTCTGTCGGTGGCAGCGTACAGGTGCGCGTTTTGCACAAACTATTATATAACGCACAAGTCTAGTGTATAATACACGTCAGTCAGCAGTGTCTGATAGTGTCAGACTTCTCAGTAATTGTCGCTCCTAAAAACCAGTTAGGTTCTTATTGCGTCCGTGCTTGCATTTAAAAACAGCATGTGTGTGGCAGTCGGTGGCAGCGTCAGGCTCCATATTGTCCCTGGATAGAGACGTGCATGATGGCCTGTAAACATGAAGTGCCCATTGTAAGGAAGTGGGTCTATTGTAGTATAGCCCTTAGGCAGGGCAGCCAAAAATTTGGAGGCTCCACATTGTCCCTGGATAGAGATGTGCATGAGGGCCTCAAAACATTGTTCCCATTGCAAAGGAGCGGGTCTCCTGTCGTTGTAATGCCCATTCAGAAAGAATGGGCGAAAAAATTTACCACTGGGGGTATACCTGAAACAACGGCTTAACTATTGTAACGGTCACCATGATGGCGCATGAGGAGAAGGAGGAGCAGTCCAGCGATTAGCCAAAGTCCAGAAGTGTGTTACCATGGGTGAGTGGAGGTACATGGCAAATTCCCGTTACAAACTTTAAATTCCGCTGTAATTTGCTGTTGGTGTGTGTGGTGAAGTCTGGCCAAATCCAACCCTTGTTCATCTTGATCAGAGTCAGCCTGTCAGCATTTACAGTTGATAGGCGGGTGCATTTATTTGTAATGATTCCACCTGCGGCACTAAAAACACGCTCTGACAAAACGCTAGCGGCAGGGCAGGCCAGGACTTCCAAGGCGTAGAGAGCCAATTCATGCCACGTGTCCAGCTTGGATACACATTAATTGTAAGGCACAGAGGAATGTCGGAGTACAGTTGTTTGATCTGCAAGGTACTCCTTGAGCATCTGGGCAAACTTAGGATTTCTTGTGGCACTACCCCTCACCTCAGGGGCTGTGGTATGTGAGGGGCTGAGAAAACTGTCCCACATCTTAAAGACTGTTCCCCTACCTCTCGCGGATTGGACTTGTGCCCCTCTCGGCTGTACGCCTTGGTTGTCCACTGATTCCTGACCTATGCCGCTAGCGTTTTGTGAGGGGAATGCTTTGCCTACTTCCGTGACTATGGCCTTCTGGAACTGCTGCATTTTGCCTGACCTCTCCGCCTCGGGAATAAGAGACATAAAGTTGTCCTTTTAGCGTGGGTCTAACAGTGTTACCAACCAGTAATGATTGTCGGCCAAGATGTTCTTAACGCGAGGGTCACGAGACAGGCAGCTTACCATAAAGTCAGCCATGTGTGCCAGACTCTTAACAGCCATCACTTCAGTATCCTGACCAACACGATGACTGAACATGCTGTCCTCCTCCTCCTCCTCCTCATCATCTACCCTGTCCTCTGGCCAGCCACGCTGAACCGAGGATATGACTGCATGTCATATCCTCAATTTGGCCAGAGAGTTGCTCCATGTCTTCATCCTCCTCCTCGTCATAGTCCTCCACTGCACGTTGTGATGAGACGAGGCTGGGCTGTGTGTTATCATCACCCACACCCACTACTGTTTCTTGCTCAAACTCATCGCGCTCCGCCTGCAATGCATCATGGTTGTTTTTTGAGCAGAGACCATTTTAGAAGGCAGAGAAGCGGTATGGTGACGCTAATAATGTCGTCATCGCCGCTCACCATCTTGGTGGAGTCTTCAAAGTTTTGGCGGATGGTGCATAGGTCGGACATCCATCTCCACTCCTCAGGTGTTATGTGTGGAGTTTGACCCATTTCCCGACGGCTTAGGTGATGCAGGTACTCAACAACTGCCCTCTTCTGCTCACATATCCTGACCAACTTGTGCAGAGTTGAATTCCAACGCGTGGGGACATCACACACCAGTCTGTGTGCCGGAAGATGCAAACGGCGTCTTAAGCCGGCAAGGCCGGCTGAAGCAGTAGGTGACTTTCGAAAATGTGCAGACAGGCGGCGAACTTTTACCAGCAGATCAGACAGCTCTGAGTATGACTTTAGAAACCGCTGAACCACGAGGTTGAGCACATGGGCCACGCATGGAACATGTGTCAGCTGGCCTCGCCTCAAAGCCGCCACCAGGTTCCGGCCATTGTCACACACGACCTTTCCTGGCTTTAGGTTCAGAGTTGTGAGCCAGTGATCTGCCTGCTGTTTCAGAGCTGTCCACACCTCTTCTGCATTGTGGGGTTTGTCACCTATGCAGATTAGCTTCAGCACTGCCTGTTGCCGCTTCGCCGAGGCAGTGCTGCAGTGCTTCTGTGTCGCCCTGGACAAGCCAGGGGCCACAGAGCACAACACTTAAACACCCCACACTCCCTGCAGGCATATCATAGTCAAAACACAAAATCCTTGTTGCCTTCCCCAGGGGCTGTTGTCCACACCAGGGTGTGGAGCCAGGCGGTTGGTCTCCACCCACCGAGGAGGAGGGAAAACACAGGCAGTGAGAGTTAAGCTAAGGAAGTGGAAGGAGGAAAGTAGTAGAGAGGAGAAAAGTGACAGCAAAGAGCCTGAAGTTGGTCCGGGTGTGTGGCCCGGACAGGACAGCAAGGTTGGCAGGATGTGGTGACCGTCTGCAGTGGAGGCCGATTGGAGTCTGCCGTAAGGACCGTGGACGGGTGGTGACCCGGCTGTACCGGACCGGTATACAAAGAGAAGCCAGCACCATTGGCAGAGGACTTTCGGATCCCGGCAAGGCTTGGTGTCGCCGTGAATTTGCCAAATCCGTTAGTGAAGGGAACCTCAGGGTTTCCAAACAGCCAAGTCCAGATAGAAGGCAACCGTACAACCGTGAAGGGGAGACACCGCCACCACCAAGGGCAACCGTCTCCCAGGGCCAGCGCCTGTGGGCAAAAGGGGCTCCTCCGGCCCATATCCAGGTCGGGGAGCGGGTTACCGTTGGGAAACCATCACTACCAACACTTAACTTAGGTGCAGGGAGAGACAGTCATCACTAACCTGCAGGGAGGAACAACCGCAGCCGTCCGAGTGACCCGTCCATCCAGCCACTTGTTTTACCGTGAACTGTGTCATCATCATTGGGCTGAGTGAGTACCTCCGTGCCGTGCGGCACTGCGCTGCCCCTGCGACCCTGCACCTCATCAGGCCCCGCAACCCGCCTGTCATCCATCTCTACCCCATCACCAGGCCCCGGGACAACCAACCCCCCTACCCACGGAGGGGAGAAATAACAACAAAGCTGCTCCCTGTCACAGGCTCCCGGGATCCTCGTCCAGAGCAGCGGTGGTGTCCACACAATCACCACAACCGTGGGTGGCGTCACGGACAATATCCCCAAAACCCAAACCACCCCTTTTCACTCACGGGCGAGTAGCGCCGCTCGAGTCCCCGGGATCCGGCCATCGCTCGAGCCAACGAGCAGCAGCAGCCGTAGAGCAGCGTCAGCCGGACCCGAGCAGTGGGAGAGCGCACCGTCCCCTCCTCCGCCCGCGACACTTCCAGCTTGGGACTGGTGTGGAGGGTAAAGTGGATCAGGATGCGCAGGAGGAGGAGGAGGCTGAGGAGCATGACATTCCGGAGCTGTAGAGTGTGTGTGAAACCCTGACTGAGGTAGGGCCTGCAAAACTTGGTGTGTGAAGGACGTGTTCCGTCCCTCGCTCAGACTGGGTCCCAGCTTGCACAATATTAACCCAGTTTGACGTCAACGAGATGTAGCGGCCTTGCCCACATGCACTTGTCCACGTGTCTGTGGTTAGGTGGACTTTGGCTGAAACAGCGTTGTTCAGGGCACGTGTGATGTTTTGTGACACGTGGTTATGCAATGCGGGGACGGCACACCGGGAGAAATAGTGGCGGCTGTGGACCGAGTAACGTGGGACAGCTGCCACCATCAGGTCGCGGAATGCTTCTGTCTCAACCAGCCTAAAAGGCAACATTTCCAGCGCAAGCAGTCGCGAAATGTTAGCATTTAGAACTGTGGCATGTGGGGTGTTGGCAGTGTATTTGCGCCTGCGTTCAAAGGTTTGCTGAATGGATAACTGAACGCTGCGCTGGGACAAGGACGTGCTTGATGATGGTGTTCTTTCTGCGTAGGCAACTGCAGGTGCAGGAGTGGAGGAGGCTTGTTCGCAGGCAGCATGGACAGGGGATTGGCTCGCATGCACAACCAGCGAAGACGTAGCAGTGACATCAGCAAGCACTGCTCCTCGACTCTGTTGTACTTCCCACAAAGTCGGGTGCTTGGCTGACATGTGCCTGATCATGCTGGTGGTGGTCAGGCTGCTAGTTTTGGTACCCCTGCTGATGCTGGCATGGCAGGTGTTGCAAATGGCCTTTTTAGAATCATCTGGAGCCAACTTAAAAAACTGCCAGTGTCAGAGTTCCGGGTTTTCCAGTTTTCTTTTGAAAGAGCTTGCCCTTTGTTAACATGGAGTTTTCTGTTCTGTTGCCCTACTTCCTGTCCATCTGTTTAAAAGCCGCCCCTAAAGCTTAGTCCAGTGCCTGAGTATACTGCTTCCTGTGTGCTCCTGCCCTGCTGCTTTTGGTTCCTGATTGTTATTCGGATCCTCTTGGAAAACAACCGACACCGACTCTGGACTTCATCTGGTATCATCTAGCTGTGCCCGGACTCCGTTTGCCGTCTTTGGTCGGCACTTCTGCCCGGTTCCTTCCGTTTAATACCACTCTGGACTCACATCACGTACGGACATTTTTGGACTTACCTATTGCCCTTTTGTGTCCTGGCTGCTGCGCATTTAGGGCTTCTGGGGTGATTGCCAGACAGTCCCTGTATAGGGGTTCGCTCTTGGTGGTCTCCCTGGGGGAGTCCGGTGCGCGGTCCCGGGAATTCCCTTTCGCTCCGTCCCTGGAAGGTATTTCCTGTATTTATGTTCTACTGTGTTTTTGTTCCGTTTATGTACATATTTTCTGGTTGCATATTATAAACGTCTTGCACCAAGAACTCGTCTCTGGTTGTCATTGCCCTAACGCAATCGAAATCCTCAATACATACAATAGTATTACAGCCTGACTTGGGAAGACCTAACATTTGTACAGGCACCTTGTGTCGTGTTGTTCCGGGGAACAGTTGCCTGACGTCTGCCTGGGGCCACCACTCTGCTTCTTACTGCCTGTTGGGATGCTACGCCTCCCTCCCCCTGTGCACTGCTGTCCTCGCTCTGCATATCCTCCTGCCAGGTTGGGTCAGTTACTGGATCATCCACCACGTCGTCTTCCTCTTCCGCACCCTGCTCCTCCTCCTGACTTCCTGACAATTGTGTCTCATCATCGTCCACCCCTTGTTGAGACACGTTGCCAACTTCGTGAGAACGTGGCTGCTCAAATATTTGGGCATCTGTACATACAATCTCGTCATGGCCCACTTCAACAGGAGCTGGCGAGAGGCCAGAATTTGTGAATGGAAACGTGAACGAACAGCTCTTCCGAGTGTCCAAGTGTGGGATCAGTAATGTCCGTGGACGTGTACTCGGCCTGGTGGTAGGAAGGAGGATCAGGTTCTGAAATGTGCGGTGCAGTATCACGGCTACTGACACTTGACCGTGTGGAAGACAGAGTGTTTGTGGTGGTGCCAATCTGACTGGAAGCATTATCCGCTATCCAACTAACAACCTGTTGACACTGGTCTTGGTTCAAGAGCGGTGTACTGCTGCGGTTCCCAAGAATTTGGGACAGGACGTGCGAGCGACTAGATGTGGCCCTTTGTTGTGGCGAAATTAGAGCTTGCACACAACCTCGGTCTCTGCCTGCACCACCATCACGTCCACTTCCTTGTTCGTTGACAACGCCCTTGCGCATTTTGCAATGCTGTGCTGATGTGTATTCACTAGACTTGTGCGTTATATCCAAGTTTTTGCAAAACTCACACAAATGCAGCGGAAAGCTGCCACCAACAGGCACACACGTGCGGTTTTTAAATGCAAGCACGGAGGCACTAAGAACCTAACAGGTCTCTATCCAGGGACAACGTGGAGCCTCCCAATTTTTGGCTGCCCTGCCTAAGGGCTATACTACAATAGACCCACTTCCTTCCAATGGGCACTTCAGGTTTACAGGCCCTCATGCACGTCTCTATCCAGGGACAACGTGGAGCCTCCCAATTTTTGGCTGCCCTGCCTAAGGGCTATACTACAATAGACCCACTTCCTTACAATGGGCACTTCAGGTTTACAGGCCATCATGCACGTCTCTATCCAGGGACAATGTGGAGCCTCCCAATTTTTGGCTGCCCTGCCTAAGGGCTATACTATAATACACCCACTTCCTGACAATGGGCACTTCAGGTTTACAGGCCCTCATGCACGTCTCTATCCAGGGACAACGTGGAGCCTCCCAATTTTTGGCTGCCCTGCCTAAGGGCTATACTACAATAGACCCACTTCCTTCCAATGGGCACTTCAGGTTTACAGGCCCTCATGCACGTCTCTATCCAGGGACAACGTGGAGCCTCCCAATTTTTGGCTGCCCTGCCTAAGGGCTATACTACAATAGACCCACTTCCTTCCAATGGGCACTTCAGGTTTACAGGCCATCATGCACGTCTCTATCCAGGGACAATCTGGAGCCTCCCAATTTTTGGCTGCCCTGCCTAAGGGCTATACTATAATACACCCACTTCCTGACAATGGGCACTTCAGGTTTACAGGCCATCATGCACGTCTCTATCCAGGGACAATGTGGAGCCTCCCAATTTTTGGCTGCCCTGCCTAAGGGCTATACTACAATAGACCCACTTCCTTACAATGGGCACTTCAGGTTTACAGGCCCTCATGCACGTCTGTATGCAGGGGCATTGGTGAACCTCACAATTTTGGACTGCCCTGGCAAAGGAAAATACTACAAAGACTCACTTCCTCAAAATGGGCACATTAGACTCAAGAGGCCTTCATGTATGTCTCTTCTCAGGGAGATCGGAGTGCCACACAATGTTTTCACGTAAAATCTTTCATGTATTAATCTCAAAAAGTAACATACACCAGCTCTATCTCACTATTGGGTATGTGCCCTTAACATTTCCGCCATGAAAAATCATTTTGGGGTCATTTTGGAAGGTTTTCTGGTGAGTCCGTAAAAATGGCGTAAAACGCGGACAAAATTGTTCACAGCTGTGACTTTTCAGTGATAAATGCTTCAAGGGGTCTTCCCCATGCTGTTGCCATGTCATTTGAGCACTCTTCTGAGACTTTTGTGACATTTTTAGGGTTTCTCCATGCTGCCGGGGGGTCATTTCACAAAAATACTCGGGTCATTGGGCTCGTTGCTCGGCCCGAGTACACGAGTATCTTGGGAGGCTCGGCCCGAGCTTCGAGCACCCGAGCTTTTTAGTACTCGCTCATCACTACTCATAATTTTAATTGTGTGATGAGAAAAAAATAGTATAAATGCAATAGAAGAGAGTAAGAAGGCATGTCCTGGAATGTTTTTTTAACTTTCTGTATTTAATTCTTCTATATGTAAGAAAACCATTTACCTTTGAAATATAAAATTGCTGCATGATTGTAAAAGTACATAAAAAATGAAATATATTGTATATTTTTATTGATTGTTTTTTTTTTCTTTTCAAAGTGCATCGAACATGTTTATAAAGTAAAAATCTGTACCAAGTGTTGCTCTTCAGGTGAGTGATTACAAACTAAGCACAATACTATTATTATTCTTCAAAGATGTGTCTGCTGTTGGGATACATGAAAAAATCATTAGAAGAATTAAATAAATAAATAAACTTACATGAAAAGGTGAAATAAGAGAATTACTTAACAAAAAAGGGTCATTTTTATCAGGCCTTCTATTGTGTTTGTCATAGTTGTCAAGTAAGTTGAGTAATATACTAACATCAAGAATATTGGAAAAAAAAGTAACACATAATTGAGAGCTTGTTAAGTGATCCATATTCTTAAAATTATTACAAATTTCATATATCTAATCGATGTTCACAATCATATTTTCACAAATATTCAATATAACAAAAGCTTATTTTGAGACAGTGATAAATGAATCTGGTGTTGCGTTTGCACGTTAATTTACCTATTAGCATATCTGCAAAAATTCTAGAATTTCCGCTTCCAATTTCTTTTCCAGGAAATTCAATTTGGTTCTAATTTTTAATGTAATATGAATGTACAATATAATGCGTTTTTAATAACACATAATCTTAGGTTCAGCAAAATGAAAAACTTTTACTTGGTTTTCACCTGTCCCGCTACACAGTCCCTGTCCAATCCAGTAATCTACTTAGATCATGTCTTTTGTGGGCTATCATGATGTCTCAGGGCCTTGTCAGCTCAGGAGGCACCGAAATTAGTGCGTCCCTGAAGACACCAAACATGGCCTGTAGTGAAAAAAGATGAACATGGACTATTGAAGTGTCTGGACTGATTGAAGACCACCATACCGGTGCAGGGCTTTGAGCTTGGACAGGTGAAGGCCAGGTGCATTTATTATTATTTTTAAACCATTCTCAGCTGTTTATAATACAGCAAAATGTCGTCCGGCTGCAATTTTGCTTTTGAGTCACACAAAGCAAATTGGCAAAAGTTTGGCCTCCGACAAATCCAGGTTCTTTGTAACATTTGATTTGCTTTGAATTGATTTGCTCAAATCTATGTAGGACTTAAGACTTAAGGATGCTTTACACGCTGCGACATTGCTAATGATATATCGTCGGGGTCACTTCATTAGTGCCTCACATCCGGCGCTGTTAAAGACATCACAGCATGTGACACCAATGAGCGATGATCAACAAGTGCAAAAACGTGAAAAATCGTTGCTTGTTGACACGTCATTCATTTCCTTAATATCGTTGCTGCTGCAGGTACGAGGTTGTTCGTTGTTCCTGCTGCAGCACACATCGCTATGTGTGATACCGCTGGAACGACAAATATCTCCTTACTTGCGTCCACCGGCAATGAGGAAGGAAGGAGGTGGGCGGCATGTTTCGGCCGCTCATCTCCGCCTCTCCTCTGCTAATGGATGGCTGCCGTGTGATGTTGTGAATCTGCATGAACCGCCCCCTTAGAAAAGAGGCGGATCGCTGGCCAGAGCGATGTCACAGGGAAGGTAAGTCCGTGTGACGGGTGTTAACGATATTGTGCACCACAGGCAGCGATTTGCCCATGTCGCACAAGCGACGGGGGCGGGTACGGACACTAGCGATATCGGTACCGATTTCGCAGCGTGTAAAGTACCCTTTACATTGTGTAAGTATGGGAATGTATATAGTTACATTTTTTTTTAGCAGAAGCAATGATGATATAATCTAAGAAGAATTGAGTAGTTTAAATATTTGTGAGTGAACAATACATATTTTGTGGGATATTTTAACCACTTTTTCTCGAGGTCTGTAAGAGAGTATTGAGGAATGCTTTGGGGCTTTCTAACCGTAGTAAATGGCCTCACAAATAATGAGATAGGTGTATATTATTGCACTCAACTATAGTATGATATGTTTCAATTGTCAAAATAACTTTCCCAGATTTTAACAACTTTGTAAATCTCTTTTTACAAAAGGGAAAGTTTAATGAAAAGTTGAAGGGTTTTTTTAACTTCATTTGACTTTCACTGATCAGTAGGAATCTCAGATCCTGGTAGCATATGTTCAACTCAATCTGTAAATTGTAACTCTGCCTCTTCTTTCTCTTCCAGTTTGTCAATATTAGTTTGGTCATTGCAATTTGTATTATTCTTATGTAAACCTTTCTCATGTACAGCACCATGGAATCACTGGTGCTATAAAATTAAAAATAATAATAATAATTATTATTAAAAAAAATTACTTGCAGCAACGAAGTAAACAAACATGGCAAGTGCTCCAATATGAAAGATGCTCTTTGTAGCTTCTTTTTTCACTGCTCTCTTTTTTGAAGACCCAGTAGCAGAAAAGGGGACCCTCACAAATAACTCCAAATTCTATAACATTTTGTATCATTTTTTTTAAACAGGAAATCTCAGAAAGTATAAAAGCTTATGGGGTGTTATGCTATCTTACATTAGACTTTCGCAGTACAATTTCAAACTGTCTTAATATAAAAACTAGTAAGCAAAATAAGCAGTGAATGTGATTAACCATTTCTCATGTAAAAAAACATCAAACTGTCATTGTAGACAGAAATTAACTCAACAATTAGTATTCTTGCAATTTTTATCTCAGTTCAAGTAGTTGTTGTTTCTGAGTAGATTTCATATAATGGTAATTATTGTACAACACGTAGTCCTCAACTAGATTGCTGAATTATGCTTTGCACAAAGCTGAATTATAATTATGCAAGACCTATTATCTGTGCAAAGCAATGTACTAAAAGCTGTACCCAGGATTTCTTGATTAAAATCAGGTTAATGTGTCAAATTAGCAACATTATATGAAATGTCAAAAGCATTTTCATAGAAATTACTGCACAAAAGTCAGTTTTAAGAAAATAATGCCACTTTACCAGACTTCATTCCATCAAGACTTGAATTGATCACTTTACATAACCTTGTGGTAAAAGGTGAGAAGTTTCCATTACAAAATATTCTATATCAAGTCAAGAGAACCCATTTTTAAGTGCGCACACACACACACACACACACACACACACACACACACACACACACACACACATATACACACACACACACACACACACACACACATTATTTTTATATATTTATCCAGTATATTTATTTCTAATATTGGGAAGCCGGCAACAGCCTCATTCACCTCCCAGCTTGTATAACAGACATGGCCGCACATAGAGCACACTAACACTGCTGTATATACATCACAAGAGAGGCGGGGGACATACACATTACTGAGGGGATTACATATTACTGAGGAAAGGGGTATACAGCAATGGGGGGGCATACAGCTCTAGAGGAGGGCAGTGACTCTGAGGTGGGGGGACAAACAGCTGTGAGTTGGGGGGTGACATGCAGCTCTGGGGATATACAGCTCTGGAGTGGTGGGGGACATACAGCTCTGGGGGGTATACAGCACTGGGGTGGGGGGACATACAGCTCTGAAGGGGTATACAGCACCTGGGTGGAGGGGACATACAACTCTGGGGGTATAGTACTATGCAGCCCCCATTGTCCTCCATATAATATTATGTAGCCCCCATATGCACTATTTAGCGCGCATATAACATTAAGCAGCCCCCATATAGCACAATGCAGACCCAGATAGCATTAGGCTTCCTCATGTAGTATACAGCCCACATATAGCACAAGGCAGACACATATAGCAATAAGCACCCTTAGGCCCGTTTCACACGTCAGTGAAAAACACAGACGTTTTTCACTGGCGTGTAAAACACGCACATGTCCCTGCGTGTGCCGAAAATCAAGCACACGTGGGTTGTCTAAGTGCAATCCGGGCTCCGTTCTCCGTGGCCCGTGATTGCACTTAGAGATTCACTCACCTGCGCCCGCTCCAGCTGTCCATGATGCTGATCACTCCCGCGACGCAGCATCCGGCCGGCGGTGACCCCTGCAGCAGCTGCTTCCGGGTCGGCTGTGTCGCGCATAATGAATATTACGACATAATGATGATTAGCGACAGTAATCAGCCGGCACAGAAGGAGCAGGGAGAACGGGCTGTAGAGGACATCGCTGGACGCCGGGTGAGTTAAAATGTTTTTTATTTTCTATGCACGTTTTTTTCTGGCACGTGTTTCACGGACCACACCACTGCGTGGTCCGTGGAACATCAGTGATGCCAGAAAAAAATGGACATGTCTCCGTGCAGCAATCACGCACACGCGGGTACGCCGCACAGAGACACGTGCAGTGAAAAATCACTGACGTGTGAGCAGACCCATTCATTATAATGGGTCTGCGTATGTCAGTGATTCTGGTACGTTTAAAAAAAATCACAAACGTACCAGAATCACTGACATGTGAAAGGGGCCTTATGTAGTATACAGCCCACACATAGCACAATACAGACCCAGATAGCATTAGGCACCCTCATGTAGTATACAGCCCCTATATACCACAGTGCAGAGCCAGATAGCATTAGGCACCCTCATGTAGTATACAGCACCTATATAGCATAGTGCAGAGCCAGATAGCATTAGGCACCCTCATGTAGTACACAGCACCTATATAGCACAGTGCAGAGCCAGATAGCATTAGGTATCCTCATGTAGTACACAGCCCTATATAGTACATTGCAGACCCAGACAGCACAGTGCAGAGTCAGATAGCAATAGGCACCCTCATGTAGCATACAGCTTGTATATAGCACAGCCTGTATATAGCACAGTGCAGAGCCAGATAGCAGTAGGCACCCTCATGTAGTATACAGCTTGTATATATCACAGCCTGAATATAGCACAGTGCAGCGCCAGATAGCAGTAGGCACCCTCATGTAGTATACAGTGATTAATACTCACTTCTCCTCATTCCCCCGCTGATCCGGTCTCCTCGGCGCGCATTGCTGTTGCTCACTCTGACCTCTCAGCAGGCGCGCAGTGATGACGTCACCGCGCTCTGCTGCAGAGCTTTCAGAACGCCGACAGTTACAGCGGAGAGAATGATGAGAGAGGGAGCACGCTGCTCACTCTCTCATCATTGCTCTCAATAGTATCCGCACCTGAGATGCCCATACAATTGAAAGCGCGATCCTCGGGAGGGGGGCGGTGACAGCGCGGCCACCGGGCCCCCCTGAGTAGAGGTGCGCTACTCCTGCCACCGCGAGTGGGCCCCCCGGCAGCTCAGGGCCCTAGCATTTGACCGGATTTGCCGGGTGCTGGCGCCGGCCCTGGGGTCTGGTGTAATGTATGTATCACTGTTCTCCCTGCACACAGGGCATTAGAGCCCCATACACATGGCAGTTATTGTTCCCCACAGTGGGGATAATGGGAGTGGGGTCTGGTGTAATGTATGTATCACTTCTCCCTGCACACAGGGCATTAGAGCCCCATACACATGGCAGTTATTGTTCCCCACAGTGGGGATAATGGGAGTGGGGCCTGGTGTAATGTATGTATCACTTCTCCCTGCACACAGGACATTAGA